>NW_005187553.1:562906-650145 GCF_000239375.1 Pundamilia nyererei | reverse complement strand
TGTGTGTGTGTGTGTGCGTGCTGCTGCTCTCCGCTCCCAGGGTCTCCATAGCTCTCAGGTTATTTGTGTTGGTGTGTGCTTCACACTCGTCAGTACGTTCATCCCCTCAGATGCCGCCTCAGTCTTCCGGATACAATACGTCCCATTCACAACACACATCTACACACACCCCATTCACACATTTGTACTTCTATCTTTGTGATGCTACATTCCCTCACCCCTTAATTTAACCCTGATTCTGAACCTTCAAATAAACCTTTCAGAGCGTCTTTCAAATTCAGGTCCTGGAAATATGTCCTCGCTCACAAAGACAGACTTACATCTTCGCACGCACACATAAAACCCATCAGGCTGAAAATGTTAGAGGTTATAAACGAGTCTTAAAAGTCATCAGGTGGAAATGACTGAAGCGATCAATTAAAAAAGAGAATGAGCTGACACGGCACTGACAAAATATTTCATAAGTGAGAGATTGCATGCTTTTCTTGGAGAGAAATCACTCGTCTAAAGAAGCTCGTCTTTGCAGTTTAGCATCCTTGTTACAAGTATATGTTTCATTTCATGGTAACGCACCACAATGCCATAAACAGCAGGAAATGAGAATCATCACGGTTTGGTTTATCTGGTAAATGCAGCTTTGTGAGGCACCAGCGGTGGATGGTGGCATTAATTTCCTGCCCCGTTAGATGCATGCGGGCCAGACTGCATTTAAACTTCTTTTAAAGTGCGTTATTGTCACCGCTGCTGTATGAAAACTCATTCCAGCTCTCGTGTTTCTGATGCTCTCTGTTAAAGTTCAGCTGAAATGCATTTGCATAATTGTTATTTTATTTTTAATAATTAATTATTTGCAGCTCCTGTACTGCATGTGAAACAGAAAGCTAGATAAAATAGAAAGGCCTCATTCGTAGGGCACACGTCCAAGTTAGTTTGTTGGAGCATTAGCTCCTGATGCTCCCTGATGCTGTGGGCACAGTTTCAGGATATGTGGTGCATTTTAACCCACACCTGTGGCCTAGAACCAATCAAACTATGACTTCTAAAGTGGAAATGATGCAAGAGAAAAAAAAAATAAAAAATCCCCGCAGCCACACTGGAGAACAGGAAACACAAGCGCTTGTGTTCAGCCATCGAGATAATGCTTATGTTTATCTTCTGTTTGCCAGCGGCAGCCATTCAAAAGAAATCAGGACTAAAGAGAGCATGGCCTTTTAGGGAGAAGAGCTACAACAGCTTATTTCAGACAGAAGATAAACTAAGGGGCTCCACCGGGGCTCGGTATAAATGTAAATCATGCAAAGCTACGCTGTTAGAGTCCAAGAGTAAAACTATGGAGCTGAAAATGAGCTTAACAGGTTGTCTTTTTTAAGGTGTTTTCTCTTTTTGATTAAATTTTTTGGTCAGTGCACAGCTGCTTCACAGAGCTTCGAATGCAGCCTTTTGGTGTTTTTACTTTTCAAAACACCGTCTGCCCATGGTCTTTACCTGCTCTCTCACCTTTCTGCTGCATGTCACAGAGTCTGCCAGCTCATCAAAGACGCATCACTCCAATACTTACATTTTTAAAATCATAGACCAGGTTATTTTTTAACTCAAACATGAAGGACTTCACATACTTTCAGTAATATTTTACAAGAAAACATTTACATTTATTTGTAAGAAGGCTGTAAAGCCCAAGAATCCAGCTCGTGTCTATATTTGCTAGGATAGAGTTCATATTTAAGGCTTGTTAAAGATATGGTTATCGGTCAGCTGATTGTGTTGGGTCTTATTTATTTATTTGTTTGTTTTAGGTTTTCATTGCTGGATTTTAAATTCCCTCCTGACCTACAGACCTCGTTTCTGTTTCTCATAAAATTTGTCTTTAGAACTTGTAATTTATTTCATGAGAATGCCACATGAGTGCAATCATTTGCATGCATGTCAGACACAACAAACACACCAAAAGTGAAAAGAGTTCCATGTTTAAAGTGACACCGAGCCAGCTGGCTGACTGATTATGAATCCAGCATCATAATAAACCTCCATGATTTGTTTCTGCTGATACACACAGAACAGATCGCGCAGGGTACAGCTGAACCAATAACAAGTCAAATAACTTTACACTTTGGAGAGCAGAAACATTTAGATAATATGTGAAAGGTAAACATTGGGACAAATGAAAGCTCGACGGTTTGGGCGTGTGTGCCGATACCCTGCCCGTCTGTCTGTTGTGCTCACATCAGCCTCATTCTGTCGGCAGACGCGAAGTAATAAATAAAAATACCTTTTGGTTTGTTGTTAATGTATTGAAAGTGTTTTCTTTTCTGCCTGGAAATGAATGTAGATCATTGATGTTGAAAATGTTTCATGTTGGATCAGTGTTTCCTCCTGTTTACACGATCAGGGGCCAAAAAAGCCCCGAAAAATGAAACGCACTGTTTTTTAAGCAGAGGGAAACACTGGTGCAGATTCTCTGATGCCATTCAGACACTTCAGACTTTGACATGTTGCATCTTGTACACCAAAACCACTCAGTAGTATGCAGTAATATGAAGTCTATGAGGATTGTAGAGCGGTGTGTTCAGGGATTAATGTTGCCGATGATGGTGAGGATGATGTCCGTGGTAGCAATGGAACTTTATGCAACCTTTTCTTTGCACTAGGGACGCTGGCCTGTTGCAGGGCTGAGGGCTGGTGGTCACTGGTGTTGGGGATCCAGCAGAGGGACGTCAGACCCGGACAAGTTAAAAGTTACCAAAATGAGAAGATTAAAGTATTACGAGTGACCTTTTCAGGTTCAGTCACATGCAGTTTGGCTTTGAGAAGGGCGTGAAATTCACTTTGATCTTCAAAGTTCGTGTACAGCTTATGGACATTTATGCAAGAGCTAAAACCTTTAACTGAACGAACTGCTTAATAATCAGTTCGTCGTTTTGGTGAGTGGTCCTAGAACCTTCTCAGCAGAGCCGGCCTTTTATAGAAAAATCTATAAACAAACTTTAAACAAACACTACTTTTGTTATACTACATTTTTCTTTTGACAGCACTGACTGTAATTAATATTGAAACATGAGTTCAGTGACATTACTGCAAAAATTAAACCTGGAAGAAGTCCTGTTTTCGTTCAGAAGCTAATATTTAGCGACACATAACACTGTGCTATGTACTTATTAAATAGACTGTATATAACAGATGGACTTTGCCACTAGTGAGTGAAGTTCTGATTTGAAGCCTGAAGATATTTTCAACCTTTGCTATTTTAGTTGTTTGAAACCAGATGTCACAGAAGGGGTGTGGATCTCGCTGTGAAACCAACACTGGACATACTCGGACTGGTCCCCCTTTGTGACTTTAATAATTCATAATTTACAAAAAATTTAAAAGGCATCTTGTTGTGTTGAATAAAAGTGAAAAAAATGTGATTGAGCCCATAATCTAATCGGGAAAGTGAGATCACAGAGGAGTCGAGTTGAGGGACATTTTCCATGCAACTCCACCTGTTTTTATAACTACAGGAGTCGCCCTCTGCTGGCCATCAGCAAGAATGCAGGTTTAAAGCTTTGTCCATCTTTTATATGGTCTGTTTGTTACCCAACCTGGACACGCCTTTCTTTCTTTCTTTCTTTAGCTTCACTGCACTGCCCTGTTATAACTTTAGGTCTTAATTCTCTATACAACCAAAAAACTACCATCATGCTTTTGCTCAAATTTCTTAAATATTTTTATTACAGGATTAACTGAATATATGAAAGTTTGTGAAAGTAACAATGATGGGGATTGTGTATTTGCTCATCTTTTACTGACCAAACAATTATTTGTTTTAAGGGTGAAAATCACCACTGGTTTCACTGTTGATCCTGATATGTTGCCTCTGATAGGAAAACACTGATGCTTCTGTTTCCACGTCAGGAGCGGAGAAAAATTGGACCTCGTGAACACACTGCCTGAATAGAAAGTCGTAAGAAAACTCGCAGACATTAAAAGGGCTCGTACACTGAAGCGAAATGTTATTTTCTCAGACACAAACGGGGACAATCAGGGCTGCTAAGTTCAGTGGATGTTCAGGTGGGACGAGAGGTTGAATTTATTGATGTTCTTTAGGGATACTCATTAGAAATGATCACTTTTATCATCACGTCGTGAATAATATTATGCTTTAGTTTGGTGCTGTTGACCACCTCATTAATGTGGTGACATTTTTATCACCAGCCAAAGATAAAAAATAATAAATACTGAATATAAATTGGTGTTTTAGCTGATCTGCTGCCACAGCGTGTCCCCTCCCAGGAGCCCCTGAGCACCACTGTCTGTCTGCCCTCAGCCTGCCTGTCTCTCTGTATGCCTGTCTGCAACCTGCAGCCTGGAAATGTACAAATCTATTTGCTCAGAAGTATTTTCTGTAAAAACAGACGTGAAAATAATTTATCCATGGTGACACTGGGAAAACCGCCCCTTGTCTTTTGCTATGTTGAATCTTGGAGTCTGAGTCTGTCTTGAAGTGTGACTGTTTATTTGTGCCACAAGCCTAGATGAAAGTGATGTACACCTCCTGCACACAAACAGATCAGGACAAAGAGGTTGCATGAATGACATAGTCTCTATTACAGTACTGCTGTGCATGTCTTTGAGTCCCATTCTACGATCACTGTAACATACAGGGGTGACACAAACTACCGACATGGAAAAAAGGTGAAAAAATGACCCAATAATGTACAAAATGATCAGAACCAACTGCAAATTACTGACTCTGTACAGTTGTTTCTTTGAATTGAAAAGTACAGATTGAAAGATAATCTTTTGTGTGTGTGTGAGTGTGTGTGTTTTTGTGAGTCATTTAAGCAGGTCTGGGGGCTCCTATTTTATTTCCACTATGACTGAGGGTCAGTATAATTCGCATTACCTACTGTGTCAGTCAGTTTTATAGACACAAAAAAAGCCATATTGACTAATTTCATTTCTAAAGTTCCTCATTGTCATGTTCAAGTGACCAGTTTGAGATGATATGAGATACATCCTGACGTATTATCCTGCTAGAAGCAGCCATCAGAAGACGGGTAAGCTGTCATCATAAAAGGATGGACATGGTTAGCAACACTCAGGTAGGCTGCGGTGTTTAAATAATGCTCACTTGGTACTAAAAAGCCCAAAGCGTGCCGAGAAAATATCCCCCACACCATTACACCAGCAGCAGCATGAAGCATTAATACAAAGCAGGATGGATCTACACTTTCATCACAGTGTTCTTGACAAATTCTGACCCTATATCTGAATATCCCCTGGTCTGAGATTCATAAGACTTCATCATTCTCCAATCTTATCTTGTGAGCCTGTGCGAATTTTAGCATCAGTTTCTTGTTCATAGCTGACAGGAGTGGCAGCCAGTGTGGTCTTCTGCTTCTGTAGCTCATCTGCTCCAAGCATTCATAGATGCTCTTCTTCATATCTTGCTTGTAAGGATTGGTTATTTTAGTTATAGTTGTCTTCCTATCAGCTCAGAGCAGTCTGGCCAATCTCCTCAGACATCAAAAAGGCATTTTTGCCCAGAAAACTGCATTTTCTCCTTTTCAGACCATTCTCTGTCAACTCTAGAGCAGGTAGTGTGGGGAAATCCCAGTAAGTCAGCAGTTTCTGAAATACTCAGACCAGCCCAGCTAACTCCATCAACCACGCCATGTTCAGAGTCACGTAAATCACCCAAACACATTCTGATGTTCAGGTTCAACTTCAGCATATTTCAGTGACTACATGTAGGTGTCCCTTTGAAATTTACATCAACAACAAGTTTAACTGTTAACAGACCCAAATGTGGTTTTCTTATTGTTTCTCTGCACAGTGATCAATGAGTACAGTTCACTTTAAATCTAAGATTGATGCAGAAAAGGGAAAAGTGGGGAAATATGACGTGGTCAGAATTTAAGCCTTCAAAGTGCTTTTTATGAATTAAAAAAGGAAATATCATTTTAAGATATGTAAATGAGGTAAGTGATTCGACAATGATTTTATATCTGAATGTGTTTGTGCCCTTTAGGATCTCTCCAAATATGAGTACTACTATAGCCTAATACAAATAAAAGACGTATTTTGGCATCAGAAACTACAGATTATGCTTTATACACTTAAGAATTCGGGTCTTTACCGTTCCGAAAAAACCCCCACAGTTATTATTTAAAATTTTAAAGATTAATTATGTTAGTTCATTCACTCAATTTGAATGTGTTTGGGGCTTTTATGCACAAAAGTGTAAAACATTCACTTGAATATTATGAATTAATAAAAGCATTATCTCGGAAATTCACTGAAACTTTTAATTTAAAAAAGCTGCTACTTTTTATTTTAGTTATTTTTATTTTAGTTATTTTTATTTTAGTTAGAATCTTAGTTGAATAAACGAGAAGTAGATAGAAGGGGCTTTTATTTTCTAAGCGTGTGTGGCCCCGGAGGCGGAAATGCAACACGGAAGGTTTTCAAAGGTGCACAGGGAACGAAAGGACGGGACGGTTGATACGGAAGAAGGAGTTTTGTGTTTTGAGTCCAGCTGGACCCGGTTTAACCCCTCACTGGGGCTCAAAATGCGCTGCGGAGTTTCGGACACAGCAGGCGGAGAGTTCATGTGAACAAACATGGAGCCGAGATTCGGCAGCGAAGTGGCGTCGATTGTGGAAGTGGCCATCCAGGCGACTCTGTCTGTCTTCAGGGATGTGTTGGCGAAAGAGGCGCCAAACACTGAGTGGGAAAAGGCGAGGATGGGTGAGATCCAAGAGATAGAGAAGTCTTTGGTGGTGCAGATCCACAAAGTGTTTACGGAGTTCTCCTCGGAGCTATTCGAGGAGAACGAGGCTCTGCGGGCCAAAGTGGAGCAGCTGGAGGACGTGCTCCAGAGGAAAGCCGGGCAGCTCGAGCAGGAGCTGGAGGCCAGAGTGGGGCAGCTGGGCAGAGACATGAAGCAGCTGGAGAAGGAGCTGAAGACCATCAGCGAGGGCCCGACTCACGTCCTGCTGCAAGACGGCTCAGTGATGGGTGAGAAGCAGTCACATATCAACTAATCGATCAATCATTCTGATCGAGGTTGATTTCTGAAGGATCATCTTTGAGTTGGGGGTATTTTCTCAAATTCACCCGGGAAGTTCAGATCACATCAAGGGCCAGATATATGACTATACACACGCTACGCATTCTCATTTTCTTTTTCATGTTTCGTTTTTCCAGATGGGGGCCACTAAAAATATTGGGGTGGCACACCAGAAACATAATTTCCAGTTTTATTTTGCTGTTGTCAAATATAGGGTTAAGATTATGGCAAAAAAGAAAGAAAAGAATTAATGTCTAGTTAATTTCCTGCTACAAAAGTTGATATAGCTGAAAATGTGTACATATGATTAAAGTTTTAACCCCACATGCTGTTAGTTTAGCACACGAGCTTCAAACTGGGCCTCGAGGCAGAGTCCTTTTTTAATTGGTGTGCTGATTAATTGTGCAATATGCAGCAAAATGGCAATTTACAATAAGCCAAGTGATTCGGTTTCTAAAAGTGAATCACTTGTACATCTGATCCATTCACACACAGTTTTAGTAGTGAGGCTTTATTTTGTCTCCTTTTTGTGTTTATTTATCTCAGGATTATAATTCTGCCTGTTTATTTATGCTGTTAATGAATTTGAAACCATGTCTCTTCCCTTTGAACTCAACATGTGGTTGGAAAAAGGGAATTTTGGAGGGGACACCAGTTAATCATGTAGGTAAACGTTTATTTTAAAGCTCATCTACAAGGGCAGCTGTTCCTGATGTGGAAACCTTATTGTAACCTTCTTCTAGATCGAACCTCTTTAGCAAGTCATCTCAGCTCGAGTTCAACTAAATTACAAATGAATTAGAGATTTTGGGATGATGATAAACATGTTAAACATAATGTTGATTATCATATATTTCATAGAAGAAGTAGTCAAGTGAGTTCATTAAATAACAATGTGTAACTTTGTCTTTAAATGCAGGAGGTCCTGTGCTGTCAGTGTCCACCAGTCCAGACGCCCCAGAATCGGCTGCAGAAGAATCAAATCCAGACCTGCTGCCCATTTCTGCAGGAGCTGCTGAAGTCGTCCCCACCTCCACGGCTGCATCGGTGACCGTCCCCAAAGCTGCGGTCGCCCCCATGGTGCTCGTGGGCAGAGTCAGCTCTGCTCCCACGGTGCTGTTGGTTGGTGCCAGTCAAATCGTAGTGCAGTCATCGGCCGTCTCAGAAACGACGGGAGCTGCAGCAATCGTGCTCAAACCAGCGGCCTCGCCGGGCTCTACACCTCAAAATGTCCCCAGTCCCGACTCCAGTACTGTCAGCGGTCTCGACTCGACACAGGAGAAGGTCGGATGTTTCTGTTTGACACATTCATGTCTCTATTTGGAAAACAGTAGATCCTAAGGCTTGTCAGCTGCATTCACAGATTCAGCGTGTTAGGATGTTTTAGTTGAGATGCTTAGAAAGTCTTTTCATGCAAACTCAGATTTATTCTGTTGTGTCACAGAAGTCTTTGGAAGGAGGAGCTTCTGGGAGGACAAGACGAACGAGAAGAGCACCTGCTAATAGTGAAACAGGTACCGGTGTTGCTTTCAGATGTGACTATAAACATGTTGATTTGAGATTTAGGAGGGGGTTGTGTGGGTGGAAATGGATAATAACAATCTGTGCATTTGCGCCTTAATTTCCAGTTTCCGTTGACAACGGCAGCGAGGAGAAACAAAGCAAGTCAGCTGAAGAGCCTGGCAGACGACTGAGAAAGACGGACTCGCAGACAGCGAGGCGGTTCTTCTGTGAGCACTGCGACCTCGGTTTTCACTGGAAAGGCGAACTTAAGAAACACATGAAGGTCCACAAGAAGCCTTTTCCTTGCGATCAGTGTGGCAGGAGTTTCCTAGAGAAGGCGTCTCTGGAAAATCACGTTTTGCGCCACGAGGCAACTAAAGCCCCGCTGCCCTTCCCGTGCCCTCACTGTAAACGATCGTACAGGAAAGAGGAGTCGCTTCAGAACCATCTCAAGCGTCACCAGCGGTCGAAGCCTCCGAAGCCATTCTCCTGCGATCAGTGCGGGAAAACGTTCAGAATCAAGCAGTCTCTGGAAAACCACCTGTTACGCCACGAGAAATGGAAGCAGCTGCTGAAGTGCCAGCTCTGCGACAAGACCTGCAAGACGTCGGTTCAGCTCAAGTGTCACATGGCCGTGCACTCGGAAGAAAGGCCCTTCAGCTGCGTGACATGCGGGAAGGAGTTCAAGAGCAAAGACACGCTTCGCTTCCACCAGATGGTTCACACAAACACCAAAAAGTATAAATGCACAATGTGTGAGGAGACCTTCAAATATGCCCACTCGCTGACTGTGCATAAGAGGAAGCACACAGGCGACAGTCCCTTCGTGTGCTCCGTGTGCAACAGGTCGTACAGGACCGGCACGGCTCTGAAAAGACACAGTGTGGTCCACACGGGAGAGAAGCCCTTCACCTGTCACATATGTGGAGCGAGGTTCAGCTTGAATAACAACCTGAAAAGGCATCTTCGTATCCACACAGGAGAGAAGCCATTCAGCTGCCAGGAGTGCGGCAAGAGCTTCTCAGACAACAACAAGCTCAAGTCCCACATGCTCATCCACGGCGCCAGAAAGCCGTTCATGTGCGATCTGTGTGGGAAGACCTTCCTCTTCAACTGCAGGCTGCAGATACATCAGAGGTACGTGCACGCCGACAGGAGCGAGCAGTCGGACGGCACGCAGAATTTCTTCCAGACTCGACGGCAGAACAAGTCGCTGGTTAAACCGTACAGCTGCAAAATATGCCTGAAAGGTTTCAGTGCCGCGTGCTCGCTCAAACTTCATGAAAAAGGCCACAGCGAGCACAAGGAGTTCAACTGCGGCATCTGTGGGAAGTCCTTCCACAACAAATACTCTTTCAGCTATCATCAGCGGAGCCACACGGGCGAGAAGCCGTTCGTTTGCGACGTGTGCGGGAAGCGGTTTTTCCACGCCGCGAGTCTGAAGCAGCACGAGCGCATTCACACGGGTGAGAAGCCGTACAAATGTGACCAGTGCGGCAAGGCCTTCAGAACGGACGGGAACTTCTACAGACACATGCGGATCCACACGGGGGAGAAGCCGTTCGAGTGCGTGTACTGTCAGAGGAAGTTCCACCAGTCCAATCAGCTCAAGTCCCACCTGCAAATCCACACAGGGCAGAAGCTCTACTCCTGCCAGCAGTGTGGCCGAGGCTTCTCTGATTCACGGCAGCTCAAGAAGCACAGCTGTGACGGGTCGTAGGTGACGTGGGGCTGCAATCACCTGATAGCAAGTAGGACTAATAAATGAAATGGAGGCATTAGTTACCCATGGCCCGGTGCCTTTTTGCTTACAATTTTGCTCAGCTGAACAAAGCTGTTTTCATACATGAAGTCCAGAGAATCAGGCGGGGCGTCATCTGTAGTTTAACTGCAGCACTGAGCAGGAAATTATTTGCCTCGCTTTTCTAGAAACTCGCAGTTTAGTGAAGCAGACCGGACGCCTGACCTCCATTCACTCGCTGTGAATTCACTGGACAATTGTCTGCTCTTCTCTCACATGCACCCCATCACACATCATGTGGACTCTATACTGCACAGACTGCATCAAGCACCTCCATCAGTTAACCTCTTCTTCAACCACCTGGTTGTTGCTTTTGGTTAGCGGTAGGGTTGAAGTTTGTAACATCTGTATGCTTGTGCAGCTTAACCCTAATCCTACTGCTAAATAACTCTGCGGTGACCTTGGTGGTTTTTAACAGTGCCCTCTCTGTAAATTCTTGGTTAAAACCGTCGAACATCAACTAGAACAGTTAACAAAATGTTAAAAAAAACAGCTGTTATGACTTCATGTCTGAAACATCTGAGTACTGTGTTAAAGAGGGATCAGCTGGGGTCGTACTTTTGTGTAGTGTGAATTTGTACCATGAGCCGATGCAGCGACTAAACCAGGCAAATCATTATGAGGCAGTGGCAGCCTTGAAAGTGCAAAGCCTCTTGAGGAAAATGTGAAATATCGAAAGTTAGAAGAAGAGCAGCTCACGTCTGAAAGCATAGTGAGACAGTGCCCCCTGGAGGTTGGTTACAATTTGCACATGGGTATAACAAAAAGTACCCAGAAGAGGTACTGATCTTGGCATGTCCTTGGTTAATAGAGTAGACATTTGAATGTTGCCGCTCTTTCTAATTGGTGCCGGCAGTATTAATCATTTAAACTAACGTTATCTTTTATTCATTTAATGCCAGTTAGCTGTTGGGTCTCACACGGCACTGTATTTCAGCTCTCGATGTCTCTCTATGACTGAAAGGTGGATGGCAGCCCCGCTAATCAGCACAGTGCTGTACGACTTTGTACTACAGGAACGGTTATATGTTGTGTCAGATCAAACTCTGTTTCACTGGGGCGATGCATAAGCACATTCTGCACAGGCATGGTTTCACAGGTTTCACAGCCACCTCTGGATGAATCTGGGCTTTTATTTTGAAGGTACATTTATTGACTCACCTGTCAAATCTGTTTTAAAAAAATTGCTACAAAAAGCTTTACAAGCTCGGTGTTTGCTCAAGGGTTCAAGCCAGAGTCTGTTTTCTGCCACCAGACAGCTCTGAGTTTATTCAAAATGCAAACAGTAACTCTAGATATAACTCACAAGTATGCTAAACTACATATTTGCTACAGTAATGAGTAAACACATGTGGCTGCTGGTGTACAGCTGTTGATTGGCTCTTTGGACCTCTGGCTTTGCAAAATCCTCCCACTAATTTTTGTTAAGGAACTTTTGACTTATCCTTATGCAGCAAGTCTGCAAAAAAACTGAGCAGAGTTTTACACGGTGTACAGTGTCACACATTTCAGTGGCATTTAAATAATTTGTTAATTGGTTCAAATGGCTCTTTAATACAAATACAACATTTGTAAGATTAATGTTTATATTCATCCATCAGATTAGTTGACTAGTTGTCTTCTATTCTCGAGTTTAATCAACTAGGAAATCAGTTGCAAGCTGCAGTGCATGTATGAAAACGGCTCCAGTGTGACACAGAAATAACTTAATAAAATGTACTGGGAGAGCTGGTAGGGTTACCTGTGATTGAAGAGGTATTAAAGTTTTGGTGAAATCCTGGACCAGCAACTATGTTAAAACCAACTAATGTTAACTAATCTGGGCATCAACAAATAACTTGACTAAAGGTTTATGCCAGCCTAATATAATGTAAGACAGACACTGATGTAGATAATTGTCCTTGTGTTTGCTGATATCAGCTGATACTGATCTGTGCATTCGTCCTTATGATGTGGGGAAAGTGGGTGTGAAAAACAGCTATAACACTGGCACCTCTCACCCTTTAGATGTTAGAGTTAAGGGACTGATTAAGCGTGATTTAATAGCTGTCAATACGATATCAGCTTTTTTATCAGTAGAGGTTAGCAGTATTGTTGTGGCATTTATGTTTTGTATTATTATTTTGTTTCTTTAACCTCAGCTGTTTAAAAATCTGGTGAAACATGAAAGTTACTTGTATGAAACCTAAAATTTGAGATATTAAGGTAGATTACATCTTCAAATGTTCTGAAGGTAATGTGGGAGTTTGCCAGTTGAAATTTAAGTGAAAATTTGGGCATTTTAATTGATTTTTATTTTTTTTTTTTTTTTTAAGAATTCTTAAAGTACGGTAGTAATTTATGTTTTGTGAATTCCCAAAAATCCCAGTGAAAGGTGTAATCATTTTTAAAATAGAAGTCGAAGTGTAAAGTGACTTTCTAATAACTTTATATTTCAGTTCTCTGAGATATGTCTATTTTTCTTGCTCGAAATTGCAATTAAATAACATTTGCAGTCAAAGCGCTTTGTATGAGTTTTATTTTGAAATTTCTACAGTTGCACTACTTCCATTTCCTGAATGAATGGGGCTAACACAGAGGCAAGTTCTCTGCGCTTGTAGCGAACAGTTTTTATCCTCAGAGGGAAAATGTCAGAAAACTTGGTGTTTTATTCAGAAACAAAGTGTATCATGGAGACTGTTATCCGGGTCGCTGTCGATGTTATTGGAAATTCCAAAGTAGAAAATGATGCAGAGGAACAGACTATGAACCGTAAGGTAAGTCAGCGGTTAGTTTATTATCAACGCACACCAGATACGCTAAAAACGCCAGAGACGCTGTGCTCGGGTGAGAGTGGACGGATGGAGTAAAATCACGAAGAAGGGCAACGACACCAAGCAAAACAAAGATGGCGGACGTTCGTCAAGCTGAAGCTAGCTAAAAAAAACAAACCCTCAAAGTTGTTTTTTTTTGGTTTTTTTTGTTTTTTAAATAAAGTGAATGTTATCGTAAGATTACAGGAGCTGGATTATAGTACTAGGTTTAAATCTTTGCGTTTACTTTGTTCAAATATTTCCAGGGCTGCGCAGTTAGCTTTAACTTCCGGCACTTTTTAAAACAAGATTGTAGTGATTAAACAGTGATGTGCTGCGATAATTCTCGCTTTTCTTTCAAGATTTACTTATCACGCAGTCAGTGATAAGTAGTGAAGTAATTGTGATTATGGTTTTTATCATAACGCTTCGTACAAGCTCTACTGATGTTGTGTTTACACTGATAACATGTGCTTTGGTTTAGTTCCTAAATAAACTTTGTTTCCTCTGTTTTAATCCTCACAGCTGGATTTTGACAGCACTCTGGAGATGTTAGCATGTGAGGCAACAAGAAAGATCAGCACCGTTTTCTCCCAGGTGTCTTTGCTGCTGCTCGCTGAAAACAGGACTCTGAAGGCCAAAGTGGGACAGCTGGAGAGTGAGCTAAAGACCGTGACTGAAAGCTTTGAAAATGCCAGAGTGTGGAGAGAGAATGTCCTGAATGGCTGCCCAGTCCTGTTTAAGCAGAGCGGGCAGGTCTTTACCCTGAAGCCACTGGGGAAGTTAAACATAAGGACAGATAAAGTAGCAGAGGGAGGCAGTGGTTCTTCACCAGCTCCTGCTGGAATTCAAAGAGTCGGTCATATATGTCCTCCTGCTTCTGCAGCTCCTCCAGGGGTGCAGGGTTTCACAGGACCACCACCTCCTGCTGCTGCTGCACGAGTGCAAAGAGTCAACCAGACATCTGATGCTGCTGTGCAGAGCGTCTCCACATCATCTCCTGCTGCTGAAGTGGATGGTGGACACGATGCTGGTAAGTTTCCATGAAAGGTCCCAGATGATGAAAATATGGGTTATTTCTTTTTTTCAGTGGTACATCCCATATTGCTCTTCAGACTCACCCTGCATGCTGCAGGTGTCTCTCCTAGAAACACAGAGCGGTTTTCAGCCTGCAGCAAGGGTCATAAAAAATCTCCCAAATTTCAATATCCTAGCAAAGTAAGTTGGGACATTATCTCCAATCCAGATAGCTTTTATTTTTTATATTTGTTCGTTATTTTGTAGCTTTGTCACTGTGTGACACAGACCAGTGGTGGATTGGAGCTTTGCCTTTAACTTGCTGAACAGGTGCGTTGATAAAGTATTCTTATCGATGTTGATTACAGTAACAAGTGCTGCTGCTGTCCTTTCAATAAAAGGCTTCACTGTCTCATCACAGCTTTAAGTGGTCCTGAATGCTTTTCCCAGTATACACACATCTATTTTAGTCACAAATCCCTGTGAAATGCTTCCACTGTGGAGTCCTGCACCATTGCCGCAGACTTCCTGCTTTCCACTGCACCAAGAAAAGCCTTGTTATTTTATTTTGAAAACATGGTAGTGAAGCAAGAAAGAAATTGCCTGCTAATAGGCAGTTTGTTTCACAGTTGACATTCTGAAAGCTGATCGGTGGATACATTTGTTGATGAGATACATTGAGCCGCCTGTTGTGTCAAATCCTGGTTCAAGGTGTAAATACGAGCCCTGAAAATCTTACAACTCTCGTCAGCTGCCAGATAGACGGGCTTCCTGCACAAATTCAGTTTGAGAGGAAAACAAATTTTCAACCTGCAGCTGATTTCAGCCATGGTTAATCTGTCTTTGTTTTCATTCTGTATAGATTCTTCAGGTTCAGAAGGTGGAGAGGCGATGGAGGAGCTGATGGAAGCTGTTTCTTTACCAGGCAATGGACCGGGTGAGAACTTAAATGGTTAATATAGAAATTATTTTCAGTAAAACAAACTAACAAAGACTCTGATAATGTGTGATTTCAGATTTTAAATTAGAAAATAACCAGAAACATGACAAATTGGTCGTGGGTGAGCGTTCACACTAAGAGCAGTTCAGATCAGATCTTCAGACATCCCCTGTGCTGAGTATAAAAAGGTCCAGCGTACCCTGCATGGGACCTGTTTACTGTGGTCCTACCCACGAGCCTTTGTGGGGTAGAGGGGTCTGGTGGGCGGGTTTTAGCCCATGGGGCCCACAGGAAGGGTTGTAGGGTCTGGTGATTTGTGGATTGGGTGGAGGTGGAGGTTATGGCTCTCTGATCCCTGGCTTCCAAAATCACCTTGTGGCACCTGGAACATCAACTCCTGAGCAAAGGAGCATGTGCATGATGTCAGGAGATACTGACAGGATATCGTTGGGCTTATCTACCACCCAGATAAGTGGTAGAAGATGGTTAGATGGCTGGATGGATGACTTGTAATGCTGTGGAGCTGGCATCCTAACCTTAGACAGCATTAAATTAGCCTTTGCGTCTTAAAAGTAAAGCCAGTGTGTAAGCTGCTAAATCTTAGTCTTAATGGGAAAACTTGGGTTTCCTGCTCTGTGACATCTGTAAAGACTTTAGTGAAGTCCTCGTTTATGAGCTTCAGGTGGTCAGAAAATGAAGGTAACTTTGTAAATTATTCTCATTATTAAAGTCAGACGGGAGGCCTAAGGAGCTTGGAAAGAAAAGCGTCTCCACCATTTGACCCTAGAACTGAAGAAGCTTCTCGGATGAGAGGTGAAACGTCTTCAAGCAAGTGAAAGAAGTCCAGACGCTTTTCTTTGCAAGCTCCTTAGACTACGATGACCTGGATGACTGAGAACCTTCACAGACATATTGCCGTCAGACAGGAGGATTATACAGAGTCTGCTCATTAGCTAACAAATCAATCACGAATGTTTGGCCGTGATGATTTCACAGTAAGAAGTGATGATAAATGAGCTTCTTCTCCTGCATCATATGTGTGAACTTCGATCTTTCCTTTTGTTTAGACGCCACAGCAGATTGTACCTCCGCGGACTCAGCGGAGCCCGAATACACCGAGAGCCAAAAGCGTCTGGAAGCAGAGGTTTTGAAGAAAGGCAGAGTGTTTGTGTGTGACATCTGTAACAAGACTTTTAACCGACTCTTCCACCTGATGAAGCACATGAACATCCACAAAGAGCAGCGGCCTTTTACCTGCGACCAGTGCCCGAGAAAGTTCAGGAACGCAGCGACTTTTGAGTACCACCTGCTGCGACACGAAGAGAAGAAGTATGCCAGCTACGAGTGCGAGCTCTGCCAGAAGAAGTTCAAAACAAAAATGGGGCTGAAGACGCATCAGGTGGTGCACACGGATGAAAGGCCGTTCGCCTGCTCCACCTGCGGGAAGGGCTTCAAGACCAAATACAGCCTAAAGTCCCACCAGCTCGTGCACACGGCTGAGAAGCCGCACAAATGCTCCGAGTGTGGAGAGAGCTTCAAATACGCCTTCACCCTTCAGTGTCACAGAAGCATCCACACTGGAGAGCACCCGTACAAATGCACGGTGTGCGGCAAGGTTTTTATAAAGAGACGATCGCTCAGGACGCACCAGGCGGTCCACAGAGGGAAGATGTTTACCTGTGAGACGTGCGGTGCTGGCTTCACCCTGCCTCAGAACCTGAAGAGACACATGCACATCCACACGGGCGAGAGGCCGTTCAAATGTAAGGTGTGCGGGAAGGGTTTCATTCAGGCCAACAAGCTGAAAGCACACATGCTCCTTCACGGCGCTTCAAAGCCGTACATGTGCGACCTGTGTGGGAAGACGTTTCTGTACAACTGCCACCTGAGGAGACACCAGAGCGTAACTCATGACGAGAAGCACGGGCAGGTCATGAGGAGACGGGAGCGGGGCAGGCGCAGAGTAATCTACCGGCAGGACAGGACGATAGTGGACGTGACGCCGTTCAGCTGCGGCACCTGTCACAAGGGCTTCGACACTGCGTGTTCCCTGAAGAAACACGAGCTCATTCACACGGGTCACATGCAGTACCGTTGCGACCCGTGCGGGAAGTCCTTCTTCTACAAAGCCACCTATGACTACCACCAGCGGGTCCACTCGGGAGAGAAGCCCTTCGGGTGTGACGTGTGCGGGAAGAGGTTCATCATCCGTCAGGCGCTCAAGATCCATAAGCTGCAGCACTCTGGAGAAAAGCCGCACAAATGCGAGCAATGCGGCAAGGCCTTCCGCATGTACACGAACTACCAGAGACATCAGCTGATCCACACCGGAGAGAAGCCGTATGAGTGCGAGGTCTGCGGCGTGAGGTTCAGGCAGCTCGGGCACGTCAAGTTTCACATGCAGACCCACACGGGGGAAAGACCGTACTCCTGCAGCAGCTGTGGACTTGGATTCTCAGACTCAAGGCTCCTGAAGAAACACAACTGCAGCGAGAAATTCCAGAAAATTTTGGGGGACGCACTCACAGCGTCCTGATGGTGACGACTCGAGCAAACCAGTCATTGTCCACAGAGCCAGATGAGTGATGCATTCTGGGAGCGTTGCTCAAGGCTGGGCCATTATTCAGATTTGTATTTTCTTCCATTTTGCCTTCCAGTGATTGTGATATAGTTGGCAGTCTTTTAGTGATCTCTCAGCACGACTTAAAATATGAAAATTTTGTATTTATACATAAATTTTGTATTTATACATTATATATTTATATTTTCACCAAGTTTAAAGTCTCAGTTTTCCTACAGTATTGAATAAAATGGTCAAGACAACAAAAATCTCTCAATTGACTTTTTTTTATTTATTTTGAAATTAAAAACAGTGTGATCAGAAGCACAGTCCACCGCCTCTTACCCGTGTTTGCTTAATATAGCTTGATAACATGGAATTATATAAATGTTTACAACTCTGTTAACTTCAGATTGTGAATATCCTGACTGTTAAAGGCTAATTTTAACGTTTTAACGTCTCTGCTGATCGTGGAATTGTAAGTGTTGTAGTTACTCCCTTTGACCACTGGAGGGAGGTTCAATGTAAACTCGATGCTATACCGTTTCCGTTAGGGCTTTTCGCAATAAAATCAAACATGGTATGGTATACGGTATATTGAACAAATCGGATGGATACATTTTTGTTACTATTTTTTTTTTTATCCAAATAACACAATTCAAATAAACAAAATTAGTGTGGCACGTTTCTTGCAAGTTAATACAGTTAAAGCTGATGAGATAAGACAAATGATATACAGTGATTAGCATTTAAACTGAAAAGACAAATTAGAAACGTGATTTTATTCTGAAAAGTATGAACTAGGAAACAGTACTTGGCTTCGTGTTGTGAATGATCGGCATGAGTTTTTTTTCACCATAACAACAACAGTGCGGCAGCGCAGAAGTTTCATGACGCATTTGTAGATGCGAAATAAACATCACAATCAGTCAGCATGGCGGACCTGGAGCCGCAGGTTTGCGCCATTTTGGAGATAATGGTGAACGCGGCGGTGTCAGAGATGAACAAAGTTATCGGCGCCTCGGATCCTCCGCGTCCACAAGAGACATCGTGTGTGGCCGAAGACACGCACGGGTCCCCGGAGGATAAGGTACAGGATAAGGTACAAGGTGGTTTACGGTCGTCAGGTATCCGGGCCGGTTCTGGTCCCCGCATTGGTCCCGGTTTCTCCCGAGCCGACGCTTCCTCCAACTGTCGTCCAGACAACCGGCCGAGCATAGAAATAGAAGAGCTAGCAGTTAGCTCCGGTTAGCTGCGAAATGGCAGCAGGGTGCCGCGCTGTCCTGCTGTATGGAGCATGTGTTTAGGCTAAACTTCGCGTAAATATGAGGGGCTGGTGCACGAAGTCTGGGAGAATCCACCTCTGGGCGCCATTTTGGGTTGGGCAGCAGGCCCGGGCTTATCTATCTAGTGTATGTCTAGAAGCGCCTCAGCTACAGGTTTCCACAGAGCGCAGGATCGATCTATCAGCTGATATATGATCAATAACACACTCTTCTGTGATCATGATGACTGCCACATAGTGTTACCCTGTTGTGCGGTTTTGGGGTTTTCCTTGTATACTTGTGATCCCGGGATCTGATTGGCTGATCAATATATCACATCAGTGTTAGACCTGATTTTTCAGGTCAGGACTTTTCAATTATTCCACTTTTAGTGGGATTTAAAGGAAAAGTTTTACCATCTTGCAGCGTGACAAAGTGCAACGTCCTCTTCACTTCATTACATTACTGAACAACGCTGTCTCAGATTTTCTGATTATCTTTCAACTTGGAATATTTAATAAACCTTCCAGAATGAGTTTAAATCAGGTTCATTATTTGACAGTGGCCTGTGCTCTTCCCATCAGGTGATCCAGTTGAGCGTCTTCATGTCGTCTCTGGCTCAAGAAGCTGTGGAGAAGATCTGCCAGCTCTTCCATGAATGTTCCTCTGCGCTGCGGCTAGAAGTACACGACCTTTGTGCTTTAATTCATCCACCCACTAACAGTCCAGCAAGAAATCCTAAAGTAGTCCTTGTTTTGTAGGTGACGCAGGGTGTGGCAGAGATCGAGGACCTGAAGAGGAGACTGGAGGTCGCGGAGACGGAGTTGAAGCTGGCGCTCGAGGGCAGCGGAGGTCAGAAGGACGCGGAGGAGCTGATGGAGGGAGGCAGCGGGCAAAAGGAGGGGAGGGTGGACGTTGAGGTTGTTCAGCTCGAGCAACGCTCAGGGAGGAAGAGTCGCAGAAGTGAGGAGTTCTTCCTTTTAAACACATTAGTTAGCTTTTGTATTCCACAAGTTTTTAGAGAAAAATATTTTAAATCAAACTGCATCAAGTCAAAATCAGCTGTGGTGTTGTTTTAAAACTCAAATTTCATGACTGAAAGGAAAATATTTTTAACCTTTTCCCCCTGATGTCATTTCTCTTGCCGTCTCCACTCTGTCCCTGTTGTATTTGACGAAGCAGAGGTGACCACAAACCGGTTCTGATGTTTGTCTTTTGTTCTGTGTAGGTGTGGTTAGCAGGGACGCCGGAGTGAAGAGATCGCCCATAATTCATCTGTGGAAAGGCAGAACATATGATGTAAAGTCTTGCGTTGTCCCGCCTCTTCTTCCCATTTCTGTTTCTCATCTTCGCATCACTTGAACATGTTTATTCACTGTTTCCAAATCGCATAGATTAGTCAGGAAATCTGACCAACTTAAAAATAAAGCAGAGCTGAACATCCTGTGTGGAGGGATCCTGCCAACCTAAATTTGTCCTCATCCTTTCTTCTGGTCAGGACAGCATCCAGCCTGTTATAATAAAAGAAGAAGGGTTTGAGTGCTCAGCCGACCGGATGTCGTCTGACTCTGGTCAGTACAGAGATGAGTTTTGGCAGGATGAGGACGACCCTGACTACCAGGTTGGCTTCATTAATATGTTTTTATATTAACTTGTTTCTTTTTTCACCTTGCAGCTATATTATTTCATTGCATGTGCTTTTAAAAATAACTTTTATATATGCTTTTAGATACAAGTTTTTATTTTGTTGTACTGTATTAAGAGATCGGTCCAATTTAATGTCAGCTGATGAACATTTTAGACAGTTGGGTTTTTTGGCATATTTCTTCACTTATACTAACACCCTTTTATTTAAATAAGAATTTATGATACCCAGAAACCTTTCAAGCACTGGAAACAATTAGTTTATTCACTGCAATATTCATCGCCCATAAAATTGAATGACCTGACAATCAACAACGTTTAAACGAATAAACCTTTAATCATCCCTTTTCTTCTCTGGCAGGCGGAACCAGACGATCCAGATGATGCTGACCCAGGATACACCACCAGATCCAAGCGTGTTGCAAAGGGAAAGTCCCACCAAGCTCAAGCAAAGAAGGAGAGTCAGAAGGAGCAGCCTCTGAGCTGCAAACACTGCCGGAAAACCTTCACCAAGCTGCTGCAGCTCAAAGCCCACCAGGCCGTCCACGGGGCGAGCGCGGAAAAGCCCTTCCAGTGTTCTCAGTGTGGCCGAGGCTTTGCGTTCCAGCGAAGCCTCAGCGCTCACATGTTACTGCACACAGGTGAGCTCCTTCATACTGAAGCAGGCACAGTCTGTACGACGTACCCGTGCACACCGTGAAGGCAGGTTTGTTGATGAACTTGGAGCAGGAAGAATCCACAAGCTGACTGACGTCCATCACTAACACACTCTTATGTCTTGGTGAAATTATGTATTGGTAAAGTTAAGTTAAACTAATATTGGCTAGTTTACAAAATCAAGAAAATCTTAGGGAGACAACAAGACAGCCGACATTTACCTGGAGTTGCTAGGCTAGACAGCTAATTTAAATCAGTGTGTTGATTTTTGTGGACTCCCAGAAATGTTTGGTCATGCCTCATGTAAAGCACGTGACTGTTTTTGGAAAATTGTTTCTTTACACCGATGAGAATAATGAGACTCATTCGGTTAATCGGCTTAAAATTAGATCAGAATTGTAGCGTACTCATCGTTGTTTGTTGGTGAGCGTGTTTTTGCTTTTCTGCACACAGGTGAGAGGCCACACACCTGTGATGTTTGTGGGAAAGGTTTCACCCTGAAGCAGCTCCTGAGAAACCACCAGCGTCTCCACGCTGACGTGCGGCCATATCGCTGCGAGCAGTGCGGTAAGAGCTTTTACCGGGCGCACGGCCTGAAGATGCACCAGATGGTCCACACTGGGGAGCGTGCCTATAACTGCCAGTACTGCAACAAACGTTTCACAATACAAGGAAACCTGCAGCGCCACCTGCGCATACACACGGGCGAAAAGCCGTTCAGGTGCGAGACTTGCGGCAAAAGCTTCAACCAGGCCGACACTCTGAAAGGCCACCAGCGGATTCACACCGGCGAGCGCCCCTTCAGCTGCGACACCTGCGGCAAGCGCTTCATCCAGAAGAGCGCGCTGAAGATGCACCAGAAGACCTCTCACGTGGACGAGAAGTCGCTCGCCTGCGTCGCGTGCGGCACCACGGTGGCCTGCGTCGACTCGCTGCGCAAACACCTCCAGACGCACGCGGCGACTATTCCGTGCACCTGCGTGCTCTGCGGCCAGCGGCTCAGCTCCATCACCGAACTGCGCTCGCACCAGCAGCATCACACGGTGGACCGGCCTCACAGCTGCGGGCTCTGCGGCAAGAGTTTCAAGTCGTCCAGTTACCTGAAGATTCACCTGAAAACGCACAGCGGGGAGAAGCCGTTCTCCTGCGACATCTGCGGTCGCATGTTTACACAGCAAAGCAGCCTTAAGTCCCATCAGGTGGGTTTTTGCTGCTTGTTGCACAAGGTGAAACTCATTCATGCAAATAAGTCCTCAACATTAGGACGGACACCTTAGCAATCTGTCAGCGTGTCTGAAACCCAGACTCCAGGCCTTTAAGCTGCAAAGAGTGTTCAGATAGAGAGTAGTGCTTGATGATTTTGGCTTCCAGCTGTTATAAAAACTGTGTGATCAGGATATTGCATTAATTTTTGCAAAAAAAATCTGCTCTCCAAGCAGAGCCATCATTAACCGCTGCTTTTAAACATCTCTGATATGGTCTGCTTTCGGCACAGCAGATCCAAGGCACTAGTTAACTAACGGCTTTCCATGACTGGTCGTAGCTAACGTGCCGGTCTCTTGAGGTGCAGGTTTGCTGCTTCCGTTATTGTGTGGTATCTCAGGCTGGCAGGGACCAGTGGTCTAAGTCCCCACCAGACAACTTCACCCGCGCCAACCTTATTTTTCCCTTCTCCCTTTGCTTTTCAGAGTTCATTAAATGTGCATTTGCTGTTAAATAATTGAGATTGCAGTAGTTATAAGTATAATTGGGATTATGGTTTGTCCCGTACTTGAGCCGAGGGTGAACTGCAGCTGCATCAGAATAATGAAGCTCATTATTCATTAGTTATGATGGAGATAAAAAATAACTCTTTGCTTTGTGGTCCAGTAATCAAGGAGTGGTTAGAGGCCCAGATTGAAATGCTACACCCTGAGTAACCCCGTAAAGTGACAGTTGATTGTTAGAATTAAGCAATACCAACCTGGTCTGAGATTAACTTCATGTGTATGTTTATGAGTACACTTTGTGTAGATGTGTCGCAGTTCCACCTTCTGCAGCAGCTGTAGCTGAACACGTCTGCTGCAGTGGAAAAAACCTTGTGGGTAATTTAGTAAAGATTTAAACATGTTGTTTCAATGTTCTCTGCCAAAGGTGGTCCACACAGGAGAGAAACCTTTCAGCTGCGACACCTGCGGAAAATGCTTTAGCAACACCGGCAACTTGAACCGACACCAGCGCATCCACACGGGGGAGAAGCCGTTCAGCTGTGACACGTGTGGGCGGAGCTTCAACCAGGGCAACAGCCTGAAGGCGCACCAGCAGATTCACACCGGGGAGAAGCAGTTCATGTGCGACAAGTGCGGCAAGAGTTTCTCCTACCTGAGGAACCTGAAAGACCACAAGTGCTTCTATGTCTGAAGCTAATCTGTGAGGCGATGTCAGCTCCTGTAAGCTGGAGTCAGGTTAGCTGGGACTGACACTGAAAGCGATTTTGGTGATTGTAAAGCTGGCTTTCCCAGATTTCTTCTGTCACTGCCAAGAAAGTGATGCAGGTAGATACGGCGTGGAATTTGTAATGGTGGAAAAACAATGTGTTACAGCATCTGTCTGTGAGAATAGCTGACAAATTGCATTTCCAACGTTAAAACTGAACGGACAGAGAGAGTTTTAGCTCCTGATGTGAGTGCATTTATCACTGAACTAAGAAAAGCCTGGGTCAAAATGATCTTCAGCTTCTTGCCTTTTGTCAGCGTGATGTACCTGAAAAGCCAAAAGCAGATTTTTACCACCACAGTTGGTATTAACGAGCCACAGAAACAGCTGATCCTTATTAAAGACGAGGCATTTTGCAGCATTTTGCCCTTTGGTAATGATTTCTTGTTATCGCGACTCACTCGCAGATGGACGGGCCAGATGCTTCAGCTCAGTGTAACATTTAAAGCTCTTTGCCAGGGAGACTGAAGTTTGGCTTTTCTTACCTAGCGAACACATTTTGTATTGAAACGTGAGTATTTTCTGTGTGAATTTGTACCAACTCACCGATGGTGCTCGCGATGAGGATGGGCTGTGTTTGCATTGCATCACGTGCAGCACCACCACAGCTCCTTTTCACACGTGTGAAAGCAAGCAAGCTTCACTATGCATGAGCAACACGTGCTCGTGCTTTCAGAGGTAGCATGAACGGTTTTACTTTCCACAGTTACAGTTCTGTCGAAATAGGATCGCAAGTCATTGATATTTGGCGCTGTGGCTCTGTTTGAGGTCTTCCCGTCCTTCCGCACATATACATGGAAAGCCTAAAGGCATTCAGTTTGACTCTGTGGCCTGTTAGAAAAAGTGCTGTGCTCGGTATAGCGGTAATCTGTGGCCAGCTGTTGCATTATATTCCTCATCTGGGCTGTATAATGTGTAAAAATGGGACGTCTGATCTCGTTGTGCGGCTGATATTTATAACGGTGCAACTCAAAGAGTGCTTTTCTGTCTTTTTCTCTTTTAACATCATCTCACATGATGACCGTTACTACGTAAATGCCTTGTATGCATACAAAGAACCGGCGTGCTGAGAACATAACAGACTGAAAGTATTATTTTGTGAAAATACTTTATTTGTAACTTCTCTTGTGGAGATGATATTCACTCAACCTTGTAACTGAGTTCAATTCATAAAACAGTGAAATGTAAACATGCTTCCTTTTTGTCTTTCTTAATGATTAAAGAGCTTGAAATATGTTTGTTTTTGATCAGAAAAAACAGTTTTACAGGAACACATGCGTCGCCTTCACATCCTTACTGAAAGAGGTATTCAATTTAAAGTTTCTGTTGCCTTTGAACAAGAATACTTTCAAGTCAAGAGCGGAAATGCAAAGAAAATAATTATATATAATAATTTTCAGAAGAAATGTTTCTTAAACCAAAACAGATCTGAGATCAATTCAAAACTGTTTCTCTTAGTCTTAAGTCATATTAATTAATAATCCCCCACTGATCCAGTTTAACTGTTCATGAATAGATTTGTGTGTAGCTGATGTGGTATCCCACAAATAATTACAATATTTAGTAATTTAAGCCGATGTTCACGTTGCTCTGCTGGGCCTTACTATAACTGTGCTGTCATCTAATCTGTTCATGAATAGATTTAATTTTTTTTTTACTGTCTATCCTGGCAGGACGTCACAGAGCAATGAGACTTAGAAGAAAGCTCCAAACTGCACCATCCTCAAGATGTTTGGCTTTGTTGTTGTTATGTTCACCTCTTTGCCAAGAGGTGGCGCTACAAACTAATATTATAGTCCAGATAAATCTATGGAGCTCCTTGGATGGCACTCATTTCTCCTCAGTGTTGCAGAGTAGGTCCAAAGTTCTCTTTCGCCTTTTTGAGGGGAACTTTATTTTCAGTTATTTTCCTAAATGAGTGAAGAGGTGTCTTTGTGTTTAATTCTTCCTTACGTTTCCAGCATTTCATCTCTAGCTTTTAGGTTTAATTGCAAACAAAGACTACACAACACATTTGAACTGTTTAACCCTCTGGGAAAGCAGAAAGCGGGCTTCATTAGCTACATCATCAGGGTTTGTTTGGGGTTTTTCACAGACAAGAACATTCAGCCTGTCGTGACTGCTTGTTAAAAACTGCTCTTTCTGTGAATTTACTGAGAAAGACCAGTGTTGTTCCCTGGTGGCTGCTTTTCATTGTTTCATTGGTGCCTCCTTTTAAATCCATGTAAATGACGTCAGTGTGCACATTTAGCAGCTGGCTATGAGCTCCGTGCTGCACCGACTGCCTGAGCAGCCACAGGGCTGTACAGTAGGTCAGACTGGCTGTAATCCCTTCCAGATTACAGTCCAGGGTATCGTGGGAGGAAGTGTGGGGGATTGGCAGAGAAACAACTTGTTACAGCTGGCTTCCTACCAAAGAGGAGATAAGGAGAGTCTGTTTGTTTTGCTTCTCATGTTTGGGTTCTTCTTTTTTTTTGAACGCCTTCAGGTTTAGGAAAATATTTTATTCAGTAATGTTTATACGCTGATTTAAAGAAGGCTGAATATTTTTCATATCACACATGGGAGAAATCACACCTCCCAGTTTCACAGTTTTTAAAATATTGATTTTTGATCATTTGTTAATATTCTCTTTTTGTACAGTCTGTCAATACACCTCAGGAACAAATATTTATATTATAATATACACCTTATATAATACATGTTATGACATGATATACATTTTATATGTTACAATGTGAATTTTAGGGGTTCTTTTAAAACAATAATCAAATTTAGTGAAACAGTTTTCACTAATTTAAAAGTGTATGTTTGTACTTAGTATAAATGAGTCTTAGGTTTGCAGAAAGAACTCCCCACTGTTTTGCCTTAAAGTTCAAAGAGATAATTTGGACTTGATTGATTTTTAATCTTAGAAAAGTCCTGACTATGATGTTTGCAGATCACATTTTAGTGAGAGTAGGGAGCAGGTGGAAGAGAGTTTGGGGAGGTGGAGGTATGCTCTGAAGGGAGGAGAAATGAAAGTCTGTAGAAGCAGGACAGAATACATGTGTGACTGAGAAGAAGTTGGAGATGCAAGGAGCACAGATAGTGTAGAAAGTTAAAGGAGTTTAAATACCTGGAGTCAACCAACAAAGCAATGAGCAATGCACAAGACAGGTGATCAAGTGGGTGGAGACGAGTGTCAGGGGTGATTTGTGACAGAAGGATAGCAGCAAGAGTGAAGGAGATGATGGTAATGAGACCTGCTATGATGTGTGATTTGGAGATGGTGGCACTGACAAAAACACAGGGGGTCGAGCTGCAGATAAAAATGTTTTATTGGGAGTGAACAGGACAGGATTAGAAATGAGTACATCAGAGGGACAGCTCAGGCTGAGAGGCTGGAGACAAGGTTAGAGAGGTGAGGCTGAAATGGTTTTGACATGTGCAGAGGAAGGTTGGAGATTTATGGGACAAAGGATGTTGAAGATGGAGCTGCATCGCAGGAGGAAAAGAGGAAGACCTCAGAGGAGGTTCATAGATAATCCACTGTGACAACCCCTAAAGCAGGGGTGGGCAATTCCAGGCCTCGAGGGCCGGTGTCCTGCAGGTTTTAGATCTCACCTTGGGTCAACACACCTGAATCACATGATTAGTTTGTTACCGGGCCTCTGGAGAACTTCAGGACATGTTGAGGAGCTAATTTAGCATTTGAATCAGCTGTGTTGGTTCAAAAAACCTAAAACCTGCAGGGACACCAGACCCTCGAGGCCTGGAGTTGCCCACCCCTGCCCTAAAGGAAGCAGCCGAAAGAAGAAGCACATAAATCTTCACCTGCAGAAGGAATTCCTGCAAAGTGCTCCTCAAAGGACATCGTACCATGATGATATAAACATGAGAAATTTCACCTTTAACCTTTGGGATCAAAAAGAAGCCTGTATGACTGCAGAACTGTGCTTCTATCTTGTCCTTCTGTCTTTTTTCTTGCTTTAGACCCTCGACTCCAAATCTTGGGGGTTATCTACTGGTTTTTGGATTAAGATAAGAAGTAGCTTAAAAACTGAGAAACAATTGGGTTATGAGTGATGTTGTGATAGTTCTGATGCCCTCGGGACGAGCATGAGTCATCGCCTGTATTGATCCCTGCTGACGCGCTCAGAGCAGCACAAATCACTAGCTGTTATCCACACACACAAACAAGCCCATCACGCCACACAGAAACACATTCACACACCACCACCGCCACCTTTTCCGTAGCCCATTAGATATATCGACAATTCCACATTCACTTTTGTTTTTGTCTTTTTTTTGCTCTAATAGGTTTATGCACAGCTGACCGAGCAGTAACACTAATGCTGCCGGTATACTCTGTGACATTGCGTTGAGTACAAGCTCTCCATGGAAATACGGACTGCTGCTCTGGTTGTTCTTTCCAGCATCGATTCGCGTGCAGTTGCAGCAGCAGCTCTGCCTCTGTTCTCCGAGGGATGCCAGTGAATGTGCCTGTGTGCTGCTCACCTTTCCCTTACAGTATCAGGCCCTCAGTCTGCAGGGGCTCAGGTCACTGAAGCACTCAGTCTCAACCAGGAAGGAGCAGTGCTGAGGAAGGATGAGGCCCTGGGTTCGCTCCAACAGGTCCAGATCAGTCCAGGTAAGGTTTGTGCTTCTAATTCAAAATGTAAACACGTGACACCTTGGGAGATAAAGATAGTCTTAACTGTCTTAAATTAGAGTAATAACTAATGTAGTTTAATGGAGGAGTGTTCAAAAGAATGACAAATTACACTACAAGCTTTAGTCAGCGCTGCTATTAGACTATTCAGAAAACTCCTGATTAAAGTGTACAAACATCAGCAAAAAAATAAAATCAAAATAGAAAAGTAGTACTCTGTCCAATCCCATCCACACCCTCTACAACACAAAGGTCATAGTAAAGATTAAAGTGTTAAAGGAGAGAAAAGAGTACTCCCTTAAACGGCTTTACCAAAAACTGAACTTTACAACCTTCATGAATGCAGGCTTTGCTGCAGGACTTAGTCTGCATTAGCTTTAGAAAAAAGGTGTTTGGGCTCTTTCTGTGAACACACTGCAGCAATAAATCTGCTTAGCAAAAACAAACGGCAGTAACCGGCTTTAAACTGCACACATCCCCCTCCTGGGCAGATGAGCTCATTAAATCCTGAATTATATTGTTTGGTGCATATATCTGTTTTCATATTTAATTTGCAAGCTTCCATAAAAGTGTCGGGTTTGAATTCTGCTGCAGATGCCTCTCTTTGCAAATCTTTCCTCATTATCTCTGCGGCGGTAGAGACGATTCACAGAGGAGGTAAAGACGCTTTGATTGAATCAGCATGATACGAGATAAAACATGTGAATTTAAATTGAAAACAAAACAAAACGGTGTACTGGTGATCATTGGGGTTCAGTGTAGAGAAGCATAAGATGGGCTTCTCTCTCTACGTGTGATCAGAAGTGAGCTGGGCGATGACCATGTCATGTCCTCTAAAGACTGTGTGAGCCAAGAGGTTTAGATGCTTTGGTTTATACTGGAGGCATCCTGGCGTGCTTACCTCTGGCTCTAAGCATAAAAACTCCTCAGATCTCCCATTCAAAGTTTTGTCTACTATTTGTGCATATATGACATTTTTACATCATAGGGATGACAATAAAAGGTCTGCAGTACAATTCAAAGCCTCCACTGTGGGGTAGAAAATGCCCTCAAAACCAGTAATGAATCAATATAATGCTGTAGTGCACTGCAGCTTGATTATGTAGAGGATAACATAGAAAGTGATAATATTTGATTTCCTGGGGTTTTGATTATCTGTCAATGAGCTCTTAAAGGGGGCATGTTTTCAGGTTTAGTATGAAACAGTTTTATTTGCTAATAGTTCTTGTCTGTTAATCAATAACAGCAAAGATATAACAGGAGACGTGCAGCAGCTGTTCCTTTCGATTGTTATTTTTTACTTGTTTTTAACAATGAGCAGACCTGCTGTTTAATTCATACTTTAAATTATCAACAAATGTTACTTCCTTTGTGATTTTCAGCAAAAGCAGAAACAGATTTCTGGTAATATTAGCCTGCTCTCTCTGTCTCACACACACACACAAGCATGTCTGTATGAATGGAGTAATTGTGCCTTCATGCACACTGGGGGGGAAGGGTGTTGTGTTCTGATGCTGTTGGAAACGTGGTGTTTTGTTTTAGCTTTGCATGCACATGAAACACAGAGCTTAACTTATCTGGGTAAATATTTCAGCCTGCATGATCAGTGTCTTCAAATTTCAAGTATTATTCGAGCTCTCATTTACAGCCAGAAAGGGGCATAATAGGTCAGGACTAGTGTATAGGATGGTGACCTCAATTTATCAGAGGTCAGTCACCATAATGTGGTTCAATGACTTTTTAGAAGCCGTATCCTCGACATGGTCCCCAAAATTTAGGGTCCAGTTTCTGCAAAGCTCTGGCTTTTGGAAAACTACAGGCTAGAGGGATTAAACTTTGCCTTATCCCTATTTATTTTTCACAGTCCTTTCTCAAGTGTTTCCCTCTGCCTCACAGAGGCTGGCTGCAGATTTAGATATTCAAGAAAACAACAAATCCACCAGTGTCCTCTCACTTGTGCCAAACAAACACACATTTCTGTGCCTCACATTGAAAGGCTTGGAAATGCAACAAATTCACTCACTATTGATTTATAGTCATTAGTTAGTGTGTCTGTGGGCCATGCACATAAAACAGCCCTTTGTATGTTGTGTGTAATTTGTTAAAACTTACTTTAAATATACTTGTTATCTAATAAATGCTATTTTTAAAGGTACTTTTTGTAAATACTATCTATACAATTTAACCCGATCTTCCACCACCAGGGGGCGGTGTTTCACAGGTGTGCTTTTGACTTTCAGTTTTTAGCCCTGCCTCCATTTCTTCAAGCGGCTTTGCACTGTAAATATTTCTTTTTTCATAATGACTTGCCTGATTGAATCGCTGCACCATGTTCTAGTATAAATGAGCAGAAGTACCGATAATGACTCTTCCACAGTTATCAGCAGTTTTAATTATTCTTCAATGGCTGCCCTTTCTTTCTTTTTTTTTCTTTTTAGAATTGATTTAAAAATTTTACTTGTTTCATTTAAAACACCGCATGTCTTGCCTGCTGCTTCCATAACAAAGAGAGGTTTTCAGCCAGAAACCTGCTTCATTTCCCACCTCACACTTATTAGTTATTATCATATCATATTGCTTTAAAGAATTTAAATAACTTTTACATTTCTTTCTGACTTCTCTTTTGTTTTGAAGGTTTAGATTATATATACTTAAAGATGTCATTTCTTAGCTCACGAGTTACTTTTAAGAGTTTCTCGTACGTTTTGCGTGGCTCTGTTTCAAACTTAAATGGTGGAACTTTTATTTATTTATTTTTCATTTTGTAAGACGCTACAAAGGATGTATCTACGCATTATGAAGTCACCCACTGGTTTATAAAGCCCAGAGCTAAGCATTTTCACCACTGCCATCTTAGTGTTTTGAAACTGGATGTGATATGTGAGTGGCGAACCTGATTGTAAAACTCCACTATCAGTGAGTTGTTAGTCGTGGGCCTATGTGAAACACAGAATGGCCAAACCTTTTAATTTTCTATGCAATATGAGATGAAAATAGCGACGGAGCCCATAAACGCACCAGGAAAGAGTTCACTGAGGTAAGGGTTGTCTCCTGCTGGTCATTACAAGGAATGCAGATAAAAGACACTTTTCAGGCCTTTTCTAATCAACCTTTATTAACACAATATATAGCTGTATGGGACATAAAGTCATAGCGGCTGTTTTCTTAAATCCTGCTGATAGCTTTTCTTCATCCTGGAAAGTTTACCATGGGTATCTTTATTTTCCGAGCTCTGATAGATTGCCGGAAGACAGATTTTTTTTGCGGGGTACTTGAAGGCAGCTCGACAGATGAGAGAATAGCGCGTGTCTGTGTGCGCGTGCGTGGAAGGCAGCAGCCCTGCCTACCGTTGACGTTCCCCACTCTTTCTCTTGTCACTGTTTTTCGGGAGGCGAACTGGGCGAGAGGTCCGCTCTTCTCTCGTCTTTCTTAGAAAACAGATGGTGTGTTCGTGACCCGGCGGAGACGTATCTTCGCCCTCACACGCCGGCGACTTCTTCAATTACCGCTGCAGCACTTTTAACCAAATCAAAGAGGAGAGGAGCCAAGGGCGGACTGGACAGAGAGGAAGAACCAACCATAGGACTCACACACTGGGAGGCTGCACGTCCGCCTGCTCTCTTCAATAAATTGATTTATTTACCCGGGCCCTGAACGTCTCCCGGCGTCCAGAAGTGCTGCCTCAGCCGGTTCCTGCTTCCTTTTAAACTGACTGCGTCTTCGTGGACTGTCCCCAGAATTATTCAGCAAGCTAACAGGAACACACAAAGTCCCCTGCTTTTTTTCTTCTGAATTCAGACCGTGGTGGCCAGAGGGACACTGAGTCCTCGCCTCTGTTTCCTCTTATCAGCCCCTATCGGTTGCTGTGTTTTCCACCGGCTGTGCGCGCTTTCCTCCTTTCTCAGCAGAAGACGATGCAGGTGGAGGTAAACCGGTGACCACAGGGGCTGTTTTGTTAACTATCCAGCAGCGTGTCAACAGAGATGAGAGGATAGCGTCTGGGAGGGGATTTGGGGGAAAGCGAAGCGCTAAGTGGGGGGTTCAGTGTTGGTTTTCCTTCTTCAAATGAGGCAGACACACCATAAAGACATGAAGTGGATGTAGCCAACCGGTTCAGTTTTTTTTAAAGCATCAGTTTAAGCTGGATCACTGTCTTGGTGATCTGTGCTGCCTTCACGGACTGTGACAATGAGGATTTTATGAGAAGTGAAGCCTTTCCCCCTCTATCTACATACAGCCAGGCTAGTCTGGGGTGGCATTTCTTTCTTTCTTTCTTTTTTCACCCGGTGTGAACACAACCCAGACTTTTTTTTTCTCTCCTGGACGGCGAAGCTCACTCAGGGACAAAAAATGTCTTTACGCACAGCACTGCCTGGGAACGAGCGGAACCCGGACCATGTAAGTAGATAATTAAAAACCATAGGCGTCTGTCTGTGAGAGGTTGCACTTAGGTTTTTATTATGCTTTTCAAGGAGCTGATCATAATAACCCCCGTCAGCCCGCGGGCCCAGAGATTAGTCTGCCATGTGCAAAGAGCAGCTGCAATCAAGCAAGGCGACGTAGACGCGCTAATCTCCCCTAGCTCATTTGGGACAGGGTGCAGTTGGACACACATGCTGTCCAGGATGGAGATATGAAGATTAGACTTTCACCTCCACCGGTGTTTTCATTGCGCATGTTTCCCCCCCCCCCCGCTCTCAGCTGATCAATAATTAATGCATCTGATGCAAGACCACCCAGCCAACCCTCACCTCCACTCCATCACCTCCACCCTGTCTGGCCCGCCCAGTTTTCGCTTTAATAAAACCGCGACAGAAAGCTCAGTGGGCAGCTCAATATTGCAAAATCTGCTGTGTCAGGCTAGCCTGGTCCATCCTGCTGATAGCCTTCTGTGTCTGTGGCAGCGTGGGATTTTGGCAGACTGGGTTTGAGTTGTTCTTGATTCAATTTTTAGTGTTTGTAAATATACTTGTAATTACTGTGAACCTCTCTAATGTCCTATGACATCAGTTGAGCAGCTGTGCAGAATATCCCCACCTCTGTCTCAAGGGCACCCAGCTCAAAGCAGCCTCTCTTTTTGGATGTGAAGGTCTAACAAAGACCACTTCCTCTTAGTGCAGCTAACAAAACACTGAATACTTCCTTTCCTGCTTTTTAAGGTTATTTAAAGTGTATGCTGTCACTGCCTCAGGCCCTGTATATCTTTTGTTTAGATAGGTGCAAATATTTCCAATACCAGTAGTGTCTCTCACTGAATTTTCCTGCATCCAGGGTTCTCAAAGTGCAGACCCGAGGCCGGTGGTGGCCCTTAGTAACATTTATTTGTGGTCATGAATGATAAAGCATACACAATGTTTCCCACATTTCACAGAGGGATTGTAGGTATTGGTAATAACTAATTATTGCAAACGTGTGGAAGATTTGGACTGCTGCACTACAACAATAAGAATGCAAGACCTTTAGAAGTGTAGCTAACAAACGACAGCTTTTAAACATGTAAACTTGAAGGGTTGCAGACGTGTATCAGTAGCTACTGATGAGAAACCTGCTTAGTGAAAAAGCAACTGACATCCCAAGGACGTTAACGTTAACAGCATCCATCCTCAGGACACTCAGACATAATAGACAAATTTTAGCCTAACTGACTCAGGATATATCAGAGGATCAGACTCATTCCAGTGAAAGGAGCTGAAATATATGATGGTGAAGTTGGTGGAGAATGATATACTGGAATCTAGGCAGTGTAAGACCTGAAGTTAGGCTCACAAACAGCATTCCTGTGAAAGTGTACAAATCTACGAGCATTCAATGGGCGAATTAGACTTTACTTAGATGCAGTGCCTCTATGAATTGACAACAAGTGCATTATTAGCAGGACTGCAGCCAAAGATCATTTTGGTAGTTGGCTAATCTGCCAATTTTTCTTCGATTAGTCAACAATTATTTCAATAACTCTTATCTCCTCTTCCAGTGCCTCACCTCCCCAAGTCTACCCACCTGTGAATATCACCCTGTTCTCTCTCTCTCCCCACAGATTAGCTACTTAATGTTAGGTGGAAAAGGTTTGCTATAGTATTAATGTGTGTAAAAACTAAACAAACAAACTAGGAGACAGTGTAGCTATCTCTGTTTATTGTTTTACAATCGCATTTCACTCATTAGCTGCCAAAAAGAGATTTTTCTGCCAAAAACTGATTTCTAGTATTTGCCAAATATTAACTGCCCGTATTTAAACTGCTCTAAATAACGTTTTGGCCTATAATTTGTGAAACAAATGTCAAATGACCTATCAAGTCATCTTGAGCCACAAACAGCATTCCTATCAAAAGGTGGAAGCCCAAAAGTGACGTTTATATCCTTTATTTATCCAGTTAAAATGTCTCATTGATGTTAAAAAATGTATTTTTAAGAGTAATCTGACCAAGAGGATCGCAGAAATTGCAACAAATATAATAATAGGTTTAAAAAGATGTCTTATGTGGCCAAAAAGAACCGGATTGGTTTGAATGTAGGTACAATAACACATAAAGTCATAAGATACTTGGAAAACAGGTAATTTTTACATTTTATATATAATCACTTTGTAAATCATGTTCACCAAAGTCTATTTACCAATATAAGTAAAGACATGACACATAAAAACATTGGAAATCAGTTTTAAGCAGATGATCATTTTTTGGCACAACAGCAGTGTTTTTAAATGCTTGTGCACTGCAGTAGTGCTGTCTCTGCTTTGCACTGTCTGTCCTGATGAACAGAATTAACTGTTTGGGATTTCCTTACCTGGATCATTGAGCATGCATCAAGACATTCTTCTTCGTTGGTATTGAGTGCAGTTTTGGCTGACGATAAGGGCGATAATGGCCACCATAGCTTCCTGCAGTATATTACAGTTACAAAAACACATTTATGTGGTATAGTATATGACGCATCGACAATAAAATTCTGCTTCCGCGTCATCGAGTATGTTGATGAATCGTTGTAGCCCTAATTTTTAGTAGCTTTTTTTTTTTTAAATCCATCCAAGACAACACTGTTATTGATTAATAATTATGCAGTCCTCTTGCTCTTATTTTAAAAGAGGATGCTAAATTGAACTTGCTAGTGTCTCCAGTCTAGTCTTTCCCTGCTGGGTGGCTTGTAAGGATGTCGTTGCTCTGAGCTGTCTTTACTGTCCGATCCATTGCTCAGACAGATTTGAAGTCCATTGTCTTGGATTGCAGCTGCCGGCAGTAATCTGGAACCTGCACCATATAGAAAGATAGTACACTACACTAAGTTCAGAGCACCACGATTGCAAGCAGCAGTCCAGGACCATGGACTTTGATTCCATAGACTGGATAAGAAACTAACTGGAGAAGCAGCTGACTAGTGCTCCATCATTTATTGCCCCAGTTTATATATCATTTTATAGCATATTAAATTATCTAAGTACAGTCAGTGGGAAACACTGATGTAGCAATGTAGAACCAAGGGAGTGTTGCTTTTAAATGTCACTTCCTCTGTTCTTGCCATCTTAAAGTACTTTTGTGTCGAGACGTGTCTAGAAATACTTCCTTGCTAATGTTTAAAAATTAGAAGAAGATTAAAAATGATAAACCATTCTCTGAACAGAAGCATTTCAGACACTGTAAGGCAGCGGTCCCCAACCGTTTTTGGCGCCACGGACCGGTTTATGCCCGACAATATTTTCACCGACCGGCCTTTAAGGTGTCGCGGATAAATACAACAAAATAAAACTAGTACCGGTACTGAAAAAAAAGATTTATTCATAACACACGTGAAAAAACCCAGGAAAACTGAGTTAACGATAAAAATGATAACAAAATAACGCTGAAAACCGATTAAAAACCCTGAAAACTATACATTTCACACCTGAGCCTCAACTCTTGCGGCCCGGTATCAAAAGATTCACGGACCGGTACCGGTCCGAGGCCCGGGGATTGGGGACCGCTGCTGTAAGGGATCGACTGCTTGTGACAAATAAAGCTTTCATTCATTCATTCATTAGGTCACTCTGGTTACGATAATTTGTTGCACAACTCATGCTGGATTGCAGCAGTTAGGTGTTTATTGTTTATACCGCTTGCTGGAACGCTGAGGTACTTTTAGAGGTGGCAGAATCTTCTTTGACTTTTATGCAAACCTGTTGTAGCTGGTTTGGACATTTATACCACATCCGAATAATAAAAATTCAAAAACATTAAAGTTAGATCGAGGCTTGTGTTACAGTAAAGATTAAGACTAAAGAAGCTCAGTCTTCACATTGAGGAGAATCTGTTTTGTCCACACTGTGAGATAGCAAATAAAAGCGAGAGCCACTGGTGGATTCTTTCCCCTGTTTTTTAATAACTGCAAGAGTCATAAAACGATTTCTCCTGAAGCAGAGCAGTAAACTAATAATAGAGCCTGTTAAATGCTTGATGCAGTCTACTCTTGTCAAAAATGATCCTTGTAGAAATGCATATGTAGCATTAAAGCTGGTGAGAACTCAGCATTGCAGGGAATAAACCAGAATGATTGCTGTCCTTGCTCAAACACAAGCCTTTTGTCTTAGTAACCTCACCATGGCTACAACATGGGGTCCTGCACACCCCACCCCCACCTTCCCATTATTCCTCACCCTCTCCTGTCCATTTTAACACACACACACACACACACACGTTCACTCGCCGACTTTGTGCCTTCAACTTACAGACCTTATCCCATTTTGATTTATAGCAACGTCCGTCCGGAAGCAAGTTTAGCCACTTGGCAGACATCTCGACAGTGCATCCTGGCAGCTGTTTTAAGGCCTTTATCTAAATGAATGGTCAGACATCAATAACTTATATTTCAGGCTTCACTGCATCTTCGCAGTCACCCGGGTTTGCTCGATTATAGAAAAAATCCCAGTCACAATTATTTTGATCAATACTGAAATCATAATTGACAGGATTACTTACAGACTCTGGAAGAATAGAAGAGTTATGGAAATTTCAAAAGTGGATTTCTTTGTTCTTTCATTACAATTTCATTAGAAAGAAAATGTTAACTGAACCTAACGTGCTGCAGCTTGGCAGGAGTTTCCTTGGAAATAAAACGGTCGCTCTACAAGAAAACAATAAGAACATATTTGACAACAAGCCAAAATTGTAATTGAAATTAAACGTTATCAGTTTGCACAGCCCTAGAATCATCATTCAAATCTGCTGAATGATGCTCGATTATTGTGCTTGGTGCACCTTCCTAGAAAAGTAACTACATGTCGACACAAATCAAAAACAGCTGCCTACAACTAGATCCGCTTGGTGTTAATATGCAGTGCAAACACAATATGTTGATTAACACAAGCATAATCACAGTTCAACACAAGGTAATTGGCAGTAAGTGTCTCTCACAAAGCTAATGCACAAGCTAGCGTTCTTCCAATATAGACATATGCCATTTTCCCATTTTCATCGCTCTGATAGTTTAGCTCCATCACCTCTGAAGTCTTTCTCCTTCCTGTGTTGTAGTAAAACTGTTGTTCAATATTTATTACCTCCAAGTCCAACAGGATTAGCCCTATTTCACTTGTGATTGCACCAGCGCACAAGTATAAACGCAAGCAGTGATGTTGCTCAGTAGGTGTAGGGGCTGCTGGGCTTTGATGCAGAACTCTAAATCCACCCAAGAACAGTTTCCAACACTGATTAATTAGAAATGTTGTTTGTGCTTCGGATCTTCACGTTGAATGCCAGATTTCATTACAGGGTAGTTACAGATGGTGGTAGAAAGACAAATAAAAGTAAATGGAAGTTTTGAATGCAGCACACATGTGGTTGAACATGTTGGTGCATGTATTTGTGTGTTCTGCATGTAAGACAGGAAAGTCTCACATGCAAAAGGCTCCGAGACCATTAAAAATGCACAGCGCATGATATTATCATGCTGTGGCTTCGTCTTCTGAGATCATCAACACCACATTGGCTTATCATTCAGTCACATCACACATGACACGACAGTCTGCACTTTCACGCCACGCTCTGCAATTTACATGTTCTTACTCTCTGTTCTCTGCTTTGCTCTCTTCTCTTGTTCAGTCCTGTCATTTCCTTTAACCTCCCCGTGTATATTTCTGTCGCAAAAGTCACCGAAACCAGAACTAATACCTGACATGTCCTCCATCCTTTTCACCTTTATACCCCAAAGTTAAAAAAGTCCCTGCTGCTTTTTGTACTCTTTAACTGCTTTAAGTCCTTATAATTACTCTTCTGTATTTTATTGTCTTGTGCTTTTTTTTTTAATCAGAAAATTGCTAGTTGTACAATACTTCAAACCTGAACAAACCAAACCAGAATATCCATAAGGGCAGGATTATGCTTCTCTGTAGGCTGTGAACATTTTAGTAAAGAATAACTGACAGAAGGCACGTCAACAGTTTGCAGTAGGCGACATGAATAGCAAATAATTTCTAGGGTCACCTTTCAGGACGAATGAATAAATTACATTTTGCTTTTTACTTCCACTCTTATTTTGTGTGCTATGGATAATTGAATTGTTTTCAAGGACGTTGTTAATATTTTACATCTCTTTGTAACTTACTGAGCTCAGTCTTGAGCTTATTGTGACAGTTTTACATCTTTAATCTAAGGGTACAAAAATAAAACGACGTGAAGCAAAAACGCACTGATATAGCACTTTTCCCCAGTCAGGCAATCATGCATGTATTTGACCAGTACAAAGAAGCCAGAACATGCAGGAGCAAGCTGCCAGGATTCAAATCCTTCTTGCTATAGGCTTGTATTTAAATGAAATAAGGAAATGACAAAGCTTTAAATTCTTAAATTGAAAATTAATATTTTCACTAATATTTTTGTTAAACTTACATGAGGTGTTATTAAAACGTTCCAATAAATCAACGTGATCTGTTTTGAAGTTGCATCTGTGTCAGTGTTCATCTCCCTCTGTAGTTTCCATGCGGGTGATTTAACCCAACCTGCTAAACCTGCATCTGCAAACGGCCTGTGAGAATTTTCATAGAATCTTAAATTTTTTATTTAATCACAGGATCTTTTCTCCTCTTTAACTTTGTTTTGCTGTGTATTTGTGTTTTTAGAAGAAAAGGTTTCGTGGGATTATCTTTTGAGTTTAGAATATTTTAAAGTCTCAATAGCGAAAGTTAATTACAGGTGTAATAAACAGGTTTTAATAAACAATAAACAGGTTGCATTGCTCTTCTTAATGCTGAACTGTGGGAATGGGCACACTTTTTTGCTTGGGGCTAGTCATAAGGTTTTAATGTGTGTGAGAGAGAAGGAAGTCGTATAGAGGGTGTGGGTGAGTGCTTGTGTGCACATGCACAGCTGTGTTTTCTTACAAAAAGGCCAACATGTCTTTCAGTGCACGACTGCAGGGCACGGCGAGGCTTTTGTGTTTCCCTGGACAAGCAAAAAGATTCAAGTACTTGCTGTCCAGACATGTTACCCAAAAACTGGCACCCTCCTTTGATGCCCACGTTGGCATTCATTTCACCTAGAAACACTCCAGATACAGTCATAAACAGCCTTAGGCTTTAAATCATCTGGTCCGCTGAGGCCAGCCGAACCATGCATGATGGGTATGAAATTAAGCGGGCTGCTGTTAAATTGCTTGCCCAGTTTTATAGAAAAATGTGAAATAGTCATGAGAACTATTTGTTTGTGCTTATAGATATAAACTGTCATGTTGTTTTGTGACAGCACACCTCTGAAACTGAAATTCTTCAATAGGAGGTATATTTTGTGCACGTAGCACATATGTTGCCTAGATTCTTCAGCCAAGACGTGTCACTGAGGCTAACCGACCTTTAAAAGTCACGAAAAACTTTTTGTTTTTACCAAACCACAATCTTTTTCTAAACCTAATCAAGTTATTTTTAATTCCCAACCAAAACGAGTCGTCTTTAATAGCCTGACCCTGGCCTAGTTGTTTTTATTGTCTGAGCCGCTTCCAACAGTAACATATTTGAAATTAATGACACTTTAAAAATAAATGAAAAACAAATGAAATGGAAAGATTTGTTATTCTTGTAGCACTTTGACTGAGGTTTTTTGTGTGAGCAGCAAAACCCCACGAAGCCTCCGCATGTGGACCTTTCTGCCCTTTAAAAGTGGAAGACATCATTAGTACACATGCAAATTCATGCCCAGAAATACAAATCTGCAGATGAAAGCTTGTGATTATAACACAAGGTGCATTGAAACTGTGTACTGATCGCAGTGCCTTGCTAATGTTTACTTTTTTGTAACCTTGCCAACTGAATCCAACTTAAAGGCGTTTTGGATTACAGCTGCAACAGCGGACCCAAAAGGTCAGAGAAGCAGAACACTTGGAGGGAAGTTTCCAGCTCAGATCCCTGGAGATGTGATTGAGTTACCCTCTGTTTAGCCTTAACAGCTACAGCAATGTTGCCCATGAGCGGGTCACAGAGCCCCCAGTTTCCCTGGTTATATTTTACAGCGTACAGTAGTAAACTGTGAAACTGCAGAAGCATGAGTGTAAAGCAGGGCAGCATCAGGAAAAGAGCTTAAGAGCTTACTGGACCTTCCTGAAAATGGCTTGCTCAAGAGCCTCTCAGTGGCAGATTTTTAAGGAAAATTTAAGGATTTGCATTCCCTGCTCACATTACCGGCTTAGAGGCTAATGTCAATAGTATTTATCTGTTGTTTTTGAATTGCATTTTCTAAATTACTTTTCAAACACCCAGTGTGCCATTCAATGGGCCGTATGGTTCCTGTTGGTTTAATTTGAGCAATTTCTGAAGATTTTTTTGGGGTTTCATTTGTGCCCATAGCTACTGTTAGAAATGTAAAATCAACAAAAGCTACCTATAGTCTGATAGAAATGTAGTTATTTAAAAAAATGCATTGAAGATCATCATTGAAAAGGTCTTAAATTAATGCTGAAATGGGGAGATAATAATTGGGATTAGCTTTATGATCATTCCAAAGAAGGGACGCTGTGTTAGATGCAGGTTAAAGAGCCTAAGCCAAAAATAATAAACACAGTGATTAAACTTTGCTGGCACCAAATCCGAAATTGACTGTCTTGGCATTTTGTCAACACAGATTGTTTTCTCTCCAGCAATTATGTAATTCTAGTTAAGTGGTTAGGCAACAAACGCTGAACAGGTGGCGTTTTCTGGAGATCAGGCTACCATGTGCAGAATGACACTTTTCACGGAGCCTATGCTAACTGCCAAACGCTCACAAAGACCCCTGCAGACAAGCAGATTTGCACAATTACAAAATCTGAACCAGGAGACAAGAAGAAAAGACACTCAGATATTCATAGTCAGAGCACACAGTCAGGCTGTTGTGTTCATTGTGTAGAGGGCCTCTTCGGCTGTCAGGTGTCGACTTACTGTCCTCAGTATTTCTCCTCAGGCCTCAGCTGCTGCAGTTTAACCAAAAGCCCTTTTAGTTAACAGCCATCCAGTGTTTTTCAACCAGAAAGACCAGGTCGCTCTCCATGAGCTATAACTGCAGTTTTAGTGCTCGCTGGGAGGTCTCATCAAATTTGCAAAACTTGTGTGCCCCTTGAAAAAAATAATTTCATGCCCAATTTGGGTGTTCGAGAGGAGCCATAGAGCGAGCTGGATGTTTGGGAGTGAAGGTTCGTGTGATGTGTCATTCAGCTGCCTTCTTTGGCATCTTTTTCCCACGCCTGGTCAAATATCAGACCTAAAATATGAAACTCTGGTGGTTTCTACACAACTAACAACAGTTGGTCCTCATGTACTTAAGGCAAGGAGTCTGAGGCTATTCCCGATAGTTCTGGCCCTAAATTAGTGCTTCAGTTAAGAGAAGTGAGAAATATATCTGTCACATTTGGTGGTTTTTTTGGGGGAAGGCCAAAAACTCTGTGTGTGCTGTGATGTCTTGTTTACAGATGAAACTCTGCTTACCAACTTTTTAAAGTTATTAAAAGCTGTATGTGATTATGATGGAATCACATGATTCGTGTGTGCACATGATAATGTTTTAGTAACTAAAGTAAAATATTCAGCAGTCCAACATCTCTAGCTCATACCAAAAGTAGTTGGGTTTTTTAAAATGTGGTCAGTATAAACGCAGAGCCTGTGATGCAAGCTTTGTCACAATACTTCCTGTTCCTCTGTGTGTTTTTGTTTGAGCTAAGCTGACTTTTTTGCATTTATCATCTGGTTATAGACAGAGAGCTAGAAGTACATTGCAAGTGTTGTCAATAACTATAGTATGACTTCCCCTTGGCAGTGTGGTTAATAGCTTCCTGCAGCAGACCATAATCTCAAAGAACACTACTACTAACATTGACATCCATTATTTCACCCGCTTAGTCAGAGGGTCTGCAAAATTGTTGTCTGTGAAGCCAAACCAGCAATTACATTTAATTTCAGAGATGTTACCAAGCAGGTCATGTTTCTCTCCGATCAGTGTGCATGGTTTCATGTTCTAGACAAATTGCTTTGGGCATGAGGAACAAACATAATTGTGAGAAGTTGTGTAGGTCTTGTAATTTTACATTAGGTAACAAAAAGGCCAGAAACAAAGACTGAGCTGTGGGAATGATGGAAAAGGGAGTGGGTAGAAGGTACTGAACAGAAATTAAGAGGTCAACTGTCAAATGATTAAGAGGACCTGACTCAAAAGTGTATGCTTATTTGACATAGACTGGTATGAATGTGGAAGTATGCCGCAAACTGTGAGTAAGACGGGCTGCTAGTTTCACAGATTACAAGTTGTCTTGACTAATCCAGTAATGATCAGCATCATAAGTTTTATGTATGAAAGGAAGTAAATATTTCATACGATTTGCCTAGTTTTAGCAATTATCACTCCCACCAGAGATAACACTCGATCGCACTCATCTCTGACATTACTGAAAAAAAGCCTGATGAGCCGCTAGCTCAGAAAATGAATTAAAAATTAAAACATTATTACAAAAATCTTTCAAATGGAAACTATTATTATGGTTTGACTTCTATTCTGACTTTCACCCTGTGTACTGAACCTTCCATTATTACATGTCCACAGTTTTTGCTTGAGTAATACTGAATACTGCAGAATACTTAAAACTAATCTTAGTAGTCAGTGTTTCCACTTGGGTGATTCCTTTGGTGAGGGTGGGGGGCTCCCCAGCCTTTCTATTTAGTACACAAAAAAAACAGATGATACAAAAGTTTCTTCTGTTGCCACCTGGTAACATCTGGTTGCTATGGAAAAATGTGCATTCTCTGACCTGTTGGTGAGTGGTTGCTGGCTGTTGCTAGGTGAAATTGGTTGCAAAGAGGTTGCTGTACCATAAACCTGCTTGTGTTTGCTGTGATCACTAGCAGATCGCTGCGGCTGTCGTTTGCGTGGAAGATGCCGACTTGTCTGAAAACACTTTTAGATTAATTAACACATGTTGGGAAGTTTTCAATGTATCTGCAGTAGGCTGTCATGAACCATGTGCTGTTTTCATCTCACCGTTGTACCTCCCTTACTGTGCATGCTCAATCCCTCAGTCCTACCACAAACTATGAGAGAAATGAATGAGATCATACATGACTGCAAAAAGCAGCAGAGAGACTGACACTGTGAGGATATGACTGAAATGGACAGTAAATTTTTTCCCAAAGGGAATTGTGCCTTCTCTTTGCATTTATTGATGTAAATTTATACAGTGATGCAGGGTTTAGAGAGAGAGAGAGGAGCTGAGGTCTAGCCAAGGAGTGACTCAGCTCTTTAATCCGCTGCTGTTGATCCAAACAGAATAAATCTGACCCTTACTCAGCCTGTGCTGATGATTACAGAGCCATGGCAAATGATATGCTGAGTAATGTGGCACATTTCCAGAGGCAAAAAGAAAGCGTGTGTGTGTGTACATTTGCAGTCCTGCCTTGTCCAGACAGAGGAATCCAGTTACATTTTGCATACTGTGGGGCCAGATGATGTCACACTGGAGGAAGGAGGCCGCATTTAACCCACAGTGTTGGGTAGTTGTCCTCTTAATATTTGTGCCGTCCGCTTCATGTAGGGGATGATATTTAAATGTCTTCTCTTAAAACCTCTCCGAGGTATTTCAGCCTAAGAGGGTAATGGATTTAACAAAGGGGGCATTGTGGTGCAGAAAACAGTGATTTATTCATATTTGGTTTGATTTTTTTTCAGCACAATTACTGCTTTTAGTGAAGACTTGGTCATCACAAGATGACTTTTTTTTTTAAATGGGGTGTTTAATAACAGCCAGAGTAGCTGACACTTAACAGGGTAGTTAACATTGTCTTGATTTTTCAAATTAAGGTCAATTTAATGATGATTTTAAGCCTTAATAAGTGTTATAATCAGGGGTGCGCATAAGTGGTCCGCAGGTGTGCATTCGCTGTTAAAATGAAAGATGCACACCAGATAAGAAGTTGCAACGTGCGTTTGCGTACATATAAAAGGCACTGTTTTTGTCCGCTAGAGTGGGATTTTCACGGCACATTCTGCACCACATCTCTGTGCGTTCATCATTTGTTTGAAGGCAGCTCACCTCCTGCATCCACTTTTCCGAGAATACGCGCTTCTTTTGTGGTTCGGACTCCTTCTGACATTTGTTTGGAGGTGGAGGAACACCAAAGTAATTGCTTAAAGGAGCTTGCTTCTTGACATCTTTAAGAGTTCTAACCAAATGTCTGTCCTCCTCCAGAAAAGCTTATGTACGCGAACGCGCATTGCAACTTCTTATCTGGTGACAGTTAAGACAGCAAATGCGCACCTGCAGACCACTTATGTGCACCCCTGGCTATAATGTACTTGGCCTGACCCGAGGGCCCAAAGAACCAGTTTTAAGCGTGTAAAAATAAGAAAATGCAAATCTCAGTGGAATCAAATCAGGCTGCTCTGAGTGAGACTGCTAAATGCCTTGCTGTATTATTGTATTTTGATCATAAATCAGAAGGTTAACATTGGACTTGCCATAAAAGACAGAGAGGGAGAGGAGCAACACTGGTCTGACTCAAGTCTGGGCTAATGGTATTGGTAGGAATTTTAGTGACTGTGGCAGAAGCCAACCAATGTCTATCTGCTTCTTTGCTTTAGTCATCCGTGGATAATCTGAAACACAAAAAATGCTTTAGGGATGTTCTGTTTGAATATCAGTCATTTACGTTGTTTAAGGGGCAACATGTGGAAGCAATGCTTATTAGTCACAGCGTGAAATAGTTGTGGGTTATTTAGACTCCCTTTGAAATAAAGTCAATTCTTCTTTCCGCTCTCATTTATTCCAAAAATATACACATTTTAGTCCAGTTTGACCTTCATCTATTCATCATACTCTTCTCTCACACATTTCCTGCCACTCTTTATCATCTGTTTACTAGTACAGCAGAAAGTGTTACAAAATGATTCATGAAGAAATATCAACTCCAAAAGATTATTTCCTGCGATGAACACAACACGATGGTGGTGACACAGTGTAAGCGCTGAAATGTTTGAGTAAGGACTGATAATTACGCTACATAAATACTGTCAGTATTAAGTTAATTAGAACAGAACTCTTGAGCTTTACAGCATAGCTTTGAGTGTTGTGAAATAGATGAGCCATTAGGAGATTTCTTTTGTATATTGATATAGACTTAATATATGCTTTTTATAAAATGGAGCTGGGTAGTCTTATCCATGATGAGGGTTTTTAACCCTAACTGGCAACCAACCCTGAATGGACATCAGCTAAACGACAACATTTGCCTCGACTTTCTTTACTTTTATTCTTCCGGGCTTTAGTTTTACTAACTTTGCCATGTTGTTTTTATATTTGCGTATAAAATGGTTGTGTTGTTCCTTCTCCACTCTTCACCGTCCCTTTGCCACCAAGACTTGAGTCTTTCACGCACAGATATCTATGCCTCGTGAGACAAAATGTTTAGGAGAGGATGTAAATGACTGTCTCTGCAAGTCCACGGTTAACCACCCTCTATGTATGTTGCAGTTTGCATCATTTTCTAGCTGATTTTAGCTCTTTGGTTGACACTCTTATTTATCACACTCTCATATGTCAACGTGTATGGTCCCTGAGATCGTCATCTGTTAGTGCAGTACTGTTATGAACGGCAATATCTTGGAGTTTTGGCTTTAAAGTACTGGTTCCTCTTTCGTTCTCAGAAATAAACAGATGCAAGATGACTAATTCGATTTTCGCTCCTTTTTGTAAGCCACACAAAATGCTTCCTGCTTTTTCAAACAAATCCGATCACATGGAATCGATCACATTATGAGGGAAGTGAAGCTACAGCAGCTGGTTGAGCTGAAGCTCCATTGCATCAGACAGCTTGTCTGTTATGGTCACTGGCATGGGTTTTTTTTTTTCCAGCTCTTTCTTCCTTTTGGGGCCTGCCAGGAAATGCTCGCTGAGTGTTGCAGCTCAACATGTGACACGTCCGCTGTCATCGCTGTGACATCTCTGTCTCCAGAACAGGATGTGATGCTGGTTAAGTTCATGCAACTTCCTGCTGCTTTTGACACACACTCCTGATGGATGAGTGAGATGTGACAGGTTTATACAGGGATCCTGAGCTCTTAGAGAGGAAGAGGAAGACTGTCTTGCGAGCGTGGACAAAGCTAATATCTTTAATGTGTACTCCCACTAGCAGTTAGACTTAAAGTGTAGATTGCCGGTTGCATGAGAGGAATGTAGAGCTGCCAGTCAACCTCAAATTATATGATCTGGGGCCAGTTTCACAATAATAGAGTTTACTATGGCTTAGATAATGGAAATATACTTAAAATAGATGTGTAAATTCAGACCATAAGACCTTAAGACCTTAACTTTCTTAAGCAGGAGCACAATTAATAAGTAAATAAAGATACTTACATCAAAAATAATGGCACACTAAGTAGCTTCTGCAGAAATTGTTAGTCTAAAAAAAGGAAGAGGGACTAAGAAGCCTAAAAAATGCTGCTGAGATCGTGGGTAGTGTAACCCTCGTGTTGGTACTTTCTAATGGTCTAGTGGTTTATGTAGGCTAATTTTGATGTTGGGTGCAGCTGCTTGACTAATAATTTAACGCAGCTTAAAGCAGCTTATTTCAGTAAACACCATAAATTGGATTTGATAACAAAGTAGTGTTTGTTATGTGTTTATTATTCTTAGCAACACATGATGAGTCATGTTGGTTTTTTTGGGGGGTGCTTCTTCTAAATGAAGGTGTAACTGCGCATTACAATGGTAAGGATATAGTTAGCTTTGGCTTAAAATAAGTCAATCTTTATTTTTATGTCGTAGTGTAAGTGGCCAGAAACCAGTGCTCCCCCAGTTGAATTCTTGTTGAAACAAATAATAGCATAAGGTCAGTGTAGACCACCTGCTGTGCCCCACAGAGAAAAGCACTGCCTTGGACTAATGCAGGAAAAGTCAAAACTGTCTCGGTGAAACTAGCACCTGGTCGGCAACATTCAAAACAACCTATTGGAATAAAGTCATTGTGGGACTTTCCTATCACTGCAATAAGTATGTATTTCCCTAAACTGGTTTGTTTCTTTGTTTCCCTTTAAATACCTTTAAGTTTTTCCCTCCTACATAGTTTACAGCTGAACATGCTTTAACCTCTCGGGCAGGACAGGAAATCTAACATATCCAACTCACTGTTACTGACAGCAATTTCTCTTTCCTTTTTTAGCATAAGATAAGAATCCTTCTTATCTCTTTGTTTTTTTTCTGTTATGTTATGGAGATGACGTGTCTGCAGTCATGTGTAATAGAGCCAGTGACGTACCAGTCTGAGGCCGAGAGCCTCTGGAGCAGAAGAGGAAGCTGGACTGGTACTGTAGGTCACTGTGTCTGTGACGATGGCTGAAGGTTACACCATTCCTCTGCTGGGCATAAGGTCACACATCCTGTCTTTACTTAGTACCTCCCTACCCAACACACACACTCAGAGCAAAAGTAAGTCCAAGACACCTCCCTCAGGGTGTGGTCCATTGTGTGGAAGCACATTTGTATTCGTCATAGTGGGTGTCTTGACGTAGTGTTGCCTGCCTCGCCTTTACATTCCTCCAGCTTAATTTAAAACTAATATAACAGACCACAGAAAAATCACATTTTAATTCTGCCTTTGCAACAATGAGCTGAGTCTTTTGAGTTATTTATGAGTCCCGCTACAACATATAAGCAATAATCCCTATAACAACAACAACAAAAGTTTAATTTACAGAAGAGAAACGGCATCCAGAGAAATGATAAACTAGAAAAGATGACAGGCATGTTCCACGGAGTATAAAAGAGGAAAATGTTCCTTAGGCAGATTAGGCCCATATTGAGAGTAGATGAGATTCATGAGTTTCCATTCATCGATTCATATCCATTTTGTTTGGCTCTACTCCCACACAGATCAGTGCAGATGGAAGATAACTCCTGTGCTGTACAATAGCCAAGCCAGACATGCAAACGTGTATGCCACCGCAATGCCACCACATACCTGAGCGAACACTTGCCTCTTATTGCAAACTAAAAGTGGTTTCCTGTGATTTGTAGCTCATATCTCTGTAGTTTTTCACAGAAAAAGACGGGACCAGAATGCTGCAGATCTGCTTAAAAAAACCAGTTAAATGTGTTAGTGTTAAATCATTTTTTGCTCTCGGTTTAAGAACAGATCTTTATCTGCTTTGTTGACACCTGATCGTGATCATCATCCTTCAGGCATGCCACGCCATCATAAAGATCTGAAAATGTTGAGAAACTGCACAAGAGGCTGTAGTTTTATTTTATCTTATTAATTATAACATAAAAATATTCTGTTATAGCAGCCAGCTTATATTAAACTAACACAAAATCTAATAAGAAAACATCAGCCAAAAGCAAATAGCTCCACAAAATCAAATTACTCTATACAATAAAATGGCTACATGAAGTAAATTAGCAAGTAAAGCAGAAAACAGCAAACACCAGATCATATTAAAGTGCCAGAACAGAGAGTGTAAAGTGTAATGAGCACTGCAGGTTTGGAATAAAACCATTAAGGTGCTCGGACATACATGTTGTGTTGCCTGATGTGGGGAAAATGTCCTGCACCTGTGTATATAAGCTGATTATACACGTGGATGACTATGCATAAAGTGTAGAAATTTCTTTAAACAACTTTTGGCAACTTTTCAAGCTAAAAGTCGGCGTCAGATCTTTCGGCATCATGTCAGGCCCTTTGGCAGCTACGCTCACACCTTCAGCGCATTGTTGTTTAATTGACATCAAGCTGTCATTCGTGTAAGCCACACATGAATTTATAGGAATAAGCTGGCTTGCTTCCTTTGTTGAGTCATTGACAGGAGCCTTGCCTGTCAACAGTGTGTTCCTCTGTAAGATGATGTCAAAGGAATTATTCAGAAAGTAACAAAGAACATTTCAGCTTGTTTTTTCTTCATAGAGACTAAAGTGTAAACTGTAAAATGAGAGACTAACAAAACACCAGAATCTCACTCAAGGAAACTGAAGCACAAACTTCTTTGGTGGTCTTTAAGAGTCAACAAGCTGTATTGTCGGATAATTTAATTAAAAACGCTTCAAGAGGCACCATCAGTACAAACACAGTGGAGCAGTCCACTTTAGTGACTAATTTTACACCTTAGCAGCATCCAAGTGGAGTGAGTTCTGAAAATAGCTTCCCACTATGCAGCTGTTATCAGCAGGGTTCAACGCTTTTTTGAACCAGACCATAAATGTGCTTTTAATGGTTCAAAGTTGGGAATTTTAATACTGGGATCTGGGGATACCCTAAGGAGTTACCCTAAGGATCATTAGAGGGAGTGGTGTTTTTGGTACTTTATCATTTTTCAGCTCCGGAGTATGCATACTGGACAGAAGCAAAATCTGATTTTATAATAAGGATAAACATTATATTGGTTTAACCTCGCATACGTTCTTGCTACGATTTAACGATGCAGAACATGGACACCAAATCTCAGTGCTTTCAGTCTACAAGGACAAGGTGCAGCTTGTTTGCTGAATGTGCAAATCATTTAGCAACAACCACCACACACACACACACACACACACACACACACACACACAGAGCCCTTCATCCATCTTCTATATCAAATGTCACCTTACACCCATACTGGAGGGGGAGGGTGGAGGCTTTAATCGCCCCACTCCCCACCCTATGATATCTTTGCTGCTGCAGTCTACCAGCAATATAGACTCATCACATCTTGCTCACACACACACACACACACACACACACACACACACACACGGGCCTGCTTGTGAATGAAACTGCGTGGTAATCAGAAGGATTGGGTGAATCGATAGACTGCACTCCCTGAAGATGGGGAGATGGCGAGATGGGAGTAGCGTGATGGAGGCCACCGGGATGCTCAAAATGATGAGAGGTCGCTGAAAATGAAGATAGCGTCGTGAGACAAAAGAGAGGGCGTGTCCGGGCATGGCGAGGAGAATGGAGGGAAAGGAGGCAAATTGATTTGTCTGGGGGAAGGGATGAACCAGAGGAGAGAGAAGAGGAGGTGAAATTAAAGGGGGGAAGGGAGAGGAAGAGGAGAAAATGAAGGAACACATTTGCTTGGTGGCTATGGCGTTTTAAATACCGTATTCCAACTCTTTAGTTATAATCCTTCAATAAAATATTAGTTTCAGTTTGTACTATTTTGGTCCGAACCTTGATGTGTGATCAGCATCAGAAGGAGAGATGAAAGAATATCAGCTGAGGGCGATTTTTATTTGTTTTCTGGTGTACTGATTAATGTTGCAGACAGTCCACAATCAAATTTATTCTTCTAAACTATAAACTCGACATTTTGTTTTTTTACATGGTAGTTTAGCTTTTAATAGTAATTTCTTCACATAGCATATGAGCTAGAAACATCTCCTTTCTTCATTTACAACCAGTTAATTCCCCCCAGGGATGTAGCACATTTCTCAAAAACCTGCTTTTCTCTTTGTCTTTGCTGTTTTGTATTAGAAATATGAGGGGAAAATGCCTCAAGTGTTTCAAAAAAATGCATTTTGGAAAGCTAATAAAATCTAAGAATGGAAGTCCACAAAGAGAACGACAAAAAGGAGGCGCGATGAAAGCTTTTTGATGTCTGAGAGATGCAAACGGGTAAAACAGGCTGGGTTTAAAAGGTCCTAACAGCAATAACAGCAAATGGTGATACAGTCTGAGGTGGAATCACAGATCTTCTTGACTTGAACCTCATTTGTCTGCAGATCTTAGGCAACACTCTGCCAGTGATATTGCCTAATCTAGAAATTTACCAGTGATTCACAGAATATTGCTTCTGTGGAAATATACCAACACGGCAACATTTACCAGATAAAAATTATTCTCAAACCCATGAAAATGTGAGTTGGCTCCTGAAACGAGAAGCAAATATGTTCCTGCACTACTGAGTTGGTGGAAATAGGGTCGGCTGTTGAGTCATCTAAAAAAACAGACATGATTTTTGTAGAAATCTTTAGGGTTTTTTTTTCTTTTTTTCTACATCACTTAACATCAATGATGCTACAAGTCTCTGCAGTTTCTTATGACATGTAGTTTTTGAATATTGAGTAATTCTCATTTTTCTAAAAGGTCTCATCTGACAGGGCTGGGCATGAACTTTTTCTGGCACTTTTTACTTTTTGCTTGTCCAGGCAGAGACGCCGCTAATCTGGGGTAGAAATGAAAGCAATTCATTTCAACTGAATTTAAAGAAATCAGGTGGGAGAAAAAAATTGCTGTCTCACACGAGTGAACAGCTCTTAATGCTGAACTTTGACATCTGTATGGAGTACTATGCAATTTATTTGAGCTTTTTCATTTTTAATTGATTGCAATGACGGGGCACTTTTTCGTCCTTTGAAAATAATGCTAATTATTCATGCTTTGCATGAAATATCACCCTGTAACACAGTGAGTAATGAACATTTAGTTGCTATTTACAGTTTTCCAAATGAAGCGGTCTATAGCTGGAACATTTCCTGATGGCTTTCACAGAGAAAAGTGGTGATTTGCTAAATATAGTGAAAAGTGTAGCAAGTCATTTGTAGGAAGGACTGAATCTCATTCGCCTTTGAGTTACAAGGTAAAAACTGATACAACTGTCAGGAACAAGCTTCTGCATCATTAATTGATTGTGAAAGTACTTTGTAGCTAACAAACGACATTTAATGCTGAGATTTTACAATAGTAATGTTCACCCTTCATTCCAGATGTTTGTTTTCATTGTAGTCAGGTCAGGTACCTGCATTTGCCCTGAAGCTTCCTCTATTTTCTTGTTTCTTTGTTCCGCATGTCATCCTTACTGCAGATGGGTATTTATGTGTCCATTCAGTGCTCGGGAAAGCAAATGGAGAGATTAAAACTTGAAGTAAAGCGGTCAAATAAAATCGACAGTCAAGCCTGGGAGATAAAACAATAAAGATAAATGATCAGAATACATTTTGCTCCAATTTAAATATGAAACATGATCAATGTAAAGTCAGTAGAACCAAAGGCCAATGATAATAAGAATAGCGCTGCACTCATATTGCTGGAGTAGAGTTGGGTCTGGCTGACACACAGAGCGTAACATTTGTCGGACCTATATTACCTGTCTCTCCCTCATCACTGTGAAAAAATGACGAAGATGATGAAGTGTTGGTTGGTTGGCTGTCGCAGTTCCCCTGCTGTTTCACTCACCGATCTATTCTTTAAAGGGTGATTAAATTCAGACTGTTGTGGTAGTTTTAGATATGAGCATGTTGTGAGTATCAACAGACGCTCAGGTATGAAGGCCAGATCGGTTTCCCACCACCATCATTAGGAACACGAGTCTAACGTCACTGACCCTGCAGCCACACGAGTGTGCTGAATAAAAACATCGAGGGGTGCTGGGTGCTCTTTTTTTCAACTTCTGGTGTCTGGTACAGGCATGCAGTTACATAGTCAGTGTCACAAGGTATCTATAGGCATGCAAATCATTTGGAGCTTGTGACTCTCTTTCACTCTTTCAACATCGGTGCAAGTATTTTAAATATGTTCGGTCTGCTACTAGTTAAATTTCCACTTAAATAATAATTTAGCCAATTAAAGGTTAAAAAAATACTTTAAAAAATCAATAGGTATAAAATTTAATAGGTATATTCCATCTACTATGATTTATTTTCAAGGGAGAGCTGCACAACTGAACTGTTTTGCTTGAAAAATTTAGTTTTGTTTTTTTTTTGTTTGTTTGTTTTTTTAAACCATTCAGCTCTAATGTTGTTTTTATTTAACGAACTGTGAGTGGGAGTCCTCTTTCAAGCAAAATTTGTTTTTCTCTTACAGTTAGAGAGTATCACATCTAAGATTTCACATTGGATACAGTTCTTAAGATTCCACTGTGTTGTTCATTAAGAAGGAATGGTGTCAGTCACAGTAGTTTATGTATTTATCTCTCTCTCTTTCTTCAGCATACCTCCCTGTCGGCCAGCCGCTCAGAGAAGGGCACGGGCTGGTCAAGCCGCTCACTTGGTGCCAGATGTCGTAACTCCATCGCCTTGTGTTCAGATGAACAGCCACACATTGGAAACTACCGACTGCTCAAAACCATCGGCAAAGGCAACTTCGCCAAGGTTAAACTGGCGCGACACATATTGACCGGCAGAGAGGTGAGTTCAAAGAAACAAGAAGGAGAGAAAAACAATGCACAGAAAGCAAAAAGCAGAAAAAATCCTGATAATTATTACGCTGAAGGGCAGCCGTGCACAGTGGCTCATATGAGGCTAAAAGAAAAGAGTTTAGGGGTTGGAGCAGAAGTAAATACTGCAGATCCTTGTAGCGCAGTCAAGGCCTTTAAACCTTTTGAAGAAATACTGTGTGTGTGGGTGTGTGTGTGTGTGTGTGTGGGTGTACGTCCATGTGTTTAAATACACTGTAGTCTTTCTTCTCATAAAACCCTTGACCTACATTAGCTCAGTTGATAACTCTGGGCTCAAGACACTTTGTGTGTCTGCCACTGGCTTAATCATGTGATAGCTGCTGTTTCCACCCACATAAAGCAGAAGACAAATATGGTGGTTTAAAGTTGTACTGGTATGTCCGGGTCAACACATGCTGTTAAACCTCTTGCTTTATTAAGTAAGTTTTAGCTTTTATGTCTTTTCTGTGTTGTAAAACATGGCGTGGTTTGAACTCTTTGGCCTCATTACAGTTTGTTTTGATTCACGTGTATTTTCTCATTTAAGACTATTGGATTGTGTTGTGCTTGCTAGCAGTATTACCCAATGCTAAAGATTCTTCCGATTATTCTAGTTCAGGGTTTATTTAGTCCGGAAGCTGGAGTAAACTCATCATCTAAGCATATTTTTCAGTAGCCATCAAGTGTCAGACTGTCTTGACTGTCAATATGGACACTGAAGTGGCTGATAATAAATACAACTCAAAAAAACAGCAAATTAATTGATTAAAAAATGAAAGCAGTGGAAATTACACGGGAAAAGCAAAGGGCCACGGATCGGACTCGAACTGCTACATTTCAGCCGTGTGGCATGCGATCACCTACTCAACCAGTGAGCTATGCTGGCGTTAAATAAGCCAGTTTTTGTTGGGCAAGTGTGATAAATTCTCTGTATTTATTTTGTTTTTGTTTTTTTTCTCCCAGGTTGCAATAAAGATCATCGATAAAACACAACTGAACCCAACCAGCCTTCAGAAGGTGAGTGACACGTTACTGGATCAGCCGGTGTATATCAGTTTAATGAGCTGGCCACTTAACGTTCAACTGAACTCTAGATTTAATAATTCTTGTAGTAAGAGTGCAGGATATTTTTTCTTTTTAACCTGTGGCATCCTGTGTGTGCTTATTTGTGATGCCTTAGATTAAAACCCTCAGTTGAGCTTTGTGTGCTGTAGTCATCTGACCTTTTACCTTTTGGTTGTTATGCGGTTAAAATGTGAAAAACACAAAAGCAACAGTTCGGGGAGAATTTAAGCACTGAGGCATCTGCGTTGGCTTTGTCAGTGGTTGCAGGGAAGATTCGTCTCTCCATCTTCAGCTCTTGCAGTGCTGCTTGATAAAAGGCTTGCCTGTCCAGTTTTATGGGTTATTTATATCTTATGTGAACTCGGTATAGTATATTCATTCAAAGAAGCCAGCGAAGCAGTGACTTTTGCTTTGTGTCATTGTAATGCATCCGTCACATGTGCACTCAGTCCTCCAGAACAAAGCCGTACAAAGACTTGGAGTAACGTACGTCACCGTATGCTTCTGTGGTGACATTTAGGGTTATGTATTAACTACATGCGTTGCATTTGTGTCCTTAATGAGATTAAACCCTTTCCTGTCTCAGCTCAGACTGCTTGCATCTATTTGTGTTTTTGTGTGCGGTGCATGTGTTAATTGAGCACAATCTAATGAAACAGAATCGACCACTGCCTCAGGGCTGTCTTCTGTTTTCAAGCAGTGAAAGTTGCGGTATTTTCTCATTCAGCTATGATGGTGTTTAATAATGCAGCACTGAAATATTAATGTCTTCACTGAGTGCATGATTTTATTATATTTTGCTCCATGTGATTTTATTGTGGTGTCCCCCCCAACCTGTAATTTAAGGTGGACCTCTTAGATAGTTGAGCAGTAAAGTTAATCATTATTCACTGGACTATAGTATCATACCTCCATTGTCATAATATCTAAAGCGTGACTGGGTAGCTGCTGTGACGTCACCCAGTGGTTAATAAAGTGTGAACTTTCACCGTTGACTAACCAATCAGCATACAGAAATATTCCTCCTTTCTGACTCCTGTAATGACCTTAATTTACAAAATTAGCTTCATGTTTTATTCAATAAAACCAGAAAGTCGTGACTGAGCCCATAAATCATCAGGAGATTGTTTACCAAGGTCAGAGAGCAAAGGAGCCCAGGGCTGTTTTTCCATAGATTTCTATATGACTGCAAGTGTTTGTGCTACCACATCAATCGCCCCCTGTTGGTCACTTTAAAAAAACAAAATGCAGATTTAAAACACTTAAGCATTGGCTATTTTTTCAGACCCAGAGGCTGCGTCCATATTTTTTACTGCCTATGCTAATGTCAAAGCTAGACTGTGGTTTAGACATTGGTTCGGTTATCGGTTGCATGTAGTACTAATATGCGGTTTTCACATGTGAACTCCAGACAGTGGCAGCTGAATCAGCTTTGCTTTCCCACATTTAGCCAGCAGATAGTTAACATCAGATCTTTTCTCACTAATGGAAACAGTTTGATTTAGGTGTTGGTTATTTTAGGACCATTGGCTGTGAATTCACCAGACAATCAATCAGACATCACATGGACTTAGTAGTATGAAGCTGGCAGGCTAAAGACAGTTGACTGTCTGGTCTCACATGCAGCTTCACCATTTAATGTCTAAAAATTGCTTAATTAAACGTTTGTAATTTAAAAAATACAATGAGTACTATAAAAAAAATACTATGGGTTGTAAAACGTGCTGCTAGTTTTTGTTTGCTCTGTTTTGGAAATGTTAGTTGGTTAAAGAAATGTGCTACTTATTTCTTCACCTTCAGACATCTGAAGTAGGAAATCGTTTTAATAGACTAAAGAAGCAGAGCTGTACCACAAGCTTTTATTCCCCAGATTGGCAGCAGGTTTTTCTGGCTGTTCATTTTGTCATTTGCAGGTTTAACCTTGTGTATTTGTGTGATGGACTCACAGCTGTAAGAACCGTTCCCAGAGTTTAACAAGGGATTTCTTTGTACAGCCTCAACCCTGCTGACCAACCTTTGTCCTTGTTCAATTATGACTTTACTTTATCGTGCACAACAAAAAGCACACTCTCTCACCTCATCTGGATCAATACTGCACCACATACACACATACAAACTGGCCTATTGATGAATTCTCAGCTGGTTGGGTAACTAGTCCAGGCTAGGTTTGGCTCAACTGATAACACAAAGTTGTGTTATTGGTGACGTATGGTTGTCCGTGACTATTGGTCCACTTGGCCTAGATTCTGGCCAGGATGACTGATTGATGACGCTGCTTCTCCACTTGTCAACAAAATGAAAACACAAGTTAGTTGGTATCCCAATCCAAGTCCTCCTATCAGTAATTAAAGGCAATTACTCTGTAAAATTCACCAATTTATTAACAAAAATTGGTGTCTTTTCTTTTTTGTTTTTCAAAAATGTACATTAGTATTTGGTGAAAGATAAATAACTTTATTAGACTGCTGGTGGCTTTCCTTTTGCCTCTGACAAAAACCTTTTTTTCAGGGGCTGCAAATAATTCCTCAATGCAGCGAAAAAGACTGTGTGTGAATCTGGGGGATGAATTTGTGGATTGTGTGGGAACACAGACAGTGGTTTTGCTGAACAGCAGTCATGAGAATGGCCGGGCTTTCATAGAACAGAAATTGCCTTCGGTTCCGGTGGTGATACGCCGACTTAATCACACCATTTATCTGCTCTTCAAGTGTTGAATCTCAGATCCTGGTTTTATAAGGCGTGGTTCAGAGCTGTGTGTGTGTGTGTGTGTGTGTGTGTGTGTGTGTGTGTGTGTGTGTGTATTCTGCAGCCTGGTTGTGGTGTAGTGCTGCATAGCGCAGCTGTATCGGGGCAGGGGCTGCCCGTTACGTCCTGTCCTGTCAGCATTATTGTAGCCGGTGTAGGACAATATGCATGCTGCCAGGTGACACTGTCATGATATCTCTCCATCTCTTTCTCTGTCTGTCTGCCACGTTTCCCCTCACTCACTCACTGCCCGTCTCTTTCTCCAGTTATCACTTTCTGTGTGTGCTGAAAAAGTGTTGAATTTCATTATAAATCAATTTCAATGTTATGTTTATATAATATAAAGCTCCAGCTTATGATAAATTAGTAATAAGTCGAACTTTTGGTTGGGTTGGACAGTTGTGTTGTTAGCAAATATAAAATTTTACTGTTAACATTTACAGGTCTTAATAACCATAGGGGAAGAACCTTTGGTACTTTTCAACATTCTTGACCCCTCATAACTTCCTAAAGACATCAAATATCCACAGGTATCAAAATGTTGGTTTAAAAAAGGCCTTTTATGTGCTGTAACTTGTTTTGATCAGCCAGTTATCACATCTGGTGGTAGGCTCTTTAGGCGTTTTTACCAATGAAGACAGATCAAACATTCAGGGTGCCGGGGTTTCTGTTACTCTACGTCACTGAATTGGTGCATTAAATCGAAACTATAGTATGTTCATGATATTGATGTTCAGAGTTGGTTATGATTTTGGCCTTAGAATCTAACTTGAAGTGGTTTTACTGATTCTGAAGAGGTCAAGTTGGGAGGGCCTGATTGATTTTCCATGGAGTGACACATAAAACGGGAACACTGTAAATAATGTTTTTCATTATTTTTGTGGATAAAAATACATTTTACTAGCTAAATAATGTGGTTCATCAGTTGATGTTGTTTAAGTTTGGCGAATGTCCTTGTGAAACTAGAAAATGTCAGAACCTTCACCAATATGTCATCCTTTAAAGGAAAATAAGAAGTAAAGCCGTAGCTCAGAGTGAAGAATATTTGTCAATATTAATCAGTTTTTTTGTCTTTCGTGGAAGATTGATTCGCTTTAGTGTACCTAGTGGAAAAGCACACAATTTGCATTTTAATTTTGACAGCATTAATATTCAAAAGTTGTCGTCTTCACAGTCGAGTTGAAATAGAAACACGCACGGGCTTCTTCCAACGCTTTAATTCTCTCCACGAAAGCTCTTCGCTTCATCTCGGTCTTCCTAGCAGCTCACGCTGCGGTGCCTCAATCTATGTTTTGTCAACTGTAGCTTTATGCCCCACTTACCTCTCTCTTCTCCCCGCTGCTCCACTTTCTCTTTTTTCTCCTCTTCGTCATCTCTTTATTTTGTTCTCTTTACTGTAACACTGCGTCCCACTTTTCCTGCCTTTCTCCCCGGGCGGTGTGTTGCAGTAGTAGCTCTACTGTAATCACAGCTGTACTCTTTGCCATCTGTAGTCTACAGTACACTTGTTTAAAGCTACAGGGACACAGGCACTGTCATGTTATGAGACTTTAAAAAGCGTATCCTGCTTCTAGAGAACTGCCAAATTTCCACCTTCACTTGCAGCTGACACACAACAGATCAACCACATGACTGATGCAGGCGTGATAAATAAAAGGATTAAAGCAACAGCTTCAGATTTCATCAAAATCAGATGCATATCTGTCCAACTACCTGAAGTGGCATTGATATATTAATGTGCAGTTAGACAAAAAACATTTAAGCACTGCGTCCTAGACCGTTATATCTCAGGGCGTCTTCTTACTGTTGTAGATGTTATTTATTTTCAGTTACTCTCTGTGGAGCATTTTGTACCTTTCTTAAGAAAAGTGCTGTATAAATAAAGTGTGTGGTTATTGTTAATATTATAAATCCAGGTATTATCTTCTGTTGTTGTACCCGCAGGCTGTGGCCTTCAGCAGATTGCAGATCTCTGCCAGTGTTGCTTCTCTGCAGAGCTTTTCCAAATTACAAAGCTGCACCCTCTGTAAACAGTTTGTTAGTTCAAAGTTTTAGGTGTTTATGGTCTTAGAAGAGATCGTATAATGAGGTGGAAATCATGATGCCAGACTGAGTGTAGCAGAACATTTACAGACATTTAGAACTGCACATTGGCAGGAAAAGAAGAAGGTCTTCCAATGATTTTTAGATGAATCTCCTTGTGAGTTTTTGGCTGTGGACTCCAAACAGTCTTGTGTTTGTGTTCATATCTTTGAGCTCTAATAGCAACATACAGGATCTAATGTCATTGTCCTTGTTTCCCCTGTGGTGTGTGTCGTTGGATAATCACCCAGACTATGCAGGGCCCCACAAAAAAGATTGGTGTTACTTTAAGAACAGGAGAATTTTGTGGGCAGCCGCTCAACTTTGTGAGTGTGCAAAAAGTAAAATAACTGTTTGAGCCACTATCTAATGCTGTGAAGTATGTTTTGTCCCTTGCCCAGGCCCCTTCAGCCAGGAGCTAAATTCCAGACAGGCAAACAAAAGAGGCCGTCATGTAGGGATGGGGAGGTGGGGGTGGCTTTGGGGCACTGGAGCAGGAGCAGGGACCCTAAGAAAGACAAGATACAGAGCGCAACTGAAGACAACAGACGGTGTTTGTATAAGACTACATGGGTTATAACAAGCAGATAAAGCCACTGTCCAAAACACTCTCAGCTCTGCCTTTGTATGCATGTGTAATGCCATTATCTGGATTGCTACGCTGCATATTGTTCCTGTGTGGGTGTCTGCGCATAATCATATTGTTGCTGCTGTATGCATTGTTGTTATTGTGCCGGTCTGTGATGGGAATAATTAGACTATAAAGGCACAAGAGGGCGGGCAGACCAAAAGCAGAAGGTTTTCTCACAAGTGCTCTCTCTCCGCTTACTGTGTCTGGTTTAGACAACATCTATAAAACTATATGTCTCCGTTTTTATTAGAGCTGAGCCAGGATTCCTGTGATCTGGGTCAAACACCAAGCAGTAAAAGGCCAGAATTTAACTCCAGCGTCTCTTCATTAATGATTCATCTTCTCTTATCAACAGCCCTGAGAGCTCCTATTACTGCTGTGCATTCAGTGAATGGGGGGACTGGGAGGTGCTCATTTAGCAGGAGTTTAGTGGGAGCTTTTCCTTCAGGATCAATGATACGCAAGGTCAAACATGTATGCAAATGTTCCCTGGCAATGAGCAAAAGAAGCAAAACCCTTTAGCAGTGCAGCTTATTAGACTGTGTTTGCTTTAAACCGTGCTACACAAGCAGCCACGCATGCTGAAGTGCTTCATTAGCTTCAGGCTTTTTCTCAGATGTTTGCCTGGACAAACTTGATTTAAAATATCTCTAGCAAATCACTTTATCAGGTCCAAAGTTGAGATTGTTTATAGACATGTTTAGTTATCCAGATCTGAAATGACGCTGCTGCTATTATTATTATTATTATTATTATTATTATTATTTCTTCATCTGAAAGAGAAAACACTTGGAGTCCACACACACCAGCTGTTACCTCAGCCTTTAAAGCAAAAAACCCAACTTCATCTCGTACAATGACCAAACATTTTGTATACGAAGGGCAGCTAATCAGAAATTAAAGTGGTTGCAAGAGCTTGGCCTTAAAGGGGAAGAAACTAAAACACTTTGTTCTGAACTGAGGAGCTGCACCAAGATCCAGTACAAGATGAACAATGATTATTTTGAACTGTGAATCATGCAAAGCTTCTTCAGTGCAATCAGAAAATACAAATATGAAGCTGGACATGAGAGAAAGAAGTTCCCCTTAAGCTACAAGGCTAAAGTGTCTTTTTAATACATCGGCAACAACAGTATCTCAGCAAACTGTTGCTAACACATCAGGAACACCAAATGATCTGTAGTGTTTTGTGCACATGGACCGCCTTTGATCGAACTGTGCCGCGCTGAAGGGCAAAATGGCATTAATTGTGTTTTTTTGTTTGAAGAGGGCTGGTGCCTAAAAGCCTGTGGGCGTGACACAAATGCAGTTTTTAAATGTGTTTATTTCACGCGGACAGCTCACGGTAATGGATTTCAGTATAAAATAATAAGATGTAAACATGCCAATTTGAGCTGAACTGTGGGTTACGTAAAGCTTTACAGTTAATATACAGGGACACGACAGAACGCACATAAACACACAGACGATGCATCGTGCTAAGTTTTAGAGCGAGTAGTTCCCAACAACAGACTGACGTCCATGTTTCATGGGCTCAGGAGCGGGGCTCTCTCATTCAGAGTGTTCACACACTCACAGAGGGTTATTCACAGCAAGTACTCTGACGTGGGAGTGGAGAGTTTATTCGTCACCATCATTCTGCTGCTCTTTGTCTTTCACTCTCTTCCCTTTTTTCCCTTCAGATTCTCTGGTCTTGTGATTGGCTTCAGCTGACGAGAGGAAGTGTGTTTCATGGTTTGAGTTCTTTAGTGTGTTAAACTGTACACCCTGCAGTGGATATTTGAAGGGGCCAAATATCAATACCTCATTTCTCTATTTCAGCTTGTTTGCTTTCTTTCTGCTCCTTCGCTAACTCTGTGTGTGTTTGTGAGAGCATACTTGTCCGGATGGTTAGGGGGAGAAAACAGACACCCAGCATGGATGAACTGGTCAAAGGCTAATAGACTTGGCAGACCAGACACATGAATCAAAAGTGTGCAGTACTCCTCACATTATGAGAAAGAGTAAAAATCTGCAGCAGTGGGTCATTAAGTTGCTTAGTGTAAATCCTCAGAAAAGCAACACTGAATTCTGTGTCCTGGCAAGGAGAGAGAAATAAAGGGTGACAAAAAATGCAGAAATGCATTTAAGAAGAAAATAAAGCTGCTTAGAAAAAAACACAAGGAGAAGGCAGGGAACGTGAAGGCTGCATTCAGAATGCAGATTAATTTCCTGTGTAAATATTTGCATTTGGCGAACAATTCGCTTTCTAAACCTGAAAATTTTAGACCCAAAATCAATATTTTGCTATAAAAGGACCATATGGCAGTAGCTGTGGGTCTGTGTCTTCGCATGTGTTTGGCATTTCATGACTTCCCACAATCCCCTGGGCAGCAGGAGATCCAGGGATTATTACCTGGGTTTGCATGGCAACTGTGACGCGGAGCCATCACCGTGAGAGAGACCCAGGAAGTGATTAAATGGAGTATGAATTTAAGAAGGCACACAAATATTGAAATTAATTATGCATTTAATCACAATCCAAAAAAACCTTTATAACATTACGCTAATTCTTAGTAATCTTCAAAATGGACCTAAAGTGCAATAAGAATCTTCATTATTGCCTCTACAGCAGCACAGCTGAGGATTAAATGGATCAATACTGGTGACTCAGCAATTTCCTGGCCAGCTGCTAAAGTCTCCTTTCACACATACCCCCATTTTGGAAACAATTCCCAGATGTCATTCACATCTTTAAATATGCAACATCTCAGCAAGCAGCGCTCACAGATTGATTTCTCACTTGGAAGACCGAGCAGGCAAGAAAAAGGAGAGAAAATGTGGGAGAGCGAGGGTTAGTTGAGTATGGAGGAGAAGGAGAGAGGTGAATGAGTGTGCCGGTGAGGGAGGACAGGCTTAACTGATAATACTTCTTAAAGCTCAGATGAACAGCTGATGCACGGTGCACCTAATTCAATTACACACACTCCCACTGGACTCCCTGTGTCTGTGTTTATGATAATGCAGCTTCCCATTTTAGGAGCACAGGATAGATAAAATATCTAACAGAAGAAGAGAAACTCGTGTTAATAACACATTAGAGAACATCCTCTGTGGTTCTTATGTGTGAATGCGTCTCCTACACAGCGTGGCTCTTTGCCACACACGTTCACATCTGAGAGCTGTTTCTTCGAATCATTAATACAAATCAGTTAACAGTTGCACTTCATTATCAATTGATTAGTCTGTCATGTTTCTTTTCCAATCAGTTAGTGTCACAGCCTTGGTTTTATCTTAAGGTGACTTATTCTGTGTGACCGAGGATCCAAAACTCAAAAAAAGTGAAATTTCAGACGTGTTTATGATTTAGTGTTGTTAGGTGTTTTATTGCTTTTTATTCATATTAATGCTTTCTGTTTTATGTCTCCTTTTCCTGTTGTTTTCAACTCTGTTTACTGTCATTGCATGTTTGACATTCATATCCAGTTCTTCCTGTGTGTCAAAGCGTAAACTCTTAAATTAGTTTAACACTTCTTGCATCTTGGCTGTTAGCTCTTTGTCACACTTTTGACCAGTCGACACCAAACAGGAAGCTTCTGTGTTGGCTGCTCTAATGCAAATCAGTCTGTGAGAGGACGTCTTCTTATGTAGGCAAAGCAAAGTGTTTATTTTCTTCTGGGTCCACTGGCTACGAGGAATCTCTCCGACACAGGTGCAGGCACGTAAAGCACTGCTGCCTCAGTTGACTGTAATGTCGTCGGGGAACGTTTTTTATCGCAATGTGAAAAAGCAAATTCCTGGGATGCATGTCTGTGTAACCTCTCAGTCTACCAGGTCAAGTAGTCTTGAGAGCTTAACACCTCGGCTCATGTGAAGACTCGGATGATCGATAATAGGTCGATGACCCTCAGGACCACCTCTAAAGGGGACAACCCCGACCACGGGCTAAATACTTGAGACTCTCGACGATTTGTTTTTAGCAGTAAACCAGCCTGCTGTAAAATTGAATTTCTGTGAATCTGCAGCGTATGTAGATAAATGTACATAGACTAATCCCAGGATTACTGGATAAGTAATGGTTTTAAATTGGGAAATGTGTTGTTTTTTTAAATTCTTGTAAGTAAGCAAATGTCTGTTAAAGGTTTATGTGTAGAAACCCATTGTTTAGTGTGTAATATGACGGAACGGTGGAGAAAGCAGTACAAACTGTCAAATTATACGTGTATTCATACTTGCAGAAAAAAGCCGGTATGTCATCTGAAATATCCTTCGTTTAATTATGTATTGTTAGATGAAAAGATGCAGAGATTCAAAATGGAATTATGAGCCTGAAGCTGACGTGAAAACATGAGTGGCGTTGGGTTTTCTGTTCGATGAAAAGTCAGAGTGAGAGGGCGAGATAAGGGAGGAGCGCGTTTCCCAGGGCAGCTGAGGTTCTGCGACCAGAATGAAGGCATCGGAGCATTCCTGTTTTTGTATTCTGGTTCTTTTCACTGGCTTTTCTCTCTGTCTTTTGTTCTTTTTCCACGCTTTCACTTTTTTCACTCATGTGTAATATTTTCTCAAAGAATTGTTAATGAGGCAGGTTTGCGGCAGCGCTCTGAATAGGGAAAATGACACAAACAGTAATATATATGTTTCTGTACCTCTGTTTAGTTTAGCATGTTTTCTTAGCTTCGCTGAAACACTCCTGTCAGTGAAGCCCCATTCCCCCTTCATAGTTACGAATAACAAAATGAAACCTAACTGATGACTGATGAATGGAGTTAATTGCATTTGTTCAGTGTGCAGGTGGTTTGTTTGAAGTTTTCTCTGATGTTGATTCATTTCTGTGGTGAAATGAGTGTTTTTAAAAATAATTTATGACTCGCCATTGGGATGTCTCACTGTGAGTCCTGGCACATTCTCTCTGTAATCTTTTAAATGGTGTTCCCAGTCAAATGCATTACTTTAATGAGATGGAAGGAAAACGAGAGAGAGAGAGGGTGATTGCATAAGAGTGGCAGGATGAGGCAGCAGTCTGGAGCTCAGTGATGGATTGGGAGGGGGGTAGGGAGGGTCCTCAGGGAAAGCCACCCTGGAGAGGAGGCCTTATTGTCAGCCTAGCATCAGTGGGACGCTCCCTTGGGTGACCCCGAGCACTAGTGGTCAGAAAGATGAGCGTCTGTGTGTGTGGGTGTGGGTGAGGAGGGATAAGATGAATGATGGAGCAGTATATACACCAGCTGTGAACTGTATGAACTAACTGTTCATTTGGAGAATAAATTAGAGTAATGATGGATATACCTGAATTCCTGCCCTTTTCTTGACCTGACCTCAGCTACAAACAAAATAAAAGTAGTACTTTGAAAGAGATTCAGATGTAGATTAAATTCATCAAGTTTGATGTAGTTTTAATTGCCGTGTCTTCTTTTATAAGTTTATTATTGTGAAATCTATAAAAAGCCAGATTAAAAATAGCTGCGATTCTGACAGTTTCCTCTGTATCCTCATTAAGTGTGTGTTGTCCCTATGACAGGTTAAACGGTTCATTTAAAATTAATAAAAGCATTTTTTGATTTTGTGTTCTTCCACAAATAAACGGCTCCTACTTTGGTGTTATTTTCACGGCACGATTGACCAAAAGCAGCAGTTTAAATGACCTTCATCCTTTACATGTGTTTGCATCATGTATTCATTTGAGATTTCTTTTTCTTCCTCTCCTGTTCAGGTGTTTCGAGAGGTACGCATCATGAAAACTCTGAACCATCCAAACATAGGTGAGTCAACTCGCACAACTTTTTGTTCTATATGTATGTTTCCACGATGGCCTTTGCGCTGAAATCTTTCTCTGTGTATTACAGTCCAGTTATTTGAGGTGATTGAGACCGAGAAGACACTTTACCTGATTATGGAGTACGCTAGCGGAGGTGAGTGACACCATCACCTCCCTCATCTGCATTGCCAAGTATAGATTTGTGCCAATTAGCTTCATTACTTCTGAACTGTACAGTCCAACCAAAGAGATAATTAACTTAGAGTATTTACTCCATTTGCATTAGTGAGGTCTTGCTTCACTACTTTAATGTTTTCTCCTCCGTCTTTTTCGGAGCTGTTCCTCTATTCATCTTGCACTCAGCCATTGTTCAGCAGTTTCCCAGGCACTAATCTATTTTTGCAGCGTCTTTATTTTTTTTTCTTCTGTCTTCGTGATCCCTTAATCTCTCTTCCCTGCTCTCTCTGTATGTTGTGTGATCTCTTACTTACAATGCCTAATAAGGAGACATCAGCTCACCAGCAGACATGCTGCTCAGATCAGCTCAGCCTGCTTCATTGTTTAACAAATTAAATGTTTAGAGGGAGGACGGGTAAACAAAAGGATTTCATACTTCATGTTTCCCGAATATAGTGTGTCCAATTACTTTGCTTATATCATGGCGCCTGTTGCTCGGTCAGGCCTCTTCCGAGGCAAAGGGGGCCCTCGGGCCTCCGGCTGGATTCACTCTGGCACAGCTGGCTGCCGGCAGAGCCGGCGGGCACGCCGGTGCAGCCCCCTCTGGTTTCTGCTCCGTGGCTACTGGGTGACCCCTCGTCTGGGGCTCTCCTCAGCTCTTCCCAGGAGGGTGGCACGGAAGCCCCTCCGGTGGTCCTCCTTGGGCTCTCGCACTCTGGGGCCTCTGGATGTCTGGAGCCTGGATCTCCTCCATGCCTGCTTCATGCCCTGGGGGACGGGGCTATGGCTCTCTACATCCTCTAGCAGATCGTTACATGGGGAAACCTTTTGAATACAAGCGCGCTGATCCACACAGGTGTGCACACGGGTGTTCACTGTTCATAGACATAAACTACACCTTTCTTGACTGCTACTTCAAGGCACATTGTGTGCTGTCGGTCCTGCGTGCTGCACAACAACATTCAATATTTAGTATTTACTGCTGTTTACACTTAGCTAGATTAATGCGATGGTGTTGTGTTTAGTATGTTGCTCTGTTTTTTGTTTTTTTTTTGCTTGTTTTCTTGTCTTTTTCTTTCTCCCTTTCCTATCCCTCAGTCATGTCTGTCCCGTCTGTAACAACTGAAAATAAAATAAATAATAACAACAAAGGTCGATCAAATGGACCAATACGGCAAGGCCGTGATGGCCATAAATGCTCTAAAACACGAGATGGCCCAGTGTCCAAAGCCGGGCTGCCAAAGGGCTCTCTGGATGGATCCGCAATCTGTGAAAATTGCTGAATTTAATAAGTCAAATTAATAACTTCTGTGATGTTTTAAATGCACTGATGCTGCTTTTGGTCCCTTATCCTCAAGGAGTCACTACAGCAGGAAACGGCACATATGATTTGACAAATTTTACAAATGTTTTCCCCTCCTGATGCAACGCTAAAGAGATTTTTGTCTCCTTCTGATTTTGAACCAAATGTTGTTTGGCACATTTGTAAACCCACTCACTACAATCCTCAAATTTTAATGCAGTCTAATGATAGTAGATTGAGTGTTGAAAAAACTGAGAATTATTTAAGTACTGCTAATTTTAAAGAAAATCATTCTTAGTCTTTGTTAATGGGTGGTTCATTAAATAAGAACAATAAATGGCCTGTATTTCAATGTTTTTGTGTTTTTTCAGGGGAAGTGTTCGACTACCTCGTGGCTCATGGCAGGATGAAGGAGAAAGAGGCCAGAGCCAAGTTCAGACAGGTCAGTGAAACTCCACAGCTGGCCTCAACCGTATGTCTGAGTGTGTCACAGCCTAAACCTGATGCACAGCTAGTCTTTCAGTTTTAAAGGATTTATCAATTTATTTATGCATTTAGTTTAGAAAGCGGGCATTGGCATCTTTGAATTGAGCTTGTAGTATAGGAGCCATTCATTTGAAGGACAACATTAGGTTCAGTTATGTTCTCTTGTATGAGCTCATTTTGTATTTCTGTCTCCTTAGATTGTTTCAGCGGTGCACTACTGTCATCAGAAGAACATTGTTCACAGAGACTTGAAGGTGATTACCCAGAATCTTGGCACAAGATATTAAGAATTCTTCCTTTTAGATAAGTGTAAATTAGTTACAGAATTTACTGAATTACCTGTAACATTTTCAAAGCTACAAAGCTTAATTTAGGCCCAAAGTGTGTTATAGATTCAAAATAATAGTCAGTTATTCTTGAGTTTATGAACCTTGTCTGTATTCAGAGTTTTCTGTTGTCTACCATGTTTGCTGCAGGCGGAGAACTTGCTTCTAGACGCCGACTCCAACATTAAAATAGCCGACTTTGGCTTCAGTAATGAGTTCATGACGGGTAATAAACTGGACACGTTCTGTGGCTCCCCGCCCTATGCTGCCCCCGAGCTCTTCCAGGGGAAGAAGTATGACGGTCCAGAGGTGGACATCTGGAGCCTGGGGGTAATTCTGTACACGCTTGTCAGCGGGTCCCTGCCCTTTGATGGACAGAACCTAAAGGTGGGTGACATCAGGCCAGGGCTTTTCAGATTGAAATGTCATTTGAGGTGGCTCAGAGCTTACAGCCTTATCTGTTTGATTTTTTTTCATTTATTTTTTATTTTTTGAGAATAATCCATCACGGAGATGTTTTTGTGCATTAATTTAGATACAGTCACGTGTCTCTGAAGCCCAGATTATAGGAGAAATTTAAACAGTTTCGCAAAAACTAACCTTGTAGTTTACATTTACAATGTTAACTAGTTTTAATTTGTCTGAAGTCATTATAAATAGCTCTTAATCTCAGTTCTCTCTACATTTAGCCCATTTACAGCTGCAGGATCACATAATGTACAATTCTGAAAAACAATAAACTTCCATTTAATTGTGTTATTGTTTTTTTTTTGTTGATGTCTTAGTGCACCTGTAGTTTAAACTAATGGTGTCCGGATGTGTGTTGTGTTCAGGAGCTGAGAGAGCGTGTTTTGAGGGGGAAATATCGCGTGCCCTTCTACATGTCAACAGACTGCGAGGGAATCCTTCGCCGCTTCCTGGTCCTCAACCCCACCAAGCGCTGCTCGCTGGAGGTGAAGACAGGTTTATTGCACATTTAGTGGAATAAATCCAAGACGCATACACAGAAAATATCCAAAAAGAAAATATAAATGTCAGATTTGTGATGTTTTTTTTAAATCAAACATGGCAGTTTTAAGCTTTCTGTGTTTTCTCTCATTTTCTTTCATGACTAGCAAATAATGAAAGACAAGTGGATTAATATTGGCCATGATGGCGATGAGCTGAAGCCTCACATGGAGCCTGTGGAAGACTTTAACGATACCGGCCGCATTGGTGAGAAATATCTTAATCACTAATATGTTTTCTTAATAATTTAACATTAAATGATATCTTTTCATGAGGTTACTGAAATGAAGGGTTAAAGAAATATTCAGTAAGGTCCTATAGGCAGAGTTTTTATCCCTAAACCTTTGGAGGCATTCCTCTTTATTCAGTGGGAGGTTAAGATAAAAAATAATAGTGGGTGCCTTGATGTTCAAAAGTGGCCTAATTTTCAGCTCTTGAGCAAACACTGGAATATTATAGGCTAAGCCTCTTAAGTAAAATGTCAGTACAATGTTACCATTTAGCACCATAATTTTAAACTGTCCAGAACGTTTCGTTGTACAGAAGTTCTGAAGTATTTTTTTGTTTTAGATGTGATGATTGGGATGGGATTCACCAGAGAAGAGATCAGAGATGCGCTGGCCAATCGAAAATACAATGAGCTCACTGCCACATACCTGCTGCTGGGACGCAAGACGGAGGTAAATCGTTTCCTTTGCTCCTGACCTTACGATGAAGCTGTTAATAAGCTGTCATGGTTAATACTTAGATATTATGCTTACATAGCAGTAAAACAGGGTTGAGAAGATAGTTTTGGTGCCATTGCTTCCTAATTTGTTTACAGTTGTGATGTGCTACAGTCATGACACCCAGACTAATTAAGACTGACATATGAACTGGCCTCCGTTGCTCTCGGTTGATGAAGATCAATGATCGAGTCCAGTTGTAATTTTATATCGTTTGTGTGTCTGTGCATGTCTGTATCTCAGACGGAGGTCACTGACTCTCGGTCTAGCAGCACTTTAAGTCTGGCTCGAATCCGGCCCGGCGGCATCACCAACGGAACAAGCAAGCACTCCACTTCTTCTTGCTCCTCGGGTGCACAGTCTTCCTCTTCTGGCCATAAGGCACAGCGCAGTGCCTCCACGTACCACCGCCAGAGACGACACTCTGATTTCTGTAAGGCAAAATACTGATGACTTTTATTTGTTTCTATTCATCTTGAGACTTTGAATCTGCATAAATTTAGCTCACTGAGAACCTTTGCTCTGTCAGGCGGTCCAGCTGTTCCAGGATCAACACACCCAAAACGAAGTCCCAGCGGCGTAGCTGAAGGGGCGGGGCTTAGAGAGGAGCGGCTGTCGATACGCAAGCCAAGCACCAACACTGTTGGCTCCCGTAGCATCCCCACCCCCTCCAGTCCCATGGTTAGCTCTGCTCACAACCCAAATAAATCTGAGATACCTGACCGGCGTAAGGAGGTTAACTCAACCACGGTAAGCCCAAAAGGTTTATGTGCGGGTGGGAGGAACCGTCTAGTGAATCTAATCTGTCACTTTTTAACCCCCTTATCAATACAACAGATGGCAGAGCCCTAACACTCCACCTAATCCAATTACCTCAGATTACAGCCCTTTAAGGCTACATTAAAATAAATATAATGGGAACCAAAAATAAAATATCCTCCACAGACTGGAGACAATCAGAGAAGTAAAACTATTACATGTTTTGAGATAAATCATCAAATTAGAAATTAATCATGAGAAGAGCATAGTTTGCATGCAAAGGGTTGAAGACTGCAGTCAGAATAATCTGAGATTAACTCTTTAATGTTCTCCACGGCAGATACAGGCAGAGCTCAGAGGTCAATCCAGGGCAATCTTTGTTTTCACATAATCTCACATAATTTACAGGCTTTTCTTCTCCTCCAGAATAACATCCCTGCTAGTGCTATGACTCGAAGGAACACGTATGTGTGCACAGACCGATCCAACTCTGATAGACACGCCCTGCTACAAAACGGCAAGGAAAACAGGTGAGAGTTGCAAATGTGTATATGAAGTATAAGATCCACCCAGCAGGTACTAATGAGATCTTTCAAAAAGCAGACAATTTGTTTCTTCGCTATTTCCCTAGAGGCCTCTTCTGAAATCATTTTAAACTGAAAGGGGGCAGATTAGCTTTATTTGCGTGAATTTGGACCACATTCAGTAGCATTCATGTATATCAATATATTTATTAGTAGAACACAGCCCGATAAATCGCCCGCACTTCAAACCTCAGATCAGAATTTTGTTTAAATATGATAAAAATCTCTGGCTTCCATTTACAGACTGTTAGGTCTGGATAGCTACACCCTCACCTCAGTTCAGACAGCTCTAAATTACACCCATTTTGTCCCTGAAGAGCCTTAAAGGCAGTGAGTTAAGTATAGAATTGAAGCTCAGGCTGGTGATTAAATGGCTGGTTTCGCCGGCACATTGCATCTTCACATTGCATCTATTTTAACTATTTTCAACACTTTGGGAAATGCGTTTGTATTAATTGCAAGTACAGTGGAACATGTCACTGTGATAAGTTTTGTAAAGACCGGTTTGACTGGTACAGCTTGTCCCCTTTTAGCACAAAGCTTAGCATGTTTCACACACACATTTTGTCTCTTCAAGACAGGATGAAGGGCTTAACACTGCACATCAGTGGCTTTGTCTTTGTTCTGTGTGCAGCTCTGTGTACCCAGTGTGAACTGTCTGTTGTTACGACAGATGGTTGTCTCCTTGTCGGTCTCTGAGCATGGCAGTCAACGTCCCCTCTCTTGCTGTGTCTGTCTCACTCTACTTCACTCTCTCTCTCTTTTCCTGTGGTCACTGTCTCACTTTCAGTCTGTCTGCCCTGTTTTCTGCGCCTCTGTCTCTTTATCACGCTTTAATTTTGTCTCTCAGAGGGAGAGCCTGAAGGTTTCTGTCTGCTGTCTGACCTCCAGTAAAAACATTTGCACACATGGGGCAGTTAGGGGTAGGCCAGGCGAAGGGTGTATCAAGTGCATACAAGTTTTCAGATCTTAGTCAAATCAGCGCACAAAAAATGAATGAAGTGTTTGTGCAAATCATTTTTGGTAGGAGGGGGTATCATATGATGGCGACAAAGAAGTAGTGAATGTTGGTATGAAAAAAATGCCAACAGTGTGACATCAGTAAACTGCACAAACGTGTCTACCTACCATCATGCTTTTCAAAATAGATACGAGGAAGAGGGTTAAAAAACAAAAAACATCAACTGGTGATTTGGATGAAACGCTGAATCACTGCTGTTCAGGAGACGCTTACTCTCCTGTGAGCAGAGAAGACGACACACCCCACACTGTTCGATTTAGGCATTGCACCGAGGCAGCATCCTCTGCTGTAGCTCACTGTTATGATTTAACAGGTGGTGTTAGAGCGTGCAGGATAAATGTCTGCTCTAAACAAAGGAAGGTTGAGGAGAAGAGAAAGCAGAGGGGGGAGGAAGAGACGGGAGAGGAGGTGAACAGGAGGGAGCAGCAGGATGAAGTGAGGACTGGCGTTGCACCAACATAACCCTCCATTTGCCTCAGAGGCCTTGTCAATGTGATGCCATGCCAGAGTGGTTGATGGGAAAATCACGTGCATGGAAGAACAAACACACGCACAAATTGTACATGAAAACTGTCTAACCTGTAGTCCTAAAAGATCAGAATAAAAGCCCAAAATACGGCGCATGTTCGGTACTTGAATTTACGTGACTGTTCGTTTGTTGATTGCCTACATCAGGTCCTCCGCTGAGCTCAAACTATGTGTGAAGAAGCTGTTTTCACAAATGCGCTGCAGCCCTGAACATTTCAAGGCCTCACCTCACAGAAGTGCACGTGAGAGCACAAATATCTGATGCAGTCAGATCGAATATTAGCTGATTTCTAACCTGCCAGCAACCTAGGACATCGGATTCTGGGGATTGATGTGTGACCAGGGCGGGTAATAGCTGAGTGCATTTACAGCTAGCAAGTGGGCATCATGTGTCCTGCCTCCTGCACGCTCTACCAGGGCAACTCCCTTACCTAAAGCACACAAAGTATTTGCAGTAATGACAAAGCATTAGGTGGGTCATTTCCTGGGGCGTGCTACATGTGAGAAAGGGAAGCTAAGATAAGATAAGATAACCTTTATTAGTCCCACACGTGGGAAATTTGTTTTGTCACAGCAGGAAGTGGACAGTGCAAAAGTTATGACGCAAAAATTAGAATACAATAAGAATAAATACAGTACACAGCTGTACAGAATAGAATAGCTGTGTCCTGGATTCCTCAGACACTGTCCAAAGTTCATGTTTGAGGTCAGCTTGTGATAAGACTGGAAGATAAGGGACTTCATTATCAGGACATAATGCAGATGCTCTTTGGTATATGAAAAGAGCAATGGGTCAGCTGTAATAATCCATGTATGTTAAAAACAGAAATCAGAGGAGTTCCCCAAACTCTGGGATGTCAAACTTATTTTACATTTTACACTTTTATTTTACAGACCATTTTTTATCTTAAATGGGTCAGACCAATAAAACTCCCCTATCTGTCAATGTAAACAAGCTTAATTACATGTTTAATCCTCAAAATATCTCAATATAGGAGGGAACATTTTCAACAGTATGCCTCAGGTTTGTTTTTGTTTTTTTAATGGTGACCCCCATTATAAAAAAAACTGAAATGTCTGTGACCGATTAAGACATCTGTAAACCTTTAATTGTTTAACTAATTCTTAATTACGTTGGTATTATACCAATGGCCAGAGGGGAGGTCTTCATCAGTAGGAAAACTATTAAAACCTCAGAAAAAGTTTATTTTCCAGAGCGATCCACTGGGTGGGATAGGAGTCTTTGCCGAGCCCATTCTGGTCCCCGGGCCTTAAGTTTGACATCTCTGCTTTAACTAATCAAGCACTGACATTAGTTTGAGGCACTGGTGAAACTTGCGTACAAAACCACACACAGCTACAGAACAGAAAATGTATTTTTTTTTTCAACCATCCCCCGTCCCGCTGTCCTCTGCTCTCTCCAGCCCCCGTGTGCCCCCTGAGGTGAGCCTCAGTAGGCAGCCAGTTCACATTGACGCTAAACGATTTTGCTCTGCAACGGCTGCGCTTCAGCTTAACCCATCTAATGGCTCTGTCCCACTTGAACCCTGTGTGTGGGTGTTATCTAGAGCGTTATGAAAAGCAGCCTCAGGCCACCAGCCAGCCTGAGAGTCAGGGGTGGAGAGGTGTGGATGTGGTTTATGTGCGTAGGTGCATAAATGTGTGACAGGAGAGGGGAACTGGACATGAGGTAGTGGGGCATGCAGGCGCTCACAAGAGAGAGAATATTTTGGGTTAATTTTCAGGTTAGAAAACAACCTGTGTGAAATGTATGACAGCTAGCTCTGCTGGTCTTTCTGTCTTTTACTTTTAGACTTTATTTCAGACTTTTCATTTTTCTTGAAAAGTCTGAAATAAAGTCTGTTTGCGAACAGCTCATTATAATTTCACCTGTTGACGTCTTTGATTAGAATTGTAAAATCAAACCGGACAAATAATTATTTTTAAATTGTTAGGTTGTTAAATATAGTCAAGGATAATTCACCTTTTATCAGCCAGCCAGTTATCAGTGTCCATAGATTTTGTTTAATACTGCAAACTAATGATGGAGCTTGTCTTTAACCCCAGTTTAAGCCATGAAGAAACCCATTTACGTAATGATTAAGTGTTTTTAAATGCACTTGGCATGTTAAATCCAACTTAAAGCCATAAGTCTGCTAATAATCTGCACTTGATGTCAAAAAATCCAAATGAAAGATGAAAAATTCTTATTTTGCTATCGAGTGTTTTCTGCCACCGATTCATTCGAGCCTTTGTTTGTCACAAACACATCAGTGAGTCACATCACTGCTCGAGGTGGCGCGTTTTTCCAGTGAAGATGGGTCACACTGGTCTATTTGGGGTCTGAAAGTGAAGTGAAAATGCGCAGTTTTGTGATTGTTGCCTAACACTGGCTCAAACAGCCTATGCTGCAGTTATAATGTGAATGTAACTTCTCTGGTTTGATTCTGTTTATGTTGAACGCACTTCCTTCCAGATGTTTGGAAAAGCCGTAATCAAATATGTATAAATGGTTTGGTGCTTGTATGGTTCCTGAACAGTTGCACTTGTTCTAATAGTCTAACTTGCAACTTCTCCACCCTCACCCACCTCTCCAGTTCCACATCCCACCGCCTCCCCCCTGCCTCCCCCTCTACCCACAGCATTGCAGGTGCCTCTGGGACCTCCTCCTCATCCTCCACGCCTTCCTCCCGTCTGTCCCGGGGATCCACAGTGAGGAGCACTTTTCACGGAGGGCAGATTAGAGACCGCCGGCCTCCCTCTCACGCTCCTCCAGCGTCTCCTACGCTGTCCCACGATGCCAGCCCACTGCCCCATGCCAGGACCCGGGGTACGACCAACCTGCTCAGCAAAATCACCTCCAAGCTGACTCGCAGGTAAGAGGAGAAGCTAGATGTTTGAATGTCAAGTCTTACTGTTTTTGAAAGCTTTAAGTAACAAAGAAACAGGGAGTGGACGGGGCTAACTGGTAGAAAAACAGTGGCTTGTTAATAAATCTGCACGTATTTTTGTTAAATGTTTAGTAATACTGCTAATCGTTGTGGTAAAGTGACAGTACAGGCCTGTCTGATTATGAGCTTACAACTAGACAGTGTAGTTCTGCACATGAAGATCATTTCGATAACCTTGCTGCCTGTCACGTCTCCTTAACCAGTACTAACCTACCAGCCTTCCTTCTCTAATAATTCAGCTTTACAGGCTTCAGAACTTGTCCTCCGGAGTGTCAGACCTGGGTCTAATAGTGTTCAAATATTGTTCGCCAATTTAATTTTCTCACATTCAAGATTCTCAGTCTTTTTTTTTTCGCCACATCCACATCTTCATGGAAAAATCCACCCACTGCTAACCACAGATTCAAACATCACAGAATACTAAAGTTACCATTTACTGCACTAATTCATTTTTAGTTATTTAGATTTGACTGTGGGGGCTGTGTAATGTTCCAAGTGTGTACATCTTACTACACTACAAGACAAAATATGAATTACTCTGTCCTGAAGAAGTAAAGCTGTCTGCATGTAACAGTAAACCAACAGTAAACACACACATCCACACAATCCTGCGACATCGATGGACAGTATATGAAGACCGGTTTAAATTTATAAAAATTCGATTTTATTCAGCATGGTTACCTCCTTTTTTCAGTTCCTCCCATGAACTGTATTCCTGAGGCACCTCCGCCTTACTGCACCTTAGTGGCAATTAAAGCTAAAAAGGTAAACGATAACCTATCTGACCCAGGTCTGCGCGCTAGGTGGACACACTGTATGTCTTTCACGGTTGTTCTTGGCTGCTTATTGTTGCTTTATCTGTTTGTTTGTTTGATTCTTTAACCACTTTGGCTTTTTCTTGCCAGTCACCTTCCAGTCTTCTATCCTTCTTTTCTTGAACTACAGTACCTGATGTTGAATTCTTCACCTCTTCTACCTGTGCTTCTTACTGTCACTCTGTGTTGTCTACCCCTTCACTTGCTTTTTCTTCCACTCACATCTCTCTTTCAAAAACTTTCAATTTTCCATTTTTTTCCATTCCTCTCATCCTCTCTTCACCTCCTTCTCTTCTTCCTCTCTCCTCCTAGGGTCACTCTTGACCCTTCTAAACGTCAGAGCTCAAACAAGTCCATGTCGGGCTGCACCCTCCCGCAGGGAACAAAAACAGTTAGTAAGTCTTCCTTTCCCATGTTTTCTGGCTGCTTCTGTCCATCTGACTGTCTGTCTGCCTGCCAGTGCTCAGTCATCCCCTCTACCCCTCATTCACTGTTGCAGTCTGTTGCAGGTCAGAGTTTAGTTATATGAAGTTTTATCTGAGGCAAAGCTACTCTAAAGGTAGTAATTAATATAAATAAGTCAACTGTCTCAGTCAAATATTTCCACTAAAATTTATATTTTAGCTTCATGGTGGTAAAATCAAAATTTTGATTTTTTTTTTTTTAAAGTGAAGAATAGTTGATAAATGAAATAACATAAGCAGGTCTTAAAAAATCTTAGATGGCCTTTGAAGTACTATCCAAAGACATGTATGCAAAACGTCCGGCCCCACCAGTGGATTCAAACCCAGAACCAGTTTGCAGGATACGTGTGAGAGAAAATATGAAAAAGCCTAATATGCAGTTGGAATTTAGTTATAAAGCATATTTGTCTTGTATATCTTGGCTGTTAAAATACATTATATGCTTATAGACTAAAGGCGGGGTTCTTGTGAGCATTGAGTGTGCATGTGAAATGCTGCCTTTCTTTATGTTGGTCAGCACTATTTGATCTGCAGCATCGACATAACTGCTCAAAAGTTCTTCGATTTATTAAAGACATTTTTATTTTTGTAAAATCTCTTTATTATTTATTATTTTCAATACATCCATCTTATCTGGATCAAGTCCGATCAAATCTTTTATTTAAATATATGAGTACTCAAAACATAATAGTGCATAACTTTGGGCTACGTTGTGTTTTCTGGTTATTCATTGTGCATTCATACATAAAACAGATAAAAACAGTTGTTGCTGCATTAAAAGGTTTTTTAAAAGTCCCACGCTTAACTTGCTTACCATGCAGAAATTTGTTGTGATACATCTTCTCCTTTTATGTTACTTGATGTGCTTATTCACCCATGCTCGGTCACTGTTTGTACACACTCGGTTTTATGTTTCCATTAACTGACGTAAAAGGTTATAAAAATCCAGGATTCAAACTTCCCTTTAGAAAGTTGAAATGCAGTAAGACTAAACTCTGCAGATCTGTGACTTAAAGTTGTGGCCAAGTCCACTGATGAAATGTTTGATGGTTGCTTCTTCCAGTAGAGCAGCTTTACCTCAAAACCAGCGTGTTTGTGTTTCTAAAACTCTGATCAGCTGCTGTCTGCTTTAGTGTCTCTTTGTCACTCCTCCCATCTCCAGTGGCTCAGCTTTAGGCTGTAGCACTCACTACAGGCTGTAAACAGCACAGCACCATTACCTGCTTCTAGCAAAGCACTTAAAAGCAACAAAAATGTGAATTATTTCTATTTTAAATGTATGTTTAAGTTTTCCTTTTTACTGTAGTATGGCTTTAAATGTTACCATCAGGTAGGATGTTAGGTCTTTTAGCTATTATAGCTAGAAATCACTACTCACAAACAAGCGCATGGGCAACACGCACACTCTTGTTCATGCAGAGTGTAGAATAAACAACACTATGGAGATGTGTGTGTATGTTTGTGCGTTCCCTGGAGTATGAGTTTATTGCAGATCAACTGCACTACTTTGAGTCACAAAATCAACACCATATGTTTGTCCATGCTGTTAACAAATCATCAGTCGTGCAGCAGCAGGGCTTTGGATTCTCAGCGAAAGCAGAGAAACCAGGACAGAAAGGAAGGGGGGTGTATTTTATACAAGAAAGACACAGGGGGTGAAGGAAGAAGAGCTGAGATGAAGACAGGCAGGTTCTATCCCTCTGAAAAGTGTGACGTATGGTGCGTTCCTGAATGGGTTTTAGCAGCAACGTATGTCAAAAATATCACTTTTATCCACTTCTAGATAACTGTCTTGATTTTTTCTTCACATCTAATGTTATAAAATATTATTTCAAGTGTTTAAAAAGATATTTTTGACATCGGTCCATAGCTAAGGATTCTTTCTAGAGCAAACAAACTGAGGAAAGGTCTGAAGGGTTTTTGCACAGGATGCACAGGACGTTTTAATTTAGACTATGGCAATGTGGAGATTGCTGTAATGGTATACAAGGTGTCAGAAAGCTAATGGATCATGCTGTAACTGTTGACAATTAATGCGATACAACAAATATGTTGAACCGTGACTGTAAATGTACCCAGCGTGCGTCTTAGCGCTCCGCAGGAGAAGAGGCTTGTAAGAAGCATCTGGGCCTGCTACAGTCATCCTAACCGACTGACCCAGCATCACTGCCGTCTTAAACCAGGATTAGTTATATAACCACAGTTTATCTGTGTCTTAAACTGGGATTGCGTGCAGCTCTCCCTCACGATACCAGCAGATTGTTCTGTTACACTGCCGCAAATTGTCTCTGTCTGTCTCTCGTCCCAGTTTCGGTCTTTTTTTCCTCTCCCTTTTTGCGTCCTTGTCCTCTTCTTTTTGTTCTGCTTCTCTCTCCCCCACACAATCTGTTTTTTTGCAGTTTACATACTTTAGCGTTTGCACACAGTCACTGACTCACAGCAGAGTCTGGTCAGTCTGCCACTCCACACTCGTTGCTCACAAAACACTTGAATTCCTTCATGAGGATGCGATGCTCCTTGTTTTGGAGGAGCAGGAGTGTTATTTTCGTTCTTTACACAGACAAGATGTCAAGGTCATAATCTTTATAGAGCACCTCAAACTCAATTATAATGGTCAAGTTTAGTGTTCTTAAACCTAAAGAATTCCCCTCGAGATATTTGCTTAATAATTACTTGGATAACTTTTTCCCGTAAAGGTGTATCCCAGTGGTTATTCCTGGGGATTAGGACGGATCGCTCTCTACTTTTTATTTTGTGTGATGCAGTCAAAACATTGAGCTACGCAATCTAAACATTTGTTTAGCCCTGATTAAAACCTCTGCACCACAACAGCTCCTTAGTCAGAGCAACGGTCATCTTAGTTCATATTAGGTTTCATTTTTTCAAACTTAATCTGTCAGTGAAAACTCACTGCTGGCTCCTTCAAAGTCACCCCCATTTCCAGGAATAGAGATCAGGTTGCCATGCTGGCGGGAAGGAAGCCATCAGTCAAGTGCGTGAATAGCAACAGTGGCCCCCGGTGGACACAGATGGGATCTGTATTAACCAGCCCGTCTGTGTGAGTGTAATCGTAGCAAATCATGTGGTCCTGGAGACGGCACAAACTACAGGAGAGAGCAGACAGAAAATCAATGACATGCAGCTATTAAAGAGGGTGGAGGAGAAGAAGAAGTGCTCAGTGCATCATGGGAACTAACTAACTATAAGCTTCATCAAAGAGGAAAGTTTGAATCCTAATCTTAAAATTAGAAAGGGCTCTGTCTCCTGAATCCGAACTACAGATGAAGGCTCTATGTCATAGTGTCCTATATCTACTAACCGGAAGACCGGTGGTTCAATCCCTGGCTCCTCTAGTCTGAATGTCCTCAGCGAGACGCCGAACCACAAATTGCTGCTGATGCATCCATCAGCGTGAGAGTGTGGGTATCATATAAAAAAAGAGCGTTCACAGAATAGAGCACTGTCTGAATGTGTGGTCTGCATGAGTGTGCGTGAATGGATGCATACGACCGCTCGCAGTGCAGTAGGAGTAGAAAATGGCAGTCTCTTTGTCCAGTATAAGCTAAAACAAAAGTCGTGAAATGCAGTCGTAAAGCCTGTGAAAAAGCTGTCAGTACAAATGTATCTCATGAGTACCCTGCTGGCATCTTGTAACTCACTAATTTGTGCTTCTACCAGCATTAAAGTCTGCGTTTGCGTGAGTCGTGTAACACAAACTATGTGTTGAGACCTGGTCTGCTGCCATAAATTCACCCCCTCGGCATTTGTTCATCCTTCTCACTCGTTTTGTCGATTTTTGTGGTTTCACATCCATCCAGTGTTTCAGTGCAGTGAGTGCAGGTCGGTGATCCATCTGTGATTTGAAGATCATGTTCTGTGTCGTGTTTAGTGGATTGGTCCATTAGCTGTGCTGCTGATTGACAGGAAATGGGGGTGGTGGGTGTGGAAGGGGAGGGGTTGTGTGAGAAAGCGGTTGGCCGATTGATTTCTAACAGATAAATTTTTTTTTTCTTCTTGAGGGTCACAGACGAACCTGAGAGAATCAGCAGATCTCCGGTCACAAGGTGAGTAAACATGTTTTATTAACCAGTACAGGAAATAAAGTTCCAACAGAGGCTATTTTTCACACGGAAACATGTCGAAGCACGCTGGAGGCAGAAAGACACATCGTGCACACTCACTGAATTCAGGGTTCAGTTAGCAGAGCCATGTTTTCACCAATCACAGGTTCACATGTGATGCAGGTTTGCAGCAGTAACCCTCGATACCCTACAAAGTGTTTTTTTTCCCCCTTATGCAGCCGAAACAGGTCATGAATAATGAAACGCATCAGGCTATTTATAAGAAAGCTCAGCAGTGTGAGTGCCTCTGTCACATTTGTCGCCAAAGGTCAACGCTTGTGAACTGTTACAGATAAAAGGTGCTTCGCTGCATTTGTTAAGGCTTTAGTTACCAATTATTTTTCAAATTCAAATTATTAATTAAGGAAATTATCCCATCCATGTAGTGTAGATTAAGGAGAGAATCTTAGGCTTTACTGTTAGGTATAGATTACGTTACTCAGCAGTATAAAGAATAATTGAAATTTGGTTTGTTTTTTTCAGTGTATTGTATAATGACCTGCTCTATTCCCTCTCTACAGTCTCTATAATGTGCTATAGCACATCTAGATCATCTTAAAGTCTTTGTCAAGTTTAAAGGCAAATACAAATCTTGATACATCATGTAAAGTCTCTTCCTTGCAAGCATCTTAAATAAAAAATAAAAAGACGTATGTAAACCTCTGTATCAGAAATGTGACCTGCTATAAATGGCTGTTACTGCTGTCTATTCTTTTCTTCATTTATTTGTTACTGAGAGGCTACAGAGATGAAATCACACTCATGCTGTTTCATATTATTTATATGAGACATACTTTAACAGAAATCATGGCCAGCACACAGAGATATTTTTCACCTCTGGATGAAATTCAAAAATATTTTTGTCAGTAATCAAAAGCCACATGAGACCACTGAATCATAGCTCAGAGGTCGCATTCATTTCTTGTACTGTAATCTCTGTAAACTGAGTCTCGGTCTCTTTTTATTTTACTCAAACTGGTGTGCGCTCCCTCTCAGCCTCAGCTGCTCCAGCCCAGTCTCAGGTTAAAAACAGCAGGTAAACCAGCTGCACCAGGCTAACATTAGCAAACGGACTGTGGTGGTAGATGCTGAGTGTGTCTCCCTGTGGTAGATAATAGAACTATAATGTTGGACTAATAGAAAATGCATTAAATTATATTTTTTACCAGCAGGTTTTATGCTGTTTGTTGTCACGTGTTGCTCCAGAACAAGAAGTCCATTACAGACGATAATTATTGATTACACTGAACACTGACCACTTTCATGTTACTCATTATAAAACATTTTTAAAGAAGAAATGTTTATTTTCATATCTTATTTGAACAGCAATTATGTGTTAGTGTAGAAAATAGACTTTGACTCATCTGTGTCCTAGGAACAGAATCAAAATCCAGTGATGTGTGTGATATTAATTGTCTTTCTTCTCCTCCCCTCCCCCTAACCACTCATATTCTCACACAACCACACATTCAATCACTTGTCTTCACACTTTACCATTCATCATCCTACATTTAAATCTCTTCTTCTGCCTTTGCTCTTCTCTTAAAAACTTTCCATCTATCTCCTCCATTTGCATCACCCCTCCCTTTTCTTAACCTTTTCAGTCGCCATCTATCTGGGCATCAGAAAGCGGCCGAGCCCCGGACCCCCCGATGCGGCTGGGATGTGAGGGTACGGAGCCCCCGCGACCCGGCCGAGGTGGTGCTTGCGCTGCGTGAGGCGGCACAGGGCTGCGGCTGCCAGGTCCACCTGGCTGGGCCTTTCCTCCTGTCCTGCACCCACGGAGCAGCCGGGGCCCGCGTGGCCTTCGAGGCCGAGGTCTGCCAGCTGCCCAGCGGGCTGGGCCAGAGCAGCGGTGTAAAGTTCAAGCGCCTCTGGGGGGCACCGTTAGCCTTTAGAGACATTGCCACCAAAGTGTCCAAGGAGCTGGAGCTCTGAGGGCAACCGGGGGTGAGGCAGATTGACAACGCACAGGACAGGTTAATGAATGATGAGGGATGAAGAGGAGAAGGGTCACAAGCCCTCTTCTCTTCATCCCTGGGCTCCACCTCAGCTGGCGTGGCTAATGATGCCTCGCCTCCGCCAAAGACCCTCTTCTTCTGATGCCACCAGTCACAGGCAGACAAATGGATACACAGATGTGGATAGCCCACCGCTGCAGGCTTATGATGACCCTTGACCTTGGAGCTGTCAGTGACCTACAATCCCTGCTTAACACCACCACTATAAAAAAATGAGCCCATAGAGTCAGACTGTTTTTGTTTTCATGATTTCATATTTGATGATGATGATGGGGATGGTGCGAATGATGGAGCTGAATAAGTTGTTGTTGTTGACATTGTTATTCCTTTTGTATCATATTTGTTGTCATTCCTTTTTAAAGAGCTGCTATTTAAAGAAATGTTTTCATTTTTGTGTATTAAGTTTATTTTCTTTCTTTAGTGCTTTTAAAACGGGCAGACATTTGGCAAACGTCACATATTTAAGCGAGGGCGTAGTGTGACCTCCGGCCTCTAGAGGGAGACATGCAGAAATGCAAAGACAAGCGTTGCAGAATTTCTGCCCATCCATGGACAAAAGTGGTGTTTCCTGCTCATTTGGGAGTCTGACGTGTTTGCATCATTTCAGGTAAACTGCTTCTCTGCCTGCTGGGCTCATAGCTGGCAGATGAAGCGCTTACAGACAAGCAAAGCTGCCTAATAATACAGGACCAACCTGATTATTTAAGCGTTCGCTCTGATCCTTAAAAACAAATACAACTTCACCAAATGTTTGTCCTTTAAAGTGCTACGTTTAATGTGTTCCTTGCAATAGAAGAAATTAATTTTAATACCTAACAGGAAGTTCCTGTATCCATGTTGGTTTCATCAGTTTTATGTTGTATTTTTCTTAAAAAAACAAACAAAAACAACAAGCCAATCGGAGTGCATTATTGTGACACAGACACACAAGTTAAACAACCAGTGTGTAGGATTTTGTAGCATCTAAGAGTGAGGTTGGGGAAAACATCCACATGTTAGGCTCTCTCTTAAGCCGGTCTTTGGGTTTCTTAGTCTGACCCAGTTGACGGTTCGATGCTCTGGATGCAGGACAAGCTCTCACTGTGTAGATACAAATGGCTAAAGTTAAGCTAAAAATGTGCAATGCGTAGTTACATGTGCTTATACACTAATGTAAACATAACTATGAATGCCATATACATTTCTGCTAATGGAGCTTCGGGACTCCTACGCACTGGTCCTGATGAAAGTAGTTCCAGTAAATAAAGAGTAAAATGCATTTAATGAAAATACATTTTTGCCCATCAAAATTTTAAAAAGGAATACTTCTTTAAAAAAAATGGCAACTAAAAAGATCCACTTCCTGTTTTACCAGGCTAATCCAAACACGATTTAACCTCCTGCTTCTGACAGTCTCCTGGATCACTCATGACCTGCTCAGGGTTTTGTTTTAGCCACATGCCACACGAAGTCTTATCAGTTCACCCTGGAATCGCTGTTTTCCCTTCACCTAACCATAAACGCTTGAGCTGGCAGATGCTGAGAGGTTAAAAACTTGGTCCATTTTCCAAAAGTGATGACTCATATTTTTAATAAAAACATTCATAAAAGGAAGAAAGAGACCTTTAGGTTTTTTCCTCATAATTTTATCCTCAAACATACTGTAGTGTAGGAGCTGACGCTTCACTGGGTAGTTAACAGTACGAAACAGTATCCCAGCTTTTTGCTTCACTTGAGTGTAGTGCAATGCAGACACAAAGCCAAGAATCAAGACTTGAATAAGCACCGATAACAGGGCTCCTTGTTTGTTTTATTTTTATTTTATTTTTATTGCTGTAACCTTTTTGAATTTTGTTGAGCACTTTCTTTTCTATTTTTAAAAACTTTTTCCCCTTTTTTCTTTTTAACATCCCATTTTTTTCTTTCACCCATTTAAAGCCCAATACAAAGAATACTAAGAATCATCCTGAATGTCTTTCTTTGCTTATATGGCTGCTTGACTTTACATGGTAAAACCAGCTGTGACGTCTTCAGGTTTCCAGGTAGATGTGCCACTTGGTTACAGTGACGTTACTGTAACCAAATTAGAGGGAACCGATGTACAGGTACGTTTAAAAAGTACCAAATTTCTGATGAACTCTCAACTCAAATGAAAATCTGTCTTACATCAGTCTTTTTTTTTGTGCTTTATTACACTGATTTCTTCTTTGAAACATCTTTACCAAACTGTAGACTTTATCCTCTGTTTACCAATCAGACTGCAGCACTGCTGAAAGGTGTATGACTGTTGACCAACCAGACTTAAGTATTGCTGTAAGAGGTTTTTGACTGTTAACCAATCGAACTCCTGCCTTGTCAAAGCTTGTGGCGTGCGCGTTGATGAGGCAGTAGTTTAAAGGGGGAATGTGACCTTGAATGACCTTTAAGAATTCATTTTTCTTTTATAAAAACAACACTTTGCTGCTCATTAAAGATCATAGTTACCAAAATTATACCAACAGAGACTCCGCTTAGCGCTACGGTGATCACACATTGGTGCACGGACACTGATAACTCCAAAATCAAAAGGTTGTTGTACGTCTATTGTAACTCTATAAAGCTACGCAACTATAACTTGTCCTTTTCAAGTATGCAGCATCTGACAAAACACTGGGAATGGAAATGTTGGATGTTAGAGCAGATTTGTGATCTTTCACTACAGCAATTTATCTGTTTCATGGGAGATTTCAGCCGCGGCAGGTCTCCACCGCTGTCTGATAATGTGAAGCTGTGATTTAGGGCTAGTTTTGCAGATTTCTTTCTTTTTTGTTTGTTTTATTTTTTTATTTCGTGTATAACGGAGCCTCGCCCCGTGGGGCTGTTCTCTAGATACGGTTAGGGCCGCGCTTTAAGGCTACAGTTCTGTTGTGTAGTGTGTTTAAAGCCGTCGCTGTTATCAGTAAAACTTAACTTATGGGCTGAAATTACAGAAATGATCGACCTGCAATCCTGCATGTCTCCTTGGAAATAATGTGTCACACAAAAATAAAGACTTTCAACCTCTTTCTTATTTTATGTCTGTTTTGTGATTGCTGCCAGTGAAATTAATGTTCTCTTCTCAGGAGATCTCAAAGAAAAGATGACATAACCAGGAAGCTTGATTGTCACGTGGGGCATCATTTAATAGTCCATTATATTGTACAACCAAAAAAAAATTCCTTTGGTGTGCGTGTACATAGCCATGGTCAGACTATGTATGGATTGATCCCAGGATGTTACCGAGATGATGAGAAGAGAGATGGTTAGAGTTGGAAGAAACCAAAGACAGTAGAGGAGAGGATGAGAGGAGTAATGATGGCAGAAGTAAGTAAGAAAGGAAGGAGGATAAAGAGAAGTGGAGTGTCTGTTGACGGAAAGAAGAAAGCAGAAAGTAGCCAGTTGGCCGAAACCAGTAAAATAACTTTACAACAAGGCTACCGCTTCATTTTTTTATAAAATAAAAAAACAAAACAAACTCCGACAGTCATTCGATCGTGGGATGTCTGTCCACTTTACTTCTGGGCGGGGATCATGCCATCAATGGACTCTCCCTTCTCAAGCTTCTTCTCCATCTCAACCATCAGCTTGACGCCATCGACCACCAGCTGGACCTGATCCACCTCAGAGGAGCCCAGACGGTCAGCGTTGGAGATGTCGAACACGCCGCCCACAGAGGCTGTGTCCACACCGCCTGTGTCAAAAGATGAGGACAATAAGAACAAGAAGGCTCAAGAGGAGGTGT
>NW_005187553.1:551321-562723 GCF_000239375.1 Pundamilia nyererei | reverse complement strand
TCCGTCCCAAAAAAGTGACACTGAGGTGGTTGTTTGTACACTAAATGCTTAATATGTCTGTTTATAGCTTCAAAAGCATTTTTCCGCACCTGTGCCACGCTTCTGCAGACGCAGCCTGGTCAGGATCTCCTCAAACTTGGCGTGTGTGCTGAGCTTGGGCAGCTTGACGTGCACGCCACCACGCAGGCCGGTTCCCAGGTTAGAGGGGCAGGTCAGGATGTAGCCCAGATGCTCGTTCCACATGAAGCCGTGGTTGTGCTTCTTGAAGATCTCCTCAATCTGAACGGTGAAGAGTAAGAAATTATTCATCCTACGGTTGTTTAAGAGCCCAGCGAGTCCAAAAAAGGAAACCATAGAAAGTCCTCTTTGTGAGTATTACCTTCTGCAGGCCGACACAGAAGCGTCTGAAGACCTCCTTCATGTTGCCTCCCTTCTGCATGGAGATGACACGCAGGTGATCCTCCTCGTTCACCCAGACCAGGAAGGTCTTGTTGTCGTTGTGCCTAGAGGAATAAAACCCAGCTCAGTTTTATTTGATTTACAGGCAACAAGCAGCACTTCTTAAAGAAATTTGTGCCACACTTGCAGGCTTTCTCTCTATATTCAACCAATAAATTGTTAAGTTGATCTTGAAGATCTCTGTGGATATAGTCAAATGACTTACATCCTTTAAAAATTCTTTAAAGGATGTAAGTTTAAACTGCAGCTTCAGCAAACATGAGACGCTTTAAGAGATGTTTAAAAGAAGAAATAATTGGTGTTTTCTTCATATTATGCAGACAGATGGTAATGATGTCAAAGATTTGCTGAGGAAGGGCAGATGGGAGAATTTCTCTCAGATGTTTCTAATGTGTTTGTGTTTTCATAAACTGAGAAAAGCTGCTGTCTCGGCTGATTACAGCACGTATCTGATCACCCTGCTTTTTAAAGAGGAGGAAAAAAATAGAATTGTCTTCAGATTTATTGGTTGATTTCCCATTTCTGTTTCTCACCAGATGCCTCTGGCGTCAGGCCAGTCGCGGGCCATACCGGCACAGGTCAGCAGGGGGGACACAGGCTTGTCAAACAGGAAGTGATCAGCGATCAGCTGCTCCTGCTCGGCATCAGTCATGCCATCCAGGGGGTAGTACTTTCCCTTGAACTCACCCTCCAGGCTGGACAGTGCTGAGGAAGGAAGGTGTGCGGCACAAAGATGTCAGTCTGTGAATAAAATGAGTTTTATAAACATGTGGGTTATTCTTATAGGTTTGACATTTAGCGTTTACCCTCGATGGACAGATTCTGGATGGCTCTGCGCTCTCCACGGCTGTTGTGGGGGGGCAGGGTGAATCCCTTGATGCTGCGGCCAGTACGGACACGGCTGGAGAGCACATAGTTGGGGTCCAGGTCATCACCACCCTGGAACACAACACAGACATTATAATTATGTTATAGTATTTCATAGTATGTATTTTGATTTCATTTCTATAATAAATGAATGTGTCTTTCATTGACAAACTCAAAGAAATGAAACGTGGACCCACATTTTGCGGGATGTGGAAGTTAACTTCTAAGTTAGTCCAGTTTAAGTACATCAGCTTTAACACAGTTTAGGGAATGAATGTGATTAGGCTGGTGTAAATGTGGAATATTGAACAACACTCGTGTATCACTTGACTCTTCACCTTCAGGTTCTCGAAGTTCAGGTCGGTCTTGTGCTTGTCGGTGGGCTTGTATCCACCATGACGGTCGGAGATGATTGGGTCCAGCAGCTCCTTGAAGACCTCATAGGACTCCTCATCACCAGCAACGCAGCCCACAGTCATGATGAAGGGGTGACCTTGGGACAAGAAGGAGAGTAGGAAAGATTTTAACCATGCTGTATATCAAATAAAGTAGCAGTAAAATTAAAAGTATACAGGAAATGTCTTCACTCTTAATCTTTGTCCGTTTGGTCAAATTCATTAACACAACCAGCCTGACGAGCAGATGTTGACGAGTCTGGGATGTTGTGCTGTGTTGTTGTACAGTTGTGAACTTCTTCAATCTTACAGCCTGACTAACACCACCCGTATTAAAAGTATACAAAAATTTAAATGCCTTTGAAAATGAAGTGAATCGTTCCTGAACCGGCAACAAAAATGTCAAACTAGGAATGAAATAAAAGTAAAACCTATAATGTCAGTAACCTAATCACAGGTCGTATTTGGTTACAGGTTGTGCTACAGTTATTCATGTCTCGTGGTGCCTGTTTGCCTTTGCTTCTCACCAGGGTTGTCGACACCGGTCTGGATGACATCATCCACGGTGAAGCCGCTGGGGGTGGACTTGCTTCTCAGCTTGCCGTAGATCTCCTTGCTCAGCACCTACAGCAGATAACACACGCAGGTCAGCCATGCGACTCACCTGTCTTTACCGTGAAATCTAAGAGATCCCGAAAGAAGTAATCACAGCATTTTTGCGGCATGCATCTTCACAAAACCCTGAATCATGTCTCGTTGAAACTAAATAGCATCTGAGCCCATGTGTGTGGCAGTAAAGTGTCCATGTTTGTACCTTGGCCATGTGGTTATTGTGCTTGGTTAGATCGGGGTACTCGTCGTCCATCGAGAACTTCATTTTGTAGTCGTTGTGGCAGTTCTTCGTCATGGCTGTGATTCTTACTCCACCTGACAGGAGACGGGGGGAAAAGAGGACAATGTGCTGTTTTAATTATTTAGGCGGGATCATGCAATGTTTCCCTTATCAGAATAATATGACAGACGCATCCATGAAAAAAAATGTGTTTAATTTACCAGTTATCACTTGGTGTCTATCTGGTGTGGTTATGTAAGAAAAGTCAGTCTTCCTCTTTGATCTTTTATTTTTTACTTTTTAACTTCTCCCTTCTGTCTTCGTCACGTGTCAGCTGTGCTGTCTATGTCCTCTTCCCCCTGCTCTTCCTTTCTCCCAGACGTCTCACCACCTGTCTCCCCCTCACAGCAAACATTATTAATAGCATAGTCATGCCCCCTCCTCCACTGCACCCGTCCCACCTCAAGCTCATAACGATGATTGGCTTTCTCTCCTATCTCACTCGATTCAACGTAACGTCAGCTTCCAAGGGAGGCGAAAGCCTGCATGGAGTAGTTTTCCACAGAAGTAATTCAGCTTTTAAAATAGCTTTAACAAAATCAAAACAGCAGAAAATATTAATTCTCAGAAATAAATGAGGTTCACAGTTTTATTTTTCTATGCTCTATGATCTATTTTGCTTATTTCATTTAATTCCTTTTTAGCTGAGAAAAAGCAGTTAGAAAGAAGAAAACTACTTTGGTCACATAACCTTTTTAACTTCTGCAGAAATTCATTCAATAACAGTTTAGGAATCTGAAAAGGCAAACGGCGCTGCAGCTTCATAATCAATCAGGTTGTTGTCAAGAATAAATATGCAACTCCTCCTCACTTCTTTCTTTTTCTGTTTGCTGTCAGTGTCTCTTTGCTTGAGGCCGAGCTCAGTTAGTGGAGGTGCATTAAACTGATGATGACACCTGGTGCAGCGAAAAGGTCAAAGCCTGCATGCCTCACAGACGGCTGTGCAAGTTCCATGACTATATCAAGCGCTCCTAAACTATTCAAAGACATACCTCAAGCCAGTGCTGCAGGCGTCAGCAACAGATGACAGATAGACGCAACTGCTGGCGCAACACTACAGCACTACAAATGGATATGCCCTCAACCCCACACTGCTGCTCACGTCCAAGAATCTTTCAAAGAAATGCCTACGTTTCAGGCTACAGTGTGCATCGGTAGAAGAGTATTTAAAGTTTATTTTAGTAGCTTCCATCCCAGAAAAAACGTTTCACAAAAATCCAAGACAGAAATGCAGAGGGGGAGTACGTTTTCACGGCTCGGTGTTCGCCAGCGGTGCGGAACCATTCAGTTTTCTGGTTTCCCTCTCAGACCAATTTTGTTCTCAAAAGGTTTGATCCATATTTAAATGGGAAAAGCATCAGAATATTTCCTTTTCATTTATCAAAAAGTCAAACTGAAACATTGCATTCAGGGTTTTTTTTTTTCTTTTACCTGCTTAGGAGAAAAGAAAGAAGTAACAGATCCCGGGATCAGATCCTATCCACCAAATATAGGGGTCGCCCAGCTCTACCAGGTGATGGACTAAAGTATTTATACTCAGACCTCTGCTGCTATTGGCTGACTGGACTTGGGGTCACCTCATTTGATTGGGCAGAAAGGGTTTTCCGTGCCCGGCTGAGTTTCTAAAAGGCAAGAACCGAGATCACACAACACTGGAGACAAGGGACAGACAAGGCAACAGCTGCAGCGGGAGGTCCAACCCTTCACCTTCTGTCTGCATGTAACTGTTTCATAGCAGCCTGCAGGAAAGGACACGGTTATCTGGAAATATCTGTGTATTATATGCATGCAAAGCAGGGAAATTGTGTCCACATGTTCCAAGTTATTTAACCTGGTTACAGAGTAACTGTAATTGAATTTAGATAAAAGGTACAAATGTCAAAATCCCAAAGTCATGCAGGAATATATGTATCTAGCGTTTAGTAAGATACTGTGAAATACTAATTTAGAAGAACATTTGCCTCATCTGTTGTTTTATTTTTTATGTTTAACATTTTTTATTTTAACCAGTCCTTAAAATATATCTTGGGGGAAGAGTGGGAGGAGGAAATTCCTTAGTTCAACCCTTAAAATATGGAAGAACATCAATTTTTATAAATGATTTTAATTAAAAACATACTAAAAAGTAATTTTTGTTGTCACCAAATATGTTCAGGCTAATACTGTGCAGCCTTGTGTCGATCATGCATGAAGCTTTTAATCTGGTTTGACTTGGTCACTTGTTACAGTAAGAGTGGGAGACTCTGATGGCCATTTGAACCCTGCTTTCGTGTTTCATAAGTGTTCTCGGAGCAGAGTGACCGGAGTTCTCCCTGTTATCACATTTAGCAGCTAAAATAACCACTTTGTCTTGGATTACATCACCGTGATATTCTGGATTACAGATTGGATTTCACTGAGCTGTGGCCCTCTCATCGACCAATTTGCTAAGTGGAGGAGTCTCCATGTCTGACTTTTAGATATGGGGTACAGCTCCCTGTTTGTTGTTGGGATGCATAGTGACAGGCTGTGCAAACTCAAAACATTTGGCAAGTCAGAGAAGAGAAAACCTGAATGCCTCTTTACATGTTTATCTCTGAAGATGTGAGAAGTCTGTCTGCTTCCTGTTCTCTCCTCTGGATTTTAACCAGTTCCACTCAGTATCCTGTCTCGTGTGGTTCAGATTGCTCAGGTCCTGCTCTGTTATGTACAAGCGCCAGCATCATTACCCTCCCAGCAGTAATATGATAAACCTGGGTAATCTACACGTAGACAGATGCTAAATCATCCACATCATGTGACAGAAAGTAGACATTGTGGGGTGGAGCTGAGAGGCTCTGTGACGCAAATGGCAGTCTCGGGTAAGATCCAGCAATAACTGAGATTACGCCACATTTCATATCTCACATATTTCTATGCATTCATATCAAGAGATGGATTACAATTATCCCTTCAATCTCACCAAATAAACCTCCTATCTTCTCAACTAAATGAATAATCAGAGTGATGGGAATAAAAATTGGTGCAATATGTAACAGATAAGTGCAAAAAAAAGCCTGGAGGAAATTTTAGTACAAAAGAAGGAGATTGTACAAAGCTGCAGAACCGGTTTGGAATCAGCATGATTACATGTTAGCAGGAACACCGACCCTGCATCTGACAATAATCACAGCTCTGCTGACGTCTCTGAGGCAGTCATAGCTCACGTTCCTTCCTCTAAACTCTTTTTGTCTGCAGCTTTAACTGTTCACAGAAATTACTTGTAGCATACTTGTAAGTATGGTTGCTTAAGCGTAAGCATGCAGTGTGTTCCAGCCTGCAGGACAAATGTTGACCTGCCGTCAGAGCTCACAGCCTGCCTGTGGACATCCGTCTTCCCAGTGAACTAACCGGACACTGTGTGCTGTGTATAAATGTTAATAAGTGTCATTTAATGCATGATACTTGCAGTCTTCTTGTCTGTGTTCTTATTCTCTTTGAAGAATCGGACATTGCTGGCTGGGTTTTAGAAGACGAGTAGATTATGTATACATCTCTAGCATTACTTTCTTTGACCTCCATGTTTTAGAAGCAGCTCTTGTTGTCCTGAGAGAGGTTCCTGTAGTAAACTGAGATTTGCAAATCACTTATAAGTGTTAACTGCCCTTGTCTGTGTAGTTAGAAGTGATACCTGTCAGATGAAAGCAACAACTTTTTGTGCTACCTTTGCATCAAGCTGAAGTCAGCTCGGCACAGATTTCCTTATATGGTCTTCTTGGGCACTGAGTCTTTGGAAGTGGAAGTGAGCATAGTAGGTCACCTTTAACTTGTGCCTCTGAAATCATTGTGAGTAGCAGTGAATGCACGGTAGAGCCCAGAGTGTGGAGCATTTAAATCAGCTTATTTTGTAGTAGAACAAGTTTGACATTCAAACCTGTAGAGAAAATAAAACCAAAGACGAAACAAAAGACGTTTCTGTTTAGTAACCGTCACAGGGACGTCATACTGTGTTCAGGTTAAACGTTCCACCGGTCATTTAAATGCCCAGTTTTCTAAAAATTTGCTATCACTTGAATATAAATGGATCATCTGTGATTCAGTGTACTTTCACAGTCAGTGTGGAACAACTTTTGTCTTCACACAACACGTTTCTGCACATTTGTGGCTTCAGATTTCTGCAAGAGTGTTGTGTTCATGAGTGCAGGACTTTAGAGAGTCACCCTGAGTCTCTGCTCCTTTGCTCTAAATCAACCAACGGGCTCCAGTTTCACAGCTGTGGCCTGACCATCCACAGACATGGCTTTCCAAATTAGTCTTTCCCTCATGTCGCTGCATGTTGCTCGCCTGCTGTTAACACGCGCTCGCATGAATGAATGTGCACCCACTTATTACCATAACAACCAGTAACAGGACGTCAGTGTGTGCTCTTTAATATAAACAGCGACACTCATGCATAGCTTTTAATTAGTCAGCAAACAAATAAATGTATCCCCTACATACCTCTAACATGAAAAACAAAGGGATACCCGTTCATATCTGATTCAATTGCATGAATAATATAATATCTAGCAGCCCATAACTGGTCTCTAAATTCTATTTCACATTTTAATGTGCAGTTTTACCCTCCACTGCATCCTTTCAACACAAATCCTCCTCAATAAAACTCAAAGGTCAGGCTGACTGACGTGTGATATCTGCTGTGTGTGTGTCTTCAGCCCATTCAGACCGGTTAGTTCTGTAGCTCGTTTGCCACTGAGGCACAGCTCCAGCATCCCAGTTTAGACTGTCACCCTATCCCCCAGCACTCGCCCATACTGCACTCCACCTCTCCACCCTCCAACACATCCCCAGAACCATGCAGCTGCCTTGGGGGAAACGGGCACCAAGGACAGTTATGTAAACCAGGAACACTGTGTGACTCATTTGTAATGATTTTCATCTGAAACTCAGAAGCACTTACATACCGAATAACACAATATTGACGTGAGCACATAATCCAAGTTTGTTCGTTTTTTTTTCCCCTGATGTTAAAGCGATGTGTTGTTAAAAGATTTGTACATCAGCTCTGACACTCATGAAGCAACAGGATAAAATAGTCTGCACAGATTCAGTTTGTGTGTGTGCAAACGTGTGCATGCATAGTTGCATAACTTATTATAATCAGTTACAACAAGCTTATATTTTTGCCTAGTTTTAGACTAACACTTAAAAGTTTCCTTATTATTAAAAGTAAAAAAATTTAACATCCATCCATCTGAAACTGGACTGAAAATAAAATAAAAACTAATTTAAAAAAAACACTCAATATAACAGCTGTGGGCGAAGCATTCATACAAACATGCAAGATCTCATAACAATCAAGGATGTGGCCTTTACCATTATGTTGATGTATCTGTTAGCACTGCAGGTTTATTTGTGCTTTTGAGCAGTTATGCTTCCTGATTCCCAGACATTGTTTTGAGCATTAAGGCAGGAGACACGGAGTATTTCATAAACTCTGTTTGGGTCGGCTTCAGCGTGATAGTAGATTCTTATTCACAGCAAAGGCTTCAGGGAGCAGCTGAGGGCTACAAGCATTCACACATTCACACATGGGTGTTGCCAGGAACAGCTGGCAGCCTAGGCCACTGATGGCATCCCCTGATGCATGTTTGTGATATTTCTTTCTACGTTATTAAACAACAGCTTCTTAATTTGCTGTTGTGGTACTTGTATTCAGAGAAGAGAGATAAATAAAACCCAGAGGATTGAAAGTTTGTGACGCTTCAAAGGCGTGGTGTTGTTTCGAACTTAACCTGAAACAAAATCACCTCTTAATCCCTGGGATAACTTCATTAAGTCTCTCATGAAAGATGTTAGAAATCTTAGGAAGTGGCAGCAGCCAGGATTCGGGATGCTCGTGCCTTCTTAGCTTCTGATCTGGACTAACAGCTTCGAACTAACAAGTCCTGAGCCAGAGGAGCAAAAAATTATGTTAGCAGCTTGCGGCGCCTGCAAATAGACTCGGGCATTTGTAAGACAACTCTGTGGACCTGTGTGGATCGTGTGAAGGTTAAGGCTGTTACATGGTGGAAAGTGCCGGGCTCACTGAAGAAGAATGATGTATATGTATGTTTTAGTTTAGGGTAAAACACTGATGAGGACAACAAGATGTGCACTGAAGAAAAGCAACTGCCTTTTCTTTATCTAGGTGCACTTAGGTTATTTTAAAAAGTTCTGCAGGTGAGTAATGTCACCTTCCGAGGTGTGTGTTATGTTCACATAAGATTCATGTTTAGTTTAATTTAATTTAATTTAATTTCTATAATCTTAGTTTAGCTCTTTTTTTTTAAATAAACTGGAAGTACAGAATTTACTCCATATGCTAGGAGATGAGATCTTAGTTTTTTTCTTTTATCCATGTGTCCAGTGACTGCACACTTACAGGAACACTGGCTTTATTAACATTTGAAGAGCAGCACTGAACAGTCACTGATCATTGCAGAAGTTGCATTTGTGGTGGCCTGTTAATACGCTGTCCTACAAAAATAAAATAAAAACATTAGAAACTATCTGACACATTTAGACAAATTCAAGTCTGAACACAACATGAGTGGAAAAAATCAACACAATCACAAAGAAAATATTTTTCTTGAAATAACTGATGAATTTTTACACATCAGTGCAGAAATGTTTCATTATTGAAAAACAAAAGTAGAGATGCTGAACTAAACTAATACGTATGTGGCCGCAAAATGCAGAAAACGCAATAAATTCAATTTTCAATTCATTTCAATTTTATTTATATAGCGCCAAATCATAACAGCAGTCACCTCAAGGTGCTTTATGTTGTAAGGTAGACCCTACAGTAATACATACAGAGAAAAACCCAACAATCATATGACCCCCTATGAGCAAGCACTTTGGCGACAGTGGGAAGGAAAAACTCATTTTTAACAGGAAGAAACCTCCAGCAGAACCAGGCTCAGGGAGGGGTGGGGCCATCTGCCGTGTCCAGTTGGGGTGAGAGAAGTAAAGGTAAATACATTTTGAATCAAGTAAAAAATTTATTAAACTTAATAAAGTCAAATGCACTAACTTACTCTCAGTAAGGAGAGGATTTGCATGTATGGTTGGTTGAAATTAGGACATTTTTCAGAAAGTTCTTCCTGATTTTAAGAGACTCCTCTGTGTTTGTAAATCAAAGTCTGTTCAGAAGTGTGAATCCTTATAGTCCAACCTGACACTGTGGCTAATGTATTAAATATATGTCTTTGTATTTTCATTTTATTTAACAGTAGAAAGTAAAAGATTTCTTTCTTAAACTTGCCTAAACTTTATACACACAGGAAAATAAAACCTGAAAAATTATGTAACTCACTGCTATCAGGGGTTGAATGTGCCCTCATGCAGCATCACCGGTTCTCAGAGCGTGTTTGTCAGTCTAGTGTCCACATTCAGTGATCAGTAAGTGATATCAAAACCAACAGAAAATGGACACAAAGCAGGGAGATTTATTGAAGAATGACAGGAAGATGATGAGCCATCACTGCAGCATCACTTTTGTGTGAGGAACACAGTGGGAGGGGTTTTTCTGAATACAACATCATGCAACTAGTTTATACGCTTTTCAGATCCCAGTTTGTGACTGTCTGTGATCTTGGTGTGAATCCTGTGGAGGCTGTGGAGGTGAAGCTTCAGTGAAACACGAGCTGCTCGTGAGGGGAGCTCGAGGGTGAACCATGGAGGTCTATCTTTAGCCCTGCCTGACCGGCCCTCGGATCTCCAGTGCCAGTTCTCCTGATTGAATTGCACTGACTCAGCCGTAAGTCAGGCGTTCCCTCGCTCTGTTCATTCATTCGCCGTCAGTTGAGTTGACGGAGAAGAAGACGGTTTAACAGACACACACCAGGAAACAGTTAATATTTAACAGTTTTGTTGTAAAAGACATTGACGATTTATCTGGGATTAACTCACAGTATTTATTATTCAGAATTTTCCTTCACATGTATGTCTTTATTTACTATCATGAACCTGAAAAGGCTTTTTAGGCACCTGCATCTTGTTTTTTTTAGCCATGCCAGCAGCACAGGGATAGCCCTGTTGGGTGAGCAGGCCACCTCTTTGGTTCACACCTGCTTCATGGATTGCAGTAAAACTTGATATTCAGAAGATGAATCATGTTGACCTTGATGATCTTGTCCTTTACATTTCATCTGCCCAGCTCTTTGGTTTCCAACTAAATGAAACATATTTCTGCCCAGTGCTTACTAACACAAATTATACAACCATACTAAAATGAGATGAGGAATATAGCCTCAACATGCCCTCAGTGTAGAGCGAGCAGATCTGATACATATGTTCTGGCCTTGTCCACGATCGTCTCCCTTATGGTTAAGAATTTTTAACATTTTGAAAGACAATTCGTACATTATGCTCTTGCATAATCAACTACTTCAAAAATCAGTAAAAATTAATCTAAAATAAGAAAGGGGGGAAGAGCGATGTAGCTTCTAAAAACATGGATGTTGTTTCTGAGTCTGCAAATTGATGCTAATTTAAAGTGCTCTAAAGCTGCATTTTTAAAGGCCATCAGGGGGCGACACATGTGGTTCCTAAAAGACTTATCTGAGAGAACAAAGCTCTGCCCTGACCTTCGTTCACGCTGAGACTGAAGAAGTCACTTGGACGAGTGACGAAATGTTTCTCCCACTGAAAACGCTACGTCCAGATGGACAGAACCTTTTGGGACTTTTATGGTCTGAGTAGCAACAACTTTCCCTGAGGGGGACATATAAAGTAAATATATATAAAGTATATTGTATGTTATCGAATTACTTTTTTCATTTTTG
>NW_005187553.1:547528-549379 GCF_000239375.1 Pundamilia nyererei | reverse complement strand
AAAGAAAATAGCATTCAAAAAATATTCAGACATCTCTTGTCTTGTGCCGCAGTCACAGGTGACTCCATATCTGTCATACATGTGATATTTAGCATGTTACGTGTTCGTTAAAAAAAGTGTTGAAAAATAGTTAAGGATGCAGAGTTTTAATGTTGGTATTTTTAGTGTTGAGGCTGTAATGATAGGCAGTGCTGCTAATGTGTCCTCAGAGCCAGTCACAGTGAGGTGACAGCAAAATGAAATGATATAGGATATCCAGTCATGAAAGTAAAGTGTGTCTCATTAGAGATGTGTGCGTATGAGTATGTTTGAAGATTAAGCCCCTCAATAAAAAAGCTTTTGTTGACATTATATTAAATGATTTAATAAATACAAATTTTAAACATGCCAATTAGAAATGGAACACTTTGCAGAACATTAAAGAAATAAGGCAATGAGTAAAAACTGCTGCCTTAAAGCTGGCATGACTTTACGTTTCGCTGACTCAGCAGCCAAGTCTTAACACATTATTATGAAGGTCATTTTGGTTTATAGAAAGATCTAGAGGGCTGAACTGATTCGGTGGGGCTTAACCTTTGCAGTGCTTGTCCCCACAGGTCCTCAGTGTATAGTTTTAAGGTAACACCAGTGGTTCCAGTGCAGTTACAGTCAGAGAACAGTTACTATTCATAATCTAAGCCATGAACCAAGGAGAGAAAATTAACCAACCATCAGCTGTCACGGTGCAAGAAGCAGGCTACAAACTGGAAAGGCCACCAGTCTATCACAGGTCTAACACAGAGACCATTCACGCCTACAGCTGATTTAACCTAACATGCATGTCTTTAGACAGGCATGGGGAAAAGATGCATAAAGGCTCCAATCACCTGGTGGAGTCAAGCCCAGGACCTTCTTCCTGGGAAGAAACTGTGCTACCCACCAAACCAATATGCTGCCCTGAAAATAAAGCAATCATTTTCTTTGTTTCTCAATTATATACTTTAAAATTATTGCTTTGTTTTCAGTTATTGGAGGACCTTTGTAATAAAAGTATATTATTAATACAAACTGCTGCATATGACTTCTTTCTTTTCACGCTTTTTACTATTGCCTCACCCCCAGTCCTTGTCTGGGGACTTACAAATGTGAAAATATGTGGCCTAATAAAAAGACTCACTTTCCCACAATCCTTCTCTACCTCTGCTGCTCCAGATGTGCATGACTAAGCCCATTAGGTCCTCCTGTGAGTCATGGTAAATCTAAGTGACAATCTACAGTTTGAATTACACAGTAAAAGACACTTAAACGTCTCAGTCTGACTCCTCCATCAGCTGGTGGGCGGCGGATCTTTACTGATTCAGTTTCAGAGGCAGGACAGCTTTGCTCTTTATTATTGTGTTTAAGGCTGAGTGGAACTTTCTAAAGACCAAAATAGTGTCGATCATTAAGGCCATTGTGTAACTCCTCTGAGGGATTTCTTTGGTCTCTGGAGGGCGACTTTAAAGGTTGATCACTCGTCTAAACAGCTGTGGTTATATACATGTAACTCATCATCAACATCCCTTCATTTATCAGCATTTGCTTTATTTTTCATGATATGTTACTGTGGTTATTCTTGTATTGTTTTGTGATATTATGGTTAAGTTTAGCTGTGCTGCCTGCAGATGATCAGCTGTAAACAGTTTGCATACATCATTTCCACCGTGACAAACATCAAATGTGGTTTAAAGTCCATTGTAACTAATAAAATCAATTAATTTTAGTAAATTTCCAGTCTTTGCTGTTCTTCTGAGGCTGATGAGTTTCCAGGATGCACTGCAGACTTCAGTGATTACTGGGCTTCCTGTATTAAAGTTTATTTCTTTATCACAG
>NW_005187553.1:545063-547158 GCF_000239375.1 Pundamilia nyererei | reverse complement strand
CACAGACCACCCAGTTAATCTGACTGAAAGGACGTGCTAATCTCTGACAACGCAGCAACAATACAACAAAATGAGAAAACAGAGGAAGCAAACAGGAACTTAAATAAACCACAGCACTGAAGGGAGCCTGGCTGTCAATATAACTGCGTCTCCATGGATACATAGCAAAGCGACAACCACCAACCTTTTTAAACACAGGACTGTTTTAAGCAGCAAATAGTCTGCATTTTAAATGATAAAGAAACCAAGATCCAAGTTTGTTTGTTTATTTAAATAAATAAATAAGTTTATACCCGCAGTTGTCACTCGTAAGGTATAAGAAGAGAAAGTTAAGAGCAGAGAACAAACAGATGACGTAAATATAATGAAATGTTATGTGAACATATGACTGATTTTACTTCAAAAATAACACTATGATGCTAAACTTAGCCTCAGATGTGCATTCATCGTCACTTTACCTTCACCTTTAATTTTTAATCGTTTAAAAGTTAAAGACAAAAGATAAAGACACCAAATTTTAAAATGCACATTATTGTCAATATTTTACCATTAATTTTAATATTAGAGTTATATTTGACTAATTCATTATAGCTGAAAAAAATCAATTAATAGCTGGGAAAAAAGATAGATAGATAGATAGATAGATAGATAGGCAGGCAGGCAGTTCGTCTCTTCTGCAGATAGGTGGCTTTGTCCTGGGACAGGACGTCACGGTCGCGGTGTATGATGGGAAATTTGGGATCAGGTAAGCTTCTGCAAGTCGTTCAGCAGAGTACGGATCGGGTAGTGACACAGACACAACAAACAGACAAATACCGGAAATCATGCGAGTTTACCTTCAAAATTAAAGCCTTTCTTTCATTATGGATTTCTCTTCCTAAAACGATTAATATTGGGGGTTTTAGAATCAGGGATCAGGGAATACAATTTCTTGATGTGCAATTTCTACAGTAATGTGGAGCCATAATACAGCTTCATTTGTCCATCGTACTGTGGAACCCTTGGGTCAAACACAGCATTTTATGTCTCTTTGCTTGTGCTGAGAAATGCCCATCATAAATGTGTTTTATGGAACATGATACCAAGGAACAGAAAGACAAATTATATTCTTCAGAATTGGCGAGCACCTTGTGCCAATTTAGTCTAACTTATTAATAACTTTACCTGAGGGAGAAATAAAATGCAAGCTGTGTTAAAAATAGTTGTGAGGAAAAATATTAATCCATCCATTCATCTAGTGACAGAATGCAGAAATCAAGATCATCTGACAGGAATTCACTTTTCTCAGTGTTTCCAGTTATTTTTCTTCTTTCGATTGCTCCATTTATGACTCACTATAGCGGATCATCTGTCTCGTTCTCACCCGATCACTAGCATCCTCTTCTGTCACATCAACATGACACACTCTGCATGTCCCTCCTCAATATCTTCTCTTTTCCTTCTGCCTGGCATCTCCATGTTCATCATCCTTTGTCCAACACATTGTTGAGGTATGCAGTCATTAATTATTTTTATCACTAATAATTGCAGTTTAACATTCTTAAACTGAAAATAGATCCAGTGGTTAAGAATATATATGGATTAAACAACAATCATAGAAACACAAGTGAAATCAAGAAGTACAGGGTCCTTTGTACAACATTTATTTTGAAGTCGATAAGCGGAAGTTCAGTTCTGCTAAAGCTAGCTTGATGCTAGTGGCTGCGTAATGACAGGAGGCGGCGGCAGGTGAACGATTAACAGCGTTCACTTTTCTCCGTCCCTCCTCTTTAAAAATAAATAAACTGAAAGTTACTGTGAGCGGAGATGTTCCGCAGTGACTGACGGGCTCCAGTTTACACATAAAAACCATTATTTCATTCAAACTGTGGATCAACACGAAAGCGCGCCGCGGGAGTTTGGACTTAGCAGGTAGGCTATAAATAACTGTCGGTTGTTGTGGATCTGAAATGAGGCGCAGCAGTCTGTGTGAGAGAGACATCTTTTGTTTTTGTTTTTTTTTATTGTGTTGTTGTGCAGGAAGATGTTTCTGTCTTGTAGCTGCAGCAGCCGGTGGTGTTTAGACTCAGTGGACACTTTTAAAACTGTTGACAAA
>NW_005187553.1:490350-543699 GCF_000239375.1 Pundamilia nyererei | reverse complement strand
CTTGCACCGCTTGGTGTAGATGGACAGCAGGTCAGGGAGCTCTGATTGAATGATGCGTTCGGCTGAGCGCACCACTCTGCAGATCTCGTCTGTACCTGCTGTATTTATGTCTAGTGGTCACTCACTCAGCGTTATTGTGGTTTTAATTCTTTGACTAAATAGAGTCTAACATTTTGAGACTGTTTTCTATAAAATGACTATAGCAGAAACGATTTTGACTCAGAAGGAATCTCAGCTAGAAGATGAAACGCATGTCAACATGTAGGTATGAATGAGACCTACAGGGTGATGTGACCCTTGAAGTTTCCTGAAAAAGCAGCAGACATGGTCTTAATGAATCATCTATTGCACTATAAGTCAGATTCTGAGTGGTTGTTCCTGTTTCCGTTGGTCCCAAAGCTTGTTGCTGTAGTTCTGCCACAGCCCTCGCACTGAGGGACCCTTCAGCAGGCATGAGGCTGACTCATCAGAGAGTCACTCCCTTCATGGGGCTGGATTCAGATTAAACAAACATTATCAGAGTTTACTTTTGCTTGCATTTTTCACAGACCTTCCATGTAGTCTATTTATCCACCAGCTGTGTCACGTATACACTTCACCAACAGCACTTTTAAATTATGCTTTAAGCCACCTTTCATATTTTAGAAAATCCATCTGTGTTTACTATTGCACTGCTGCTTCTACTACTAGTACTTCAGCGGTTTCAGTTACTGCTGCTGTCAGCTTCTGTTGTCACTTTTACTCATAAATATTTCAGCTGCATGTAGCACTGATCCCCCTACAGCTCTCACTCTGCCGTTACTGCTAAATAAGTGCATAATAAACTCCCACTGCAGATAATGCTGTAACGATGTGCTGTTCTCAGGTCGGTCGCAGTGAGAAAAGGAACCTCGGAGCAGCAGCCATGTTGTCGGGGGAGGAGATTCTGTGTAGCACGCAGCAGGTGATCGCAGGGCTGGAGGCGCTGAGAGGGGAGAACCGCAGCCTGCTGGAGAGCCTGCAGGAGGCGCTGGAGAGCCGGGCGGTGCCAGAGAGCAGCAGCGTTGAGCAGGAGAAGACCAGCATCATCCACCAGTCGCTGGAGAGGATAGAGCTGGGGCTGAGTGAGGCACAGGTACCACCAGGAAATAAAGAAGCAAGCAGTCGCAATGAAATCTTGTGTCACACGTCTTTGTCTTCAAGCTTTTTTTTAAGACGGAAATGGAAGAAAATAACATTCCCAGATAATTTAAAATTGAACTTCTTGTACTTTACATATTAAACAAAGTGATTTTTTTTTAATGAAATAGTTTTGAGTTTACGTTTAGTTTTAATTATTTTAACTGACTGTGTTTTTATTTGAACAAACAAACGTGTTTAGCTTGCCAGGCGCAGTTATTTTGAAAAAGAAAAATTAATTTTGAGACTTGCATTTCTGTCATGAATGGTTGATGACAAACTTAAATGAACTGACACATAAAAATATCTGATGTCTGTCATTTTTTATTATTATTTTTTATTTATTTATTTTGTTGTTGTTGTTCCTGTTGGTGTCCCGAGGCACTGATGACTGTTTTTCCTTTGATTTGTTTTGTCTGAAGTCGGGCTGTTGACAAGTTTTGAGCTCATTTACTGAAGCATAGTCGTTAAGTCACTGATCTCCCTTCATGGTGCACGCAGTCTTCTTTCTGTTGTTTCTGTTTCTGTTGGGTTTACATTTTTTTACATTGTCTTCAGGTGATGATGGCGTTGTCAGCTCACCTCGGTTCTCTGGAGGCAGAGAAACAAAAGCTACGAGCTCAGGTGAGTTTGTCGAAAAGACCTGTATACTTGTGTTGACACTCATCATAGGCTGCTTCATTTGGTCTCCCTTTTTAAATGTTTGTTAAAGCAAACATCTTACTTAGCATTCACCTGTCATGGAGGCAAATTCATATATCCGTCTTTAGATTCAAGATATGAAGCATCATATGTCTCGCCGAAGAAGAAGACGTCCTCTTCACCAAAGAAACAAAATGCAAAGGAGGAAACGATGTCTTAATAAATTGTCTTCCTCTCCCTGCTCATCTCACTCAGGGCTCTAACACATGCGCATAAACATGCTAATCTAGTCCTAATTTAGTCAGCAGATTTGTCTTGTCACACTCCTTTTACTCCCTCCACCACAGTAGGTAGAAAAGCATGCTTCACACCCGGCATTGACAGCTGAGGTAAACAGTGGACTGACAACCTGCCACGGAGGGGGAAAAACTGCAGTCCGGGGTCACTTTGCTATCTGTAGAAAACTCGCTACAGATGAACAGCGGCAAGAGCTTTTGAAGTGACTTGGATGAAAACATAACTGCAAAATATTTAAATGGCACATATTAGTTTTTTGTTTCTTATGTATTGATTATTGTTGATATTTTTCAAATATGTTAAAATAGAAGGTGTACAAAAGCTTTTTTTTTTTGTAATGAAAACTGGTAGAAATATGCTGGCGGGATGTGGCTGAATGTAATGTTTTTGATCTCTCTTGGCTGACTAAAACATGTTTGTCCTACATCGGCCACCGTAGCTTAGATTAGCACTCGAAGCGCTAAGAAAACAGGATTCAATTGGCTGCAATCTGCATTCTCCTGATATCTACTGGTGAAAACTTTACACACTGTAACTTTAAGCATTTAGATATGGCAGTGTCTGCGTTTTTGTTGCATGGCTCCTTCATTCTCTTGCCTGTTTCCTTCCTCTTCTCTTTGTTATGTATCATCCTCGCTCTCATTTCTGCATCCTCCCTCTCAGGTTCGTCGTCTCTGTCAGGAGAACCAGTGGTTGAGGGATGAGCTGGCTGGCGCTCAGCAGCGGCTTCAGGACACGGAGCAGGAGGTGGTCACCCTCGAGGAGCAGAACAGACACCTGCAGTTCATGTCCTCCATACGCAAGTATGACCAGGATGAGCCGCCTCTGGTGAGGACAGAAAACATGCTAACCCACATATGTCTGCAGAAGAGTCTGTTGGTATTTACCAGCCAGCTGAGAGTTTGAGTAACAACAAACAACCTGCCCTTCAAGATGAGTAACAGGGAGAGTCAGCGCTTCGCTGTGTCAGCACAGGAATCTTAACCATGGTGTTTGTGTGTATATTCATCAAATTAATATGCTGAAAGTTTGTCTGCAGCTGGAGGTTTGGAGGACTTTACTAAAGCTGTTGTAATTATATACTGGGCAGAAGGACGTCATGTCCCATCTCAGCAAGTTTAGCAAGTTTTTGCTGATGTGTTGGCAAACTGTTTAAGCTCTAATGTCATAGAGCAACATTAGCATTCATTTGGATTCCAGCTGGTTTGCATCTGATGAATGTACCACCAGTTTTCACTGTCTCTGCTTTAGCTTCACTCAGCTGCCTTCCTGTCATTGCCAATTAGCGTGTAGGACAGTGTGCAGGTTTATCAGAGCTCGCTGACAAAAAGCAGCTACCGAAACAGATGAACCATATAGTCAACTTTTAAGCTTACCGTTAGTACTGCTGTCTTCTAAGTCGTGCTGTGTGTGTTTCTTATTTCAGGATGACAAAGACACTTCCTCCAACAAAGAGTCTCTGGATGACCTCTTTCCTGCTGAGGATGAGGAGCAGTCTTCGAGTGAGGTTCTTCTAGGCTTTGAAATGTGTTTTTATTATCGTTTTGAACACCTCCCTGTCTCCAAAATGACAAAACCCTTTTTTTGATAGATTTTTTTTTTGGATACAGAGGAGGTGTTGAGTAAATGCAAACTGTTTTTAATTTAAATTAGTCAATACATTGAGCACCACTCTCATCGTGATTTAGTTTGAGTGCTTTGAGAAGTGTCAGCGTTGAAACTGGAGGCAGATACTGGTTTACATCTTCACTGGGCATAGATAAGCTCAAGGTGTAACTGTTGCTTCTAATCCTGATATCTGAGTAACTGCTGACACACAACAAACACATTTTATCAGCTTACACATGAATTTAGAGCGCATGAAGGTGGAAGCATGAAAGCGATCTGTGAATCTCTGTAGTTTGAAATACGACGCCAGTCTGAAGTTATCTTTTAGGACAGCGGCTTCCTTTTAGAAAATGGTGAAACATGAGTACGCATCGCTACCTCCTTTGACTTTTGTTTTTTGACAGCGTTAAAGCCTGACAAAAAAAATATAAACTTTAGTGTTTTTAGAGGTTAGACGACTGCAGGTTGAGTGTGAGTGACCAGGGAGAAAAGATGAAATGGGAAAATAAAAAATTTCGCCTGCATTTATTGTTATGCTTAAACTTTTCTATTATGATCAATTTTACTTAATTGCCTAAATAGCAGTGCAATTATGCAGCCAGTTTTCATGTAATACATCTTTATTTGGGCTTAACACCATCCATCCATTCGTCTTACTTTATTTGTGAGACATACAGTATAGAAAACGGGTCAAATTAAATATTAGGTTCCACCCTGCCTTGTTTTTGGTCCTCTCTGTTAGACCTGTTAAAATGATCCAAAATGAGTTTCCGTAGCAGGAACTGGGCCCTTCTAAAGTCAGCATGGTCTTGCTTTTATTTGTTTGTTTGTCGTTTAGTGTCCCAGCCTCACCACAGCAGTGCAGCAGCTGCAGCCCAGCAGGGCGGCTACGAGATCCCCGCCCGCCTTCGAACGCTCCATAACCTGGTCATCCAGTACGCATCCCAGGGACGATATGAGGTCGCGGTACCGCTGTGCAAACAGGTGGGAGGGGCTTCCACTGTCCTAACTGTTGCTAACCAAAACAAATCGCCTGACAACCATTTAACATGACCTCATCGTGTCTCCGCAGGCTTTGGAAGACCTGGAAAAGTCCTCTGGCCACACTCACCCAGACGTAGCCACCATGCTCAATATACTGGCGCTGGTGTACAGGTGATGTCAGTTAGCATTGCAAAAGCGTCTGTATTGGTATTTACAGCTACCGCGGTGGCACTGTCAAAGCTGGGTTAACCATTCGAGGTCTTCCAGGCGACTCAGAGTTCATGCTTTATTTGTTCTGGTCGAGTACGTCATGTGACTCTCCTTCAGTTCAGAAATGTCCTCCCGGCTTTCGTCTCGTCTAACCCATCAGTGCCGTTTGTCTAGCTGGTGCACGTCTTTTCCTTCAGCTCTGCCGGCACAATGATGCACTTTAAATGTTAAATGTCTTCAAATGTTAAAGACGTAATGATGCTGCAGAAAAAGTGATTTATTATTCAGTTTTAGATGGGGGGGAAAAATGGTTTGTTGTGCTTGTATCAGTTGAGGTAGGCGTATAAATGCTTTTCCTGCCCGGTTTGAGCCGAGCGTCCCGTGTAAGCAGTTGGTGTGCAGTAATTGAGCGGATCGGATTCTCTGTCATCAGCATTATATTGCTCTGACTGGTTGTGGCTTTGACTATGGCTTGTGATACCTGGCAAATTTGAGGTTTAATAAAAGTGTCTTGTAATAGATGATAGATTATCTGAAACTCTTAGGGAGGAAGTGTCCTTAACAAGCCAAACGCTTCTCACTGGGTGAACAGTGTGGTTTGTGTTGTTTCCCTACAGAGATCAGAACAAATACAAAGAGGCCGCCAACCTGCTGAACGATGCTTTGGCCATCAGGGAGAAAACTCTTGGGATGGACCATCCGGCTGTAAGTTACTCGGCTGCACTGGAAGAAAACTTATAATGAGGCGGCTAAAACTGGTTTCAGCGTTCTCTTTCATCAGCGTAAACGTGAAACATAAAACCTTGTGGGTTACAAGAATTTTGATCCTCATTTGTTGTTCGTTGCTTCCGACATGCCTGACCTGCAAATATTGGCTCCCTTTGTAGTCATTTCATGTGGTTTAGACTTTAGCGAGTGAGCTGGTGTGTATTTGTGTGTGTGCGTGTGTGTGTGTGCATGTGTGTATGCAGGTGGCAGCGACGCTCAACAACCTGGCAGTGCTTTATGGGAAAAGAGGAAAATACAAGGAAGCAGAGCCGCTTTGTAAAAGAGCTCTAGAGATCAGAGAGAAAGTAAGAAAACACCTTTGTATTACAACAGATATCCCAAATTCCTACTAATAACTCACTTTAACCTTAATCTAACCTAGATTATGGATGCCCGATTTATAACAGACTAAATGTTTTGCTAATTTACTTCCATCCATCCATTCTCTGCTGCTTATCCTTTTCAGGGTCATGAGGGGGTCTTAGGGTAAGAGGCAGGGTACACCCTGGACAGGTCACCAGTCTGTTGCAGGGCTAACACATAGACAACCATTCACACTCAATTTAAAGTTTCCAATTAACCTATCTGCATGTCTTTGGACTGTGGGAGGAAGCCGGAGTACCCGGAGAGAACCCACGCACAGGGAGAACATGCAAAGACCCCAGCCTGATGGTGGGATTGAACTCCAGAGGCAACAGTGCTAACCACTGTGCCACCGTGCTGCCCTTGCTAATTTACTTAAACATCTAAATATGTCCTCTATCCTTCGATGTCACAGAGCTGAGTGAGCAGGCATCCCCTGTATCACATACTGGAAGTGTTATGGAAAGAGTAACTGGTTGATCGTCCCTCACCGTGCACCTTTTTTTTTGTCGCCTCCTCAGGTTCTCGGTACAGATCATCCAGATGTGGCCAAACAGCTGAACAACCTGGCTCTGCTGTGTCAGAACCAGGGGAAGTACCAGGAAGTGGAGCAGTACTACGAGCGCGCTCTGCACATCTACCAGAGCAAGCTGGGACCAGACGACGCCAACGTGGCTAAAACCAAGAACAACCTGGTGAGAGGAAACCTCGTTGTCTGGATTACTGAGGCTGTTGTTATTTTACGATATTATTATTTTTTCAATCATCATTTAAACCCCCCCTCTCCCTCAGGCATCATGTTATCTTAAGCAGGGGAAATACAGACAAGCTGAAGCTCTTTACAAAGACATCCTGACCAGAGCGCATGAAAAGGAGTTCGGGTCTGTTGAAGGTACAAACAGATTACTTCATGTAACTGCTCATGTTTGTGTAATTGTTCTCGTGACACGATGACATTTTAAGAGCGTGAGATAACCACAAGGGATCAGTTCGACCACCGAGTACTGAGAAAACTACCTAACGCTGGCATAACACATTCATTTTTATCATTTTAACATGAGCTGTGATTCATTCTGCTCAGTTTTAGCTTTCTGTGTTGTCTTTGTGTATTCATGTTGAATTTGGCTAATGTACCTTTTTTAATGTTTGCATGATTCGCATTCAAATATAGGGGCCGCACCCTATATTTACCCTATAAGCCCTGGAGTTTGTCCTTAGGGGCTTCTCTGACAGCAGATACATGACACATAATAGCTTCTTTGCCTCATATACTATTTCATCATATAAGTCTCAGTCAGACTCTGTGGAAATCTGTCATTTTTGTAGTTTTACTTCAGCAGTTTTCATATTTTTAAATGTAGGCCTGTCTCAGTCTTTCTGCAAAAACTGTTTTATTTAGATTTTGTTTTGTATACTGTACAGTTTTATATTGTTCTTATCGTATTGATGTCCAACTGAAAGAAACTTCAAATTTCAATATAAACAATTGCTTGTTTTATGTCTGTTGTCCAGGTGACGGGCGTCCCAGCTGGTCCGGCGTGGTGGAGGACGGTGGGTCCACACAGGACGGACTTAAGCGCAGTGGCTCCTTCACCAAACTCAGAGAGTCGATCAGGCGAAGCAGCGAGAAACTGGTCCGAAAGCTGAAAGGAGTCGGAATGGAGGAAACAACCCCAAGGAATGCTGGGTAATATTCTGTAAACAAGGTGTTTTAGCTCCAGCTGAATGCTGAAAAGCCACCTGATGAACAGTTTGTTCTGCCCCGTTTTCAGGATGAAGAGGGCAAACTCGCTGAATGTTTTGAACGTTGGCGTCAGAGAAAGTCAGGATGGCAGCGAGGTGAGCAGACTGTTAACCATACAGTCTGAAAACCAGAAATCTGCAAGCACCTCATGCACATTTAAGATAAACGTCACCTCTTAACACACATTTTGTGTTTTTGTTGATCAGTCGAGTCAGCTGACGGATACTCGAGGCTTGAGCTCCAGCACTCAGAGTCTGATGAGAAGAGGCTCACTCGGTGGGAACAGCTAACGCAAAAATAAGAATATCCCCTAAAAACGCAACACCTTTCAAAGATGACGATCGGCACAGAGCAGTGTGTTTAATCAGTGTGGGAACATCAGGCCTGAGTGGATTCATCATTTTTAGTCTTCAAGGAAAAAAGATAATTGACTCGACTAAGATGCTTCCAAAAATCTGACTTTTAAAATTAGTTTGTTTCATTCTAAAAACGCACAATTTCAGTTTTTTCTTTAAAAAACAAACAAAAAAAACCAAAAAAACAACAAAGCATAAATAGAGGGCTGGGTCATGTGATGAATTTTAACTTGACGTTATCGGAATTGCACTATGACATTTTCTTCCGGATCACTTGAAGTTTTAAATCCCGTCATTCCTGGTTTTAGGTTCAGTTCTATGATTTCCAGTTAACTTTTGATCTTGTACTCGTAGGACCTGGCGTCCACATATGTGGACATCACATTTTGGGTTGTCTAGACCATAATACAAAATTTTTCCCAATCAGCTCAAATAGCAAACAAATTAAAAATGCATGCCATGAAAGAGTTCGCGTCTTAGCAGGTTAATTTTAAGTTGTGCTAAAATCACTTTAATCTAGTTCAAATGCATTTCCCCTGCAGACTGTGTTTTTACACAAACGTGACCACGTTACACTAAGGAAAGCGGCAATCTGTAGGTAAAACATTTGAACTATGGGAAATTTTAAGACACTTCACTTGATGCTTTGATACTAAAGATCATATTTTTTAAATGGAGTTGTTTGTAATTTGAGAAGCAGTGCAGGGATGTAAAGTTCTTTACACAATTTTTAAAATGTAAAGTGTAATTTTACGTTCGAGGAAGATGATAAGCTATCAAAGTTTACACAGTTTAAAGTAAAAAAGAAAAAAAATGGTACGTGTATTTTGCCTTTAAAATGTGCTGGTCATGTATAATTTATATTGTTAGACTGCTGCGTTATTGGACCAGAAGTCCTGCTCGGACACGATGAAAATAAGGAACAACTTTAAAAAAACAAGTCGGAGCAGTTTCAGGATTCCAGCTGTTGGTTTGCACCTTGTGAAAACAAATTGTCTTTACAAAAGCAAATATTTGACTTTTTAGCTTAGTACTTTTTACAGTCAGTACTTTTGCACATATGTACATAGGTAATATCTTCTAACTGCTTATGGATGTAAATCATTCTCTAAGGCTACGTTCACACTGCAGGCGAACGCGCATCAAATCAGATTTTTTTGACCCTCTGCGACTCATATCTGATCATGGTGTGACAGTGTGAACGGCACAAATCCGATATTTTCAAATCCGATCTGGGTCACTTTCGTATGTGGTACTGAATCCGATACATCTACATTATTATGTAAATAACAAAATAACTTAAAGCAAAAATTGGGAAACGTCAAGTCTGAAGTCTTTATATTAAGGGCCATCAGTCAAACGATATAGTTTGCTCTGGGTCTAAACAGAGCGCGTTGTGTGTGACGTCTTCTTTTGCGCATGCGGGCCGCTTTGAGCGTTCACACTAGAGCGCGTTTGCTGTCGCATTTTATTTGTAGTGTGAACAAGCAGACAAAAAAAATCTGATTTGATCAAAAAAAATCGGAATTGAGCATTAAGACCTGCAGCGTGAACGTAGCCTATGTTCAGTATTTATTGATTATCCGTTTGTTGCATTTTGAATTTCAGATGTGTAAAAGTCTCCCTAGGTTTGTTGCTGTGTGCCCAAATGTCAGCTTTGGCCTGATAATTTTAAACTGGTTTTGAGGTTGAGATGAAAGTCTTTACCGAAAGCCGCCGTGTAGATTTATACAATGTTTCCAAGGCAAAGCACAAGAACAAGTAGTAAAAATAGCAGCGGCGGTACAGCTTTGTAGCCAAGTTGAAAATGTTTCTGGCAAACATCACTGATGTCTAACCAGGAAAGTAATCAAATCATGAGACAGCCAACGAGCAATGAGAGAGCAAAGGAGGGGACGGGTGGATCGCTCAGCAGCCGAGTGATACATAAATATGATGGTGCATTCGAGGCTTTCACTCTACGCTGGTAGAAGTAGCATTATCAACTACTGAGGTAGCCTACGTTTAGATATTGAGGTATTCGTCTAATGTTACATCTATGCTTTTCACTGAAATGCCTGAAATCTACTACTACAAAAATTCTACTTTCTGATATTTATTAGAGATATTTTTTAAACTAGTTGAACTGAAGATTTGTTACAAAGAGCGTTGAATAACAAGTTTTACACAAACACCTGAGAATTCTGATAATAGACTGGGTCCCTGAAAGCAGCATTACCACCTGATCCATGAAGATTTTCATTCCATGAGACTCCTGGTAGGAATCTTGTTTTGCATTTGCAGTGGTAGAAGACAGCCACTGCAGTCTGTTTAAAGGGCTGAAGTCGCACCGTGTTAGCTGCTGTTAAACGACAGTCTGTTACAAGCTGAGTGAAGCACATGTAAGAATGTGGAAAAGATGAATATTTGTTTTATATTTGCAAATTTGAGCTGCAATAAATTAAACTAAGACACCGATAACCCTTGTATATGTGTGTTTTCTTTCCTCTGTGTTTGTCTGAAAAGGTTTTCAGGGTTTCATAAATTAAAGCCCTTTTTGTCTAAATATTAAGATCAGCGAGTGATGGATGGACACTTTCGATTCAAACACTTCCCACAGAAGAAAAACACAAGTCAGCTGTTAAATACAAACATTTATATTCCAGCTTCCTGGTTGGAAAACAGTATAAAACAGCATTTATGTACAGCTGCAGTAGAAAAGGAACCTGACAGTATTCTTGTCTGTATGACAGACGCTGCACAGACACCAGTGTTAGTGTCACATCTCTGATGCAACACGCTGACCTACTGACACATTTCACCAATCAAAAGAAATTTAAAAAAACTAAATGAATTGAAACTTCTGCATCACGGTAATGCTGAAGACTGAAACACGCACATTTAGAACTTAGTCAGTGTTGCTGGATTTTCTGTAGCATGTGCGTCTGCAGAAGCAAAGGCTTCTTCCTTTGATTAATAAAGGGGAAAATAAGTTTCATGGCAGCAGTTTACTGCTCCGTACTTCAGTGAAAAGCTGAACAGAGTACTGAAATATGTACTTAAGTGGTTCAAAGGTCTGCAGATGGTCTACTCTGCAGACCGAGTGCAACCTTAAATACTGACTGACCCATGAGCGGCTTTGACTGAGGCTCACATCGTTGGTGTGGGAGCGGCTCTCCTGTCAGAAGTCATTACTGTCACCAGCAGAGCTGAAAATACTTTAAATACTTTTACAGTATTTTTACCACTTGGGGGAAAACAGACACTTAAAACATAATTCTGAGTTTTTCCTTCCTAAAGTTAAGGTGGACCTGCCCTTTTAGAGCCGACCCATATTTAACCCTAGTCTGGTGACAGCTGATGACTCGGTTTATGGTGCTGCTGTGGTGACAATGTCATACGGTTCGTGTCACCTTCAGGTCTGATGAGCAATCTGAGTGATTTTCTGCAGCATTTCCTCCGACTCCAGCTGCTCGAGAGTCAGCAGAGACAAACCCAACTGGTCCTCCTGGAGAGAAAGAGAGAAGCAAGCATGGCTGCCTGGTCAGCTGTTGTCCGGAAACGTCAGCGCTCATAAGAGCTGTGCAGCTCCGTGCAATTCAAACTGCTTTACAGCAGCATTTATTCATCTGATCAACAAAATCAGGTGGCTCATGATCTCGATGGCAGTGGGTTGGTTGTTCTGGTGCCAGAGTTGTGCCAGTAAACAATCACACCAACAACTCGTCAGACACTTTAAGATTAATTTGCTAGATTATAAAACTTTTCCCCATTTAAGGTATTAAATTATAACATTAAGTTTCATTTAGCTTCAGAAATGAAGCAGACTCTTAGACAAGAGGACAGATGTTTGAGCCAATCACGGGGAGAAGATCCCTAAACCCACTGCTTTGCTCCTTTTAAAGCCAGTGTGTTGTCCTGTGTTTGTTTACTCGTTGCAGTGGTGCTTGTGATGCTTGGCGGATTGTACCTGTCTGAAAGGCTGAGCCATCTGCCGCAGGAAGTGCTTGGAAAGCTGCACGGCCTCGTCCACGGTGAGGTTCAGACTGCCGTCGTTGATGTGCTCCTGAATCCAGCGGGGTAGCTTCCCACGTTTGTCTGCTCGTGCGTAACGCTGCAGAGCACAGAGGAGGTTAGTACAGGCTTCGCTCAGCTACTCCAGCGTCAAACTCGAAGGACTGAGTGTAGAAGCCTGGAGTACTGCGGCAGGATCAGACAAATATTCAGACACACCTTGTCAGCAAAAATCATGAGTCCATAGTCAGTTTTGCCTCGGATGGCTCTGCCTACGCACTGAGCCGCGTGGCGCATGGCGTCAAACGTCAGAAAGTCGTTCTCCCTGATCTGAAACTGATCCCGAAGGTACTCCAGCCGAGCCTGAGTCGAGTTACAGAGAGAGAAAAACCCTTAGGGAATCACGACAAAACTATCCAGACTGAGAAAAGGGAAAGAACACAAACTAAAATGTGTGGTTTTGTTCCTCGTTTGATAATGTAAATCCTTAAATAGCAAACATCACACAAAATATGAATAGATTTAACTTTCTGAGCTTTGACCCCACACAGAGGTGACTCTGACCTTTAGGATGCGGCTCTGCGTATAAACATACGGCACTCCAAACATGATGACAGCACGGCCATAATGGTGCACTGAACAGAAAACACAACGAGACTCCGAGTCAGCGACAAAGCGCATGTTTGCTTCACCTTATCGTCTCCAGCCACGCAGGACTCTTCTTCTGCTGTTTGCTTTAATTTGTCCTGCTGGAGCCGCACAGAGCAACTCGATGACTTACCGAAATCGATCCCTTCAGACACTTTTCCTCTGGCCACAGACAGGAGGATGGCTCCTCGGCCGTTCTCACACGCCTAAACAGCAGAGACAGAAAGGTCAAAGGTCAAAGTCTGGGCCCAACACAAAAGACCTGAACATCTGTTTGTTTGTTCACGGCTCAATTTATGATTTTGGTCTCTTTGTTAGTTAAATACTACTACAATAATGGGTCTGACCTCTTGGTATTTCTCCAGGGCCATGCTCGTCTCTGCAGCATCCTGAGTCTCGATGAAGATCAGCTTGTTTCTCTGGATATTCTCCAGGATACCCTGCAAGCGAACGTGACCCCAGACACAACAAAAACACACAAAATTAATTTATTATTAATATATTAGTTACTAAACGGATTGGGATTAAATAAGAGAATGCTTCTTCCTGCTCATTTTTGAACATGTAAAGTTATCTACTGTGATTATTTTTCTCTTTATGTTTTATTTTGTTTGTGTTTTTTTCCTTCATTGTTCTATTTTTTTACATGTTTAAAATAAAGCCACTTCACAGATTACAGAAAGATATGTCAGATTTCTACAGCTTCACGAAAGAAAAACGGCGGTTGTTTCAGTTACTCAGATGCTTGTGGATTACACACACTGACCTGTTCATACCAGGACGCCACGATGTTCTCCATGTAGACGTAGCTGGTGAAAAACGCCACAATCCCATCGGGAACGATCGCAGACATCTCCAGAAGCAGGTTACCATAATTCCGAATCACAGCTGGAGAAGCAAACATGAAAATTATCTCGTTACACGTTGATGAAAACACAGCGTTGTCATTTGTAGTTGTACGGCCTTTGATTTGAGAGGTCACGCTCAAATAGCACAAGTTATTTTTACTAACCGAAATCTTCTCTGGTCTCAAACTTGGAGCTCAGGGCCACCTGGTCGTTTCCTCTGCCAACAATCTGTGGAAGACGGAAACAAAGTGATGGAAATGTTTATGTTTCTCTCCTCTTTTTGTTCATGTCTCCAAGGTGGTGCTGCTTTTGTGACTCCACCCAGGACTACAGTTGTTTTGCGGGTTTTTTTCATATTAAGTGTTGTTACAAACCAGAGGGCAGAGGCAGGTGCGCGCCAGTGTCATGGTGAAGGACGCCATGGTAACCGGGCGAAAGTCAAGGATGCGGGGATAGATGTCCAGGGGGGAAAGTGTCTGAAGAGAGGAGAAACATCAGGGGTAAGATGGTGAAATTAGATCAGGCTTTCATTTAGATCCTTCGAATCAGATCTTTCATTTCAAAGGCTTCAAAGAGGCGATGACCTGATGTCTGTTGACTCAGGAGCAAACGAGGTGCTTCTAACGGCTTCACTTAGACGTTTAAAACTAAGAACAAGACACTGCAAGAAGGAATTCAGACTCCTGCACATGTAAGAAAAACTCAGCAGTCACACGTGTCGTTGAATAAACAGCAGGATTATATTTCAAGACATAACATGTTGAATGGAAGTTTTACAGTGTTATGATGTTATTATCGGAGGTCTGCAGGGAAAAAATGAAGCGAGAACTTCACCTAATTTTGTTTCAAAGAATAAAAAGGAAACTTGATTACTTCACTCACTGTACGGACGTCACCACATTGTTTTTGTACCTTTAATGAATAAAAATTGTAAATTAAATGTCACCGGAAATGAGCAGGAAGTACGCACCCCTGAGGTGATGACGACTGACTGGAATCTTTGGAAAACTGGTTTGATGGCTATAGACGGGTCCATGCAGCTGAGAGGGGAACAGACAAACACACTGACCTGTGATACACAGATATCAACCTGGCATCTCCTTTTGTGTTAAAACGCTTTGTGTAAAAGAATGAAACTAAATGACAGTCACAGGTAATCTCCTCTGCAGACGGCGGCACATGAACTCAGAATTCATTGTGCAGCTCACCTGAAATGCAGCACGGGGTTGGCGATGGTCGGAGTTCTGTCTTCAAAGGGCTCGATGATGATGGTGAAGCCTTTTTAGACACAGAGAGATACTACAGATCATAATCCAACAGCATCTGCGTTTATTAATGCCACCGTGTTACTTGGAGTTGAACAGAGGCGGGACTTTTTACTACCTTGGCTGTAGGTGCTGACGAGAGTGGCGAAGTTCGAGATGAGAGTAACAGCTGAGAAGTCTGCGATGTCGGCGATCTCCAGAGTTCGAAGCAACGACTGCAACCGCTCTGCACAAAACCTGGAGATACAAGGAGGATGGATCGGTGATAAAGAGACGGGAAACAGAAACAACCAAGAGACTAAGCGAGGCTGTTCGCATTCGCAGAAAAGAAGCTGAAACTGACCTTAGAGGCTTGCGGTCGATGCAGACTTTTTCGAAAATGTCTTTAAGGAACTGCGGCGCGCTCTCCTGTACGACGTGTTGGACCCTCAGACGAGACTTCAGATACTCCAGGAAGCGTCTCATGAAACCTACAAAGTGCTCGGCTGTACGAATAGAGCCAGGCACCGCCTCTGACAGAAAGAGAGGAGGACAGTTTGTGCTCATGTCTACAATAAGATTCGGCTCTTCATCTAAACCGTACAGAAAGATTACAGTTCCAATGTTTGGAGTTTGATGCGCACGGAGGACTTAATAGAGACAACTTGAAATGCTTACTACCAAACTCTACTTCTAAACCAGCGCTTCAAAATTTACTCTGAGCTGAGAGAACAATTAAAGGAAAAACCTTGAAGGATTTCATCAGGCAACACCGGATTTGCGAGGTAGATGTCGGTTTCTCTCGCCACATTGGCTTCCTTCAGCCCCTCCACCAAGCGTCTGTACTCCTCCCTCAGCTTAGCAGCATCCGTCTCCTTTATCCTATAAACACAGGCAGATTACAGTAGCTTAGATTAATACTCATTCGTAAGATTTCCTTATTTTCTGTCTCTTTAATCTGTTCTGCAAAATTACAGCCAGTAAGAGGAGCAAAGACGTTCCAATTATTGGTGCAATCTTTCATTCAGTCAGGAAAACATGGATGGATTTCCATGTTGCAAGTGATGATGCAAGCATTACTTGTGTATGGTGTTCTGGAGAGTGTCCACGTTGGTCTGACAGCGGTCCAGCGTTCGCCTGGTGATATTTACGCTCATGGAGTCGATGCACACGTTGTCTGAGGAGAGAGTGAAAGAAAATATGAATTATTTTAAATAATTACTGTAAAACAAATTCCTAAAATAGACAAATACATTCAGTTAAATGCACCGAATGTGCATATTAGACTCCGATTAATTGCTCACCGATATTATGAGCCTCATCAAATACCACTACAGATTTCTTTGCCAGCTCTTTAGACACCAGATCAGCTATCTTGGGGTCCAGCAGGTAGTGGTAGCTGTACACCACAATGTTGGCATGCAGGATCTGAGAGAAATCAAGAGGAAACAAGCTTCAAGATACAACATTAAACTCTGGATTATTCAGTAATGAGAAGCTGGCGTGTTATCATTTATTTTCCAATTAGAGCAGCCAGTGAGAAAAATGTTTTTCCTATAAAAGCATGCAAACAGCATTTTACATGTAATAAAACACTCAAAATCTCATTCGTGTTCATACACATTACATGGTCACGGATTTGGCGTTTTCACAGTAACTCACTGAATAGCGAGCCAGATAGTAAGGACACCAGCCCTTCCTCCTGCCAAAGGCCTTGAGGTCATCAAGGTTGTAGATGCCAGCAGGAAGAGGCACCTGTCGGCCGACTGAATCGAACTCCTGCAACACAAACCAGGTTTGCCTGTCGAGTAGTGGCTGGATTTAGATTTTCAGGCTGATTAAATGCTCCTAACTAATCATGTCGAGCCAGTACGTTGTAATCATCCAGCACAGAAATGAAAAGATTACTAAAGAATAGAAACCTGAACTTGTTTTTAAACCTTTAATCCATAAAGATCAAACCCCACCCGTTACGTTGAAGCGTGATGCTGTCATGTCATCAGCCATTGCAAAAAAACAAAACAAAAAATAACTTCTGCTTCTGCTGAAAAACACCATCTGATGTGAGTTCTTACCTCGTAGAAGCGACAGACGGGCAGGTTGGGGTTGCTGTGATGTTGTGCGCGGACGTACGATGCTGTCAGACTGTGGCACTTCCCATCGACTTCCTTACCGAAGCGCAGAGAGCTCACCTGTGTGAAGACAAGCGTGTCGGTCACTTTTGAAAGGAGAAAGCTGAATCCTGAATCGCTCCTCTGGCTTTGTGGGATGCAGGTGTTCATACCTCAGGGTGGATGCAGAGGTTCTTCCTGGAGGAAAGAGCAAGAGCCAGGAAGTTGTTGCTCTCTCCTGTTTCTTTAGTGTAAAACTCCATCAGCTTCCTCAGCTCCTCCACAACCTCATCGGAAAGAATCAAACACAGTCTGAGACGTCGGGGCTTTGAAAGCTTCTTCTTGTTTAACTCAAAAAGAAAGTTACACAGTAGAAACACGCTTCACTGACGACTGATTTGACGTCCACTCACCTTCTCGATCTCTGGAACTGTTCTAGAGCAGTAAATTAACTTGGTGACCTCCAGAGGGAAAGCCTGAGAGAGCGAGAACATATTTACATGCTAATCTGCCACCAGCTGTTAGTATGAACCGTTTATGAGAGAGGCTGAACTCACCCTTTGGTAGGCCACAATGAGGGACAGTAGAGAGATGGTCTTCCCTGTTCCCGATGGCATCTCCAAGACTCCATGACCCTGAACGGGAACAGGTTCGGTTAACACAGAAAGCAGCAGCTGAAAGTAAACACTTTTAAACACGTGTGTGTGTTTGTGTGTCAGTGGACACACTGTACTTCCCTGAAGGAGCAACAAAACACGACACGATGACACAAAAGGTCAAATCTGGACTAAACACTGTAACTTTAGGAATCATCTCTTCACCTCCAAGGAAGAAAAGGAGGAAAAAAGTAACTCAAATTTCAAAATACATACATGCATGACTGGAAGAAAAATGTGAACTTTTCTTTAACTGGAAACAGCAAAGAGCAGAAAATATGATCATCCTAAATAACTGAAATAACAACTGGATAAAAAAGATGACTCGTCTTCCATCTTCTTCAGACCAAAATGAATTTATCGCTTCCTCCTCTGTCCCCAACAGCAGCTGTACAGGCTTCATATATCACATGTCCTCCTTCACCACATCCATCTCTCTGAGTCCTTCCTCTTCTCTCCTGCCTGGCAGCTCCATCTTCAACACCCTCTGACCAATATATCCACCCTCCTCTGCACACGTCCAGCCTCTCTAACTTTGTCTACAAACAATCTCAACCCTCTGATGTATTCAACTGTAATCTAACCAGCCTGGTCACTCACAATGAAAATCTCAACATCCTCAGTTCAGCCTCCTGTCTTTTTTACGGTGCCACCGTCTTCAAGCCAAACATCATACCAAGTCTCACTACCATCTTGTAAACCATGCCTTTCACTCTTGCTGATATCATTCTGTCACAAAACACTCATCTCCATGCAATCCACCTCTCATCTCCACTGTTCATTACTCTCGTTCACATGTGTCATCCAACCCAGGGTATTTGTGTGCATGAAAACCACACCTTCAGATTAACCTCTAACGCCACCCACCTTGGCATCCAGCGTCCTCTTCAGCTCCAGCATGTAGGAGTACTGCTCGGGGTAGATGTAGTCATAGGGAAAATACACCAGCAGACCCTCAATGTTGAGCCTGCAAGGAAACAGCAACGATGCTAATAGTGCACAGCAGCTGTACAGGCTTCATTCTGGACTATCTTTAAGCCAAGTATGTGTGAATGAGTGCGAGACATCTAAAATAAAAGTTAAAACAATGATTTGGATAAACTAGAGCCACAAAACTCTGATTTTATGTGGACTTGGCTCAGGTATGTCACAGTTGCTGGAAACGCGCTAACACTGAAAGCCCATGTTGTCTGTTTGTACTCAGTAAAACACTCACTTCATCTTTACAGCACGTTTAGCGGCAGCTCCTCTTCTTTTTACGTAACTTGTGTTATTTTAAAACAGTCATTAAAATTTGAATGTGCGCCAAAAACACAAAACAAAACGCCGCATTAGCAACGCCACAGCCTGCTACAGTATTTAATTCTTCTTCGTTGATCGTTTGAACGCTATCAGACGGATTACCGCCCCCTGCAGGCCAAAAGGAAAACTAAATACTCCTCTGTAATGCTTCGAAGTTACATTTAAAACCCGTTATTTAATCAGTTTATAGTTATTATCGCCTTTTATTTATTTTATTTATGTATTTATATTTATATTTATATTTATATTTGACTACGACTACTTCAACTGGAAGTGTTAGCCTGCTGCTCTCGACGCTAACTTTGACCACATTCGAGTCATATAACAATTTCATTTCCGGTGAATAGTTTGAAAAAGAAACGCTAACATAAATGGTATACTGTGTTGCCAAACATCGACACAAACAGCTGTTACATCTTACTGTGTAGCTGTAAATGTGACTTTTCGGTCGTCTTGCTTGTTACGTTATAGTTGTAATTCACAGCTGTGCTTTCTCCATGCTTCCGTTCATTATTTGGGCTTCAGCGTCTACAGCAAAGGCACGCATGTGTTGGGTAATTTCATTATATTTTGTGTTATTTGGAATACCCTATTATATAACTTTATTTTCACAGGCTTTTCCGGAAGTAGTTCTAAGTCAGCTGCATTAATGAGATTTTAGTCATTTTAAAGAGTTGCCATTCCAAAGAGTGACCACACGGGGGCAGCACATGGCAATAAAATCACCCTTGTGCACACTAGAATCACTAGAATCCTTTCAAAATACTCCTATTGGGATGAGTTTTTCATCCGCTACCAAAACAAAGCAATCTGAATTCTCAGAATATATTAATAAATAATTTTAAATAGACAGTCAAAATTACAGTCCTTTGTTGTTGTTTTTTGCTTTCCATGTTCTTCAGTTTCACACATTAACATTCATTATACAGATTTACACTTTTACTGCACCTGCGCTGAATTGAAAACTAGTTTTTAGTGGTTTGAAATTTAATCTGAAAACTATTAAAAATTAATCTTTTTTTGTAATTACATCTTTATTCACCTCATCGCTGCATGTCAAAAACACCCATAAAGTATGCCTACTAGTGTTAATGTCTATAAAGTGTGTGTCTGCAAAGAAGCAACCGCAAAGTTTTTGCAGTAGGAAACATTTTATTTGTACATTTACAGATTAATTATACATCATAGATGACATTTGAATAATAGGCTACTGTGAACATGCAGACAGTGAACGTCAGGGAGGCAGAGAGTGAGCCACAGCATGTATAAAGACATATCTCAAAACTCAAAGCAGCACCTTTTCTTATTCTTACCCTTAAAGCTTTTAAACAACACCAACATTAAGCATACCCAGCTTCTCTCTGATGATATAAAAAAAACAACAAAAAAAAAAACAAGGTTAAACCTGCCAGTGAAATGTTGATTAAATGGGATACAATCATATTAGAGGATGACAGTAAAGTCAGCAGCAGCAGAGTTGATGTAAAAGAGTGGAGATGTCAACATTTCATCCCCAAATCACACCTTAGAAAGCAAAGATGAAGAATTTAACCTGCAGCATTAAACTAGTAGTATTAGCAGTTTGTAGCTTAGTCTATGTATGCAATGTTAACTCTGCTGCATAAATACACATTTATCCTGAAAGAATTAATAGCTGTGCAGCTGGAGATTCCTCCTGTTTTCCCAGGCCGATCTGGAGACAAATATATTTGACTCTGCAGAGAAGTGAGCAGGAAATCCTCAGTGAGAGTCAGATTAACAGGCGATACAGATTAAAGGGAGCAGTGGTGATGTTACTGCAACTGTGCTGGTTAACTTGGAGCAGGGCTGCCAACTTTCTGCTCTCAGTTGGGGTGAGATGAGGGCGGCGATGTTTATGTGGGACAATTAAACACACAAAAATGATGCATGTCACAGGTGAAGGACAGCCTGCATTTCCTCTGATAACTTGTTTGTTTTGCACACTTCTCTATCCCACGCTCTCAGCTGGGATGTACTTGTGGATCAGCGCAGCTGTTTTACTTTTCTATACTAGGTCCATTAAAAATGTGGGAAGCTGTCTCAGAATGTGGGACAGTTTTAAAAGACGATAATCTTTTTTTTGTGTCACTTTTGGATGCCTCCTCGCTTTAAATAACCCAGAGAGAGGAGCAGCGACGTATTTTAGGTAATTTTCAGGATAAATCTGCCAAATTTTTTTTGCTGGTAAAAATTCTAAACGCCTCTTGGCTTATTTTATTGGTTAAATTAATGATTAAAGGTGTCGTCCTCCTATACAGCCTGCTGTTACAGTGTTTATGGATGTTTACCGTAAGTTGAAAAGTTTTTTTGAAAAGCTTTGTTGCAGGGTTAATTAATAGTTCTAAATAACTAATACAGTTAGCTCTGTTGGACTGTTTGGTTAAATATGTGCAGCTGTTTCTTCTGTGGGGACTCCCACATGTATCCTTGTGAAGCTGCAGGTATTTAATACACTCACAGGAAAGACTTCCCCCATCAGCTGAAAGCAACAGGATGCTTATGGACCTGTTTTGGTTCTAAAATGGGCAGAAAACACCTGCCCAAAAATAGATGCAAATGGGTGTATTTGCTTTAAATAAAGGAGGGTCTGCAGGTTTGTTTGGACACCGTGAGAATGATGATGTGCATGTAACCGTTGGCAACCCCGTGTTATAGTTTAAATGTCTATGTGCATGAGGTTCAGCTTTGAAGGCTCGAGCAGCAACGTCCTGCATTTCAAGCTTCTTGAAGTCTTTTATCACCTTTAGACTCGGCTCTCAGGAGTTGGTGAAAAAAAAAAAGTTCTCCTCCCTCCTCCGTCAGTCCCTCCATCTTTTGTCTCCATCAGTCTGTTCAGAGTTTTAAAGGATATATTAAACCATGTATAAATATATCTTTTTGTCTCATTAATCTCAATCACAGCTCGCAGTGGTTGTCCTCAGCTTTGTAGCGGTCCATGATGCTCAACACATCCTCCAGGATGGATGGGCCCAGATCCAGGTTCAACCCCGCAATGGAGTCAGAGCGCGACACACCAGAGGGCTTTGTGAGGCCGGCGTGGTGGAAGACGGTGCAGGGCGACTCGCTGCGTTCGCTCCGAAGATCCTCGTTGCTCAGGTAGGTGTCGGAGTCCAGGCTGAGGCCCCGGCGAACGTCCTGTGGCCCGCAGATCTCTGACATGGAGTCCTCGGAGGAGCCCTCAGAGAGGGAGCCGGAGGAGGGGACGAGTCTGCGGATGGCTGGGGAGAGGGAGATGTCACGGCAAGGCTCGGATGCCAAGCGACCCACCACGCCGTTCTCACAGAGCGACACAGTCGGGTGCTGCTGGCGCTGACCGTCTCTCTGGCTGCAGCCATTGTTCTGTTTGGGGCTAGCCGCAGGAGGCTGCTGATGGTGGTGGGAGGGACCATCCAGATGGAGGCGCGGCGGTTTGGGTGGAGCCTGTTCGTGAGCGATGAACACAGGCATGGAGATGGTGTTCTTCAGCAGGCCGCTGGACGAGTGCTGGTAATGGAAGCCGTTAAAGGCGTAGCTGTGCACGTCATCTTTCGCGGTGAGGCCCTCTCCCAAGTCTCTCTCCATGCTGTGCGAGCGGGCGTGGCCGTTCTGCGTCCGGCTCGTGGGTGGCAGCATGTCCATCTTACCCTGGAGGAAGCCCACGTCTCCAAACATGTCGCCCTCGCCTTCGGGCCCTACGTGTGCGCTGTGACGCACGTCGCCCAGCGGGGGGCTGATCATATCACCTGAGAGGACGTCCCGGAGCTTCAGCTTCTTTCCCTTCTTGGGAGTCGTTGTTTTTAGATACATGGGCGTCTTTGCAGGCATCTTGATGTGGCGGTTGGGTTCCTCGGGCCGTTTGAGCTCCAGCAGGAGAAATTCAGCGGGAAGCAAACAGTGCTGAGTTGATAAGAAGCTCTCTTGGCTGTTTTTCCCCACTCTCAGCTCAGATATTCAGTCTGTGCTGCTTCTCCAAGCGAGTAAACAAGTATTTAGGTCGGTCAGAGTAGCGATAGCAACCCGGCGGTTGAGCCTCACACTGACATGTGACTCAGGAAGGGAGAGGAGAAAGGCCTTGATCTCAGATCAGCTCCCTCTGTCTTCCCCTCCTACGCAGAAAATCCATATCAAAGCGAACGCCGAGCCCTCGTCTCCTCAAACTCTCGTCTTTATCCCGGCTCAGGCAAAGAGCACGCAGGGGATCAAGAGTGGGATCTCTGGCTGCCTCGCCGTCTGCTGCCCGGTCGGTCCTCCAAGTTCCTCAGAAACTTCAGGAATGTGACATCAAAACGCTGGAGATCTGTGAGGAGAAATCAGAGCGAAAAGGGAGTCAAAAAGCGGCTGAAAGAGATCGAGGGGGAGAGGAAAAGCAGATAGATGGGACAGAGTGAGGAATGAAGCCAAAAGTGCTTGATTTACAAGCACTTTTTCAGAGAGCCAGAGGACACTTGAAGGAAAACACTCCAAGAATCCACAGTGTTTGCTCAGAGGGCCCTGCCTGCCCCACACTGTGTGAAAATGTGTGACTGGAGGTCCTCGGGCTGCTCTTACAGAGTCACGCATTAGTCTTGCATTCCCAAAGACCCTTCAGCCTCGTCAGTGGAAACAAATTACCACACTGAAACTGTCGGTTTCAAAACACTCGTGCCTAATCACAGCATCTCATCAGGAAATAAAGTGTCTTTCCCGAGAAAGACACAGGGAACACCCGAAGCCTCGAGATCAGAACTCCAGTTATTTAACTGGTTAAACATGTAGAAGTGCAGGTTTTTCAGGACCACAGTTTATCCACAGCTCTTCAGTTTCCACTCTTTTACTTCAGTCATAGCAGATTAAACCTACTAACACTGAGAGTCGCCTCACCAATGGTTAGAAAACAATAAAGGGGTGAAAAAACAGGGAAATATCCGATACTGACAAAGTGTCTGAGGTGAGAATTTGTTCTGTGCTCAGTAACACGCTGACCTTATGCATCTGTGTTAAATTGCTTAGGAATGGAAAAAACCAGCTAGTGTGAATGGCTGAAAGAGGCCAGCAGTAAAAAGCAGTTTGTGTGTTCAGTAAGAGCAGAAAAGAGTCAAGTGCCAGTCCTTTTACTCACTGAAGTCCAGTTTTTACACCTACAGTGCTTAAAAAAAAAAAAAAAAAATGTATTAGAGCATCTGGCATAAAGACAAGTACGCAAATAATTTAGATGTCTGTCAGAAAAAAAAATGACTGAATTTACGTTTAGATACCCAAATCTGAGCCGGCAACCTGAGAAGTGAGAAATTAATCAAGTATTCAACCGCTAAAACTAATTTATTGTTCGTGTTTGCAAAAAACTGTAATTTGGTGCCTTAATTAAAAAATGTTTTAATATTTTTTCAGTATTTTTGGTAAAAGTACATTTGAAAATTCACAGATAACAATTATTATAATTTAATATTAAAAATATAATTTAAAGAGTAAATTACCATTAGACAAAAATAATAGCTAATTACTAGTTCTGTTAATTTAGGGCAGCTGAGGCATAAACCTTAGATTTTTTTTTTTTTTTTAGATCATCACCCAAACTGTTTTAGTTTTTGATTTTAGTTTATTTAAGGTTGCTTTAATAACCCTGGAAACGGCACTCGCTCTCTCGCTGTCCTTTTTGACACCGTCTCTGCTGCACAGAGCTGTTGCTTCTTCAGTGACCCAAAGACTTGCATTCAGACAAGCCTCCATCATTTAATAGGCGAATTAGAGAAAAGCTTTCCATGCATCGTTTAGAAAAACAGAAACAGCAGAACCAGTTCAGAGCCATCTGGTCGTATGTTAAAAACCAGTTGACCCACTTTTGGTCAACCTTTGGAAGAATTTGGTCTTGAATAGTTTGTTTTCTTGTATAATTTTGAGATCTTGTGAGTCAAATTGCTGCTTTATGTGCGGTCTCCGTGTTTAGAAATGAGAGAAGCACGCTCGCAATGAGCATTAAAACATTTTTCTTTAAATCACACAGCCGTCATGTGTTTCTTGTGACTGCCCGACCCTCACTGGGTGTGTTTACTGAAACAGATCTCTTTCAACAAATAAAATCTGCCGTTTTGCGTCATATTCGTGCCTCAGTCTGAGTGAAAAAACTGTTTATCAGCAGGGTTGATTTGTGCAGCTCTGAATCGTTACTGTTAAATCTTTGTATTTCTGATGACTCTTATCAGTTCTGACTCAGTCGTGGTTATTTTTTTTAGCTTTTTAAATACGTAATAAACATTAAAAATACCAGAGTGAGATTTTTAGCTCAGCTTCAGAGTTTCCAGCACATCACAGAGGCATCTGAAGGGGACCTGTGAATCTCACACTGGGGTCAGACTGAGGTCAGGTTAGAGTACAAAAAAAAAACATGCAGCTTGAAATTTGAAAGAGGGTCTGAAATGAGTAAACTTTGAGTTCAGTTTGAGATTGAACTGTTTGCTTCTTTTAGACAAGTTGCTTCACTTCTTCAGAAATTCTCAGTCCTCCTGTGATTTTGCTCCGGGACAAACTCTCATCAGTTATCAGGATTTTATTTCCGTCTTTTGGTATTTTCCAGCTGCCCCGTCAAACGGAGTTCTTGGGAAACCGCCGGCACAAACGGGAGAACTTCAGCTTTGGTGGAGTCTTTTCGCGTTGCAACATGTATCCTGCGACACATGCAGGCCACCCCGGGGACACGCTTTAATGAGGCCTGAAGTTTCAAAACACTGCTATGTGGAAAAAAAGATTCCTCACAGGTTACACCCTGGAATAAAAACAGTCAAACGAACAGGAGCAAACACATGCAACACAAGTGAAATTTGCTTTTCTCAAATTCAGTGAACAGAAGGAGAGGGGGAGGTTTCTTTAACCAGCATTCAGAGTGTGAAAACAGAGAGTGTGGCTCTGGGTTCAGGTTCATTTAAGACCGAGGTCAAACTTCACTGTGCTGATAAATGATTAGAAACTATGCAGCTCTCATTTATTCTTTTAATCAAACCGACTGGATGTGTTTTAATAACATTACAAGTAGTTATCCTCTCTGTCACAACAGAGCCCACTGAGCATCGGTGGTTTTTAGATATCTGAGTGAAAAAAAAAAAGAAGTGAAATCTTATTTAAAAGCTGCTAAAAACAACTATGAGATACACTCCCCGGACGCATCATTAGGTACAGCTTGCTAGTACTGGTTTTTCGTTCAGAACTGCGTTAATTCTTCATAGCACAGGTTCAACAAGGTGCTGCAAGCTTCCCTCTAAGATTTTGGTACATATTTAGTTGACAGTGTCACACAGTTACTGCAGATTTATCAGCTGCACATCCATGATGTGAATCTCCTGTTCCAGTACATCGAAGGTGCTCGATTGGATTGAGGCCACTTGAGTAACTGTCTGAGATGATTTGAGGTGTGTGGCACAGTGTGTTGTCCTGCTGGAAGCAGTTATCAGAAGATCAGCATGGCTGTAAAGAGATGGACGTGGTCAGCAGCAACACTCAGGTGGACTGAGGACTTTAAATGTTGGTACTAAGGAGCCCAAAGCGTGCCAAGAAAAGCTGACAGGAGTGCGCACTGTCTTCTGCTGCCATAACACATCTCCTTCAAGGTTTGATGTGCTGCATGCTCAGTGATGCTTTTCTGCACAGCTATTTGAGTTAGTGCTGCCTTCCTGTCAGCTCAGCGCAGTCTGGTCTTCTCCTGTGACCTTTGACATAAACAAAGCATTCTTGCCTAGAAAACCGACGCTCATTTTCTCTCTTTTGGACCCTTCCCTGTAAATCCTACGGATGTTTGTGTAAGAAAATCTCAGCAGATCAGCAGCTTCTGCAACACTCAAACCAGCCCGTTTGTCACCAACAACCACACCACACTCAAAGTCACTTAAATCACCTTTCTTCCCTTTTCTGATGCTCAGTTTGACTTTTAACAGGTCGTCTTGATCATGTCGAGAGTTGCATTAAGGAGCATGTGAACAGTATAAAATTAAATTGCTGTCTGTATTGAAGGATGGTGCAGGGAAACGGTCCGGGCAGTTAAATAAAGCGGCTCCAGTTAAGCAGACCTGAATCATTTGTTGTACCGTCTGTTTTAATTAGCTCAGCTCTGACACACGATGGTCTGATGAACTCAAATCTCCGGGATGAAGACACACGGCTCTCTTCTGTGATGAGCAATCGGAAGTTCAGACAGTGTCTGACGGGTGAAAACACCTCAAACCCTTCCCCCGATACTGGCAAAGACATGAAAGGGTAACTTCCCACTTATTATTAACACTCCAGGTGTTTTCAGCCCAGTTAGCGTCAGGCCTCTATGGAGGCCTAGAGACTTTCTTAATGAGTTTATGGTTTAAATCACGAGTTTGAAGTCTCAATTAACACTATATGATATTCACTTAATATTTTGGTTTCCAGGAATTAGACCAACAAGGAAGATGAAGCAGAGTATGAGTTAGGGTGTGGCTATTTTGTGATTCACAAGTCATCATGAGCGGTTTCTCCCTCAGTTCCACCCCCAGCTGAAAAAAGTCAAAATGGTAAAAAGCTTCAAAAGCCCACTGATGGGTGACGTTACACTGGTGACATCCATGCTTCTTCATCATCATCGTCATCATCATGTTTCAGATGTCAGATCTTATCCTGCACGACAGCAATTACTGCAGGATAAACATAGTGTAGTAAAAAGTGAAATGGTTCCTCCTGAGTTGTAAGAATGTGGCTAAACTCCAACAAGACTATTTAAAGAAAAAGACACAATTGAGGTCACAGATAATCACGGGTCAATAAAAGCCGATACAGGCCTGATCTGTAACAACTACTGAAACCTCCTAAACCAACGTGGAAGTGCCAGAAACTGCAGTTCAATGAATGACCTCTTGATGTAGCCGCAGTGACGTCACCGGTAAAGTCCTCTGATGAAGCCTCAAGCTGAGGTATCCAACTTTGAAACGAGGGTCACTGCGTACTCATATCCCAACTAAGGCCAGCTATGAAACATGCTTTATCCTCCTTTGTGACTCTAATGCAGACCAACAGTGCAGTTTAACATAGTCCAAGTTCAAACACGAAACTGATGTAACGCACATAAGTTTATAGCTATTGCTAATTTTCAACAATTGTCCCTTGTTGGGCTGACAATCAAAATGTCCAAAAATAAACATTGCTCTGCGTTCAGTATCACTTCAACCAAGCAACTGACACAAACTCATCGGGAAGGTGTTCCCCAACGTCATAGAGCGAAGGGGACGTTTTCTATATGTCAAGTCGCCCCCTGCTGGACAAGTAAATGCCAGTTTAAGGTATAAATCACCCAGTTAACCTGTTTTCAGGCTCTGAGCTTGAAATTATTATCTGAATGACAAGTGGATGCATGCACTGGCGTAGGCTGCCTCTCCACTAACTCACCTCACTGAATTGCACGTCTTGAGTGGAATTTTTGGAGCATTTTGAATGATAAATAATGTGGGTTGTTATGTGGATATATGAGCCCATCCAAGAAGCTCCAGTTCTGATGGGTGAAATTGAAGCCTATGATTAGGGACAAAACAAGACTTCACCATCCCATAGATGACATTATGGCATCTTTTATTGCATATTGTACCAGATGTGATTTACACCCTCATTTCCTCCATTTCTCGCTCTGCTCCTCCAACAACACTTTGCACAAACAGCTACGAGCAGCAAAGGAACCGAGCAGGGCAGCAACTCTCTCCGTCTGACAGCCAGAACATTAAGATGACATCATAAACAGCTCCGTCTAATTTGAGCCTCTGAGAGTCATAAAGAAAGCGACATTAACTTGTCAGCGCTCATTTTAACACAAAGGGGGCAAAAAAAAATACCAGTTATATTTATGCAGCACAAGTCCAAGCAAAGAAACACCACGCCTGATGAACTAAAAAAAAATAATAATAATGAGACTGACCACGACAGTGCAAAGACAAACAGGAATAATGGACCAGTCACAACTGGTACAGAAGGGTGGAGGCTTCTTCAGATGCTGGAGAAACAGTTTCTCTGGATTTTTATGAGTTTTATGGTTAAATTTGACTCAAAAGGCCTGGAAAAGGAGACAAAATGCTTTATTTTTTAATTTTTACCCATATTTTTAATGGATCTCTGCGTGTCAAAGCTTTGTACGCTATTTATTTGTTATTTTCACATTTGCCAACTAAACTTTCGATAACATGGCCATCAAAACGTATTTCCAGCAGCTTCATGGTCTAACAATCCCAATATGCATCTACAATTACAACACCTACAGACTCAGGAACAGCTGAGAGCAGCAAACAAACTGCTGGGCCTCTCTTTTTGCTGGGCTTTTTACTCTGGCAAAAATACTGTGACAGAAAAAGTCATGTTTGTCCACTCACTCTCAACGAGTTATTCCAGTTAATTCATGAAATAAAACGTGTTTTTAAAAAAAATAGTATCAGATATAACTCAATTTCTAACTAACAGGCTTCATTATTAGTTTTGTGGGATGGGCATGGCTGGCTGGCCTCCTTTCTGAGTGACTGCTTTTATCCGGTGATGAAATAATGGGCCTGAAGGTTCAGTAACTAGTCTGATTAGTTAGAAAATGATATGAATCATATTCTATTCCGTCACAGTCATCTTGACGTAATTGAAGTGTTTTTGGCAAAGTGCTCCCCACCACCATCATCAAAACACCGAATGAGGAAGAATGGCACTCCTTTTCTCCTCTGGAAAATCATGCCTCAAAGTAATCAAGCTGTTCTGGCCCTGACTTTTCTTTCCTTTTATTTTAATTTGTCACCCATTTGTAGGAGAAAACGTGGTCATATTCCTGCAGCGAAGGCAGTTTTGTGTAGAAGGAGTCGCAGAGCTACAAACTTCGCTTGCATCTAAGTGACAGAGAGGAGACTGTTGTGTAATGTTATTAGTGAGGAAATTCAATCACTGAAGTCATCGCCATCACACAGAGACGCTCACACTGATGGCTGGGACAGACTTGAATTACTTAATACAAGATCACAAGGAGTGCAATTAATTATGCAGCCAGTTCCCAAAAGATCAGACAACCAATCGCAGCGCTTCTCATTTTTTAGTAGATCTCTCTAAAACCAATTTCTTATCCCTGGCTTTTACCACACACACACACACACACACACACACACACACACACACACGTCGGGTATTCCTGTCTTGCTTTCCCTAGCCCCTTACCCTAACCATGAAAAATGAATGGCTAACCCTCACCCTAAACCTGACTGTAACCCTGTCACCAAAACGACATTTGGAGTCTCAAAATGCCTACAAACTTGTGAGGACCAGGATTTTGGGCCCCACAAGTAGTAAACTTTCAATTTTTGGTACCCACAAAGATATGAATACACGCTTATACACACGTACCCCTACTGGGAGCTTTGTAGTGTCGATGAAGCGTGACTCCAATGTTTGTTGTCCTTGAGCTCAAGCGTGGGTTCCCAGCGCAATTCTGTCTCAACCACAACATCAACATAAAACTGACTGACCTCTGAGCCTCACTGCGACACACCGAGGTGGGCATCACATACATGTGTACTCCTCCTATTCGCCCTATCAGCCTAAATACGAACGGAGGGAGAAACTCTCTCAGACGGCTGGTTGGTATTTCTTTGCATCACCTTTCCTGGAAGCTGGAATTTGGGCCACTGCTGATGATGCAATCAACCACAGAGGAGGCCGAACTAACATCTGTTTCTGCTCTCAGGCCCAGTTTGTTTAAAGTCTCTCCACCAAAACGGACCGGAGCCACCCATGAGTCCTGTCATCTCCTGGGACAAACACGTACTACACGCCTGAACGCGCGACTCTGCGGCTGCTTTCATTGTTGTTATTCTCCGCAGAGTGGCGCGTAATTGCGCTCAGCAGGCGACTGTTGACAAAAGCTTTTATTTTCTCCTCCATTAATCCGTTTATTTTTGCCATAAAAGCAAAGCTTACTCCATCTGTTATCTGGCTGTTTTCCCACAAGGTGGTTTCACGCTAATGCAGTTTGTGTCTGAGAGCTGATGGTGACTAATTTTCCATCTATCATTCGTGCCGTGGGTGTACATCCAGCCTGCTTCTCCTTGGCTGATAACTCACAGCGATTATTGTTAAGTACAGTAAAGCAGACTTCATGTGAAACCCCAGGTGACGCAATGTGCGCTGTAACGAGTCTTTAATGTTGAACAAACCCTTTTTTCAGGCTTCAGGTTTAACGATACTGTTCCTCCCCCACCCGCTCATAAATGTCTGGAGGATAATAATCAAAAATATTCTATTTTTCTATTCTATTCTAAAATGCTGCCAAACTGAATGAAGGCGAACTCTAGTTAACTTCCCCTCTCTCCCTCCGTGCGCGTTATGTAACTGCAGCCTCTCAGATCATCCCATGTCCTCCTGAAGCCTTCCTGCAGCTGACTGATTGGTACCATTGGAGCAAATCGACACATGCAGCCACAGATACAGGTCCAGTCAGCTCTGACTGACCCACGAGGCTTTTGTTTTTAAGTATCAATAAACTTTAGCAGATATACATACATATATTTTACAAAAACAAAACATCAGACTCTTACAGCGAGTGTCTCCTGGCTGTGACCTCCACTCTTGGGTAGTAGTTTGCTCCTGAAGCAGCACATGTAGCATTGACGTGCTATAAAATGGAGTAATATGCCAGCCTCCCCCGTCTGGGGAGGGGGGGGGGGTCTAAGGCGCTTCTTCTGCAACACTTAATCTTCTTAGAAATTAGATCATCACGAGCCCAGATGGGGAGCGATTGTCCAACATCGCCTATTCTGTCACTGCGCGGTGAGTCAGAGTTGACTGGTGGATGAAATAAGAGTCTGGCTGTATTGTGTCCCCAGAAAAAAAAAAGTATTTTAGAAATTAAATTCTTTAAACACGCATAGCTTTACGTTGTTTATGACGTCAGGAGTCGGGGACACGTGCTGAAACCTTTATTTTTAAACACTGCGTTCCTTCAGATTTGTCTGCTCGTTGAGCCAAACTGCGCAGGCAGCGCACGCTGAAACTAAAGGGAGTGCCTCTCAGAAAACACACACACACACACACACACATGTTCATAAATAAAATCACACACTGCTTCATTCTTCTTATTTTTGTTACACAAAACTACAAATCTCCTCAAAGTGTAATCTATGACCACAAATCAACAGCTGACCACACCAAAAAAAAAGATAAAGTGATTTATCTGATATGTACCTACAGTTCCGTCATTCTCCGGGAAATAAACCCACTCTTCTAGTTTGGTTGTAAAATCCACCGACACAGGGCTGAGGTGCAGGGCAGGTAAACCTCTTAGTGACGGCTGATTACTGTCTCTTGAGCGCTCTGAGCGGAGAAAGTAAACTGGTCACCTCTTCTTCCTTTACAGGAGTCAAGTCTGCAGCACGGAGCAGGGAATGCTTCCGGTCATGAATTTCAAAATAAGGTAATCCTCCTCTAAAGCAGCGGTCCCCAAACCCCGGGCCTCGGACCGGTACCGGTCCGTGAGTCGTTTGGTAGAGTTGAGGCTCAGGTGTGAAATGTATAGTTTTCAGGGTTTTTAATCGGTTTTCAGCGTTATTTTGTTATCGTTTTTATTGTTAACTCTGTTTTCCTAGGTCTTTTCATGTGTGTTATGAATAAATCTTCTTTTTTTCCGATACTGGTTCTAGTTTTATTTTGTTATATTTATCCGAGACACCTTAAAGGCCGGTCCGTGAAAATATTGTCGGGCATAAACCGGTCCGTGGCGCAAAAAAGGTTGGAGACCGCTGCTCTAAAGCGCTGTCGCATTTTGTATCACCCACCACCCTTGGACTCAGTGGGGACACTAAATAAATAAATAAATAAATAAATAAAAAGAACTAAGGCAGTATAAAATAACCTTAAACGTGATATTTAATCTTGAACATTTTTTGAAATAAGTTACTTGTTTTATAAAATATAAATATAAAAATAGCCCTGTCTTTGAGAATCACTTTGATAATGAACCCATTTAACGCCTTTTAATCAACACAGAACTCATTTTGGCAAAAACGAGTGTGGGCTTTTATTTTTTTAAAGGTAAAGATCAGCTTCCGGTGTCACTTTGCCTCACAGGCACTGAAGGCGCAGACGCTGTGATTAATAAACTGTTACATGAGCACGTGGGACTGAAACCACCAGAACTTCTCAGATAACACACGAGCGACAGTGTTAATCATACAAATGACCGTGAAAGAGCAGCGAAGCCGCCGAGACACTGAGGCGATGAAACACCTCTGCGCGTCTCTTTAATCTACAGGTGCGAAACCATACAAGGTCACAGGTCACATGGTGAGAATTAGCCTACTTTCAGGACGTAGATCTCAGTTTATGACTTCTTTACTGCAGAATGAACTCGTTCATATTTAATTGATCAGTAATTAAATCATCCCCACTGACCCAGAGTGAAACTGAGCAGTTTACTGACCATCTGTTCACTTTAACCAGCCAATTACAGAGCTCTCTTACTGTTGATCTCCTGATGTGACAGACTGTGGAGGTGATGAGGGTACTGCTCTTTAATTTGATTAGCAGCAGGCGCGAAACCACAGACCTGCTGCTTTGCAGTCAGCAGCCAGCCTGATGCAGAGTGATTCAGAAAACAGAGCAGGTCTCTCGGATGCCTCACCAGACTTTTAGTGTTCATAAAGAAAAATATGGTGAGACGTTTGGAGAGCTGTGAGCTGCATTCAAAATCTCAGCAATTCACCCTGCAGTTTCTTTTTTTGTTTTTTTTTTTTAGTTGAGCACAGAAGATAAATGCTGTCTGTATTAATCTGTTTAGACATCATCGCGCTGTTAGGTTGGGAAATATATCTGACTCAAGGAATGTGAATCACTTAAAAATATCACGACAGAAAAACATTTTGCTTCTGCTGAACTTGGTTCTGTAGTATATGAAGTTATCACAGAGTTTTTGTGTACGTGACTTCATATACTGACGGCTAACGGTTATGTTAATGTCATATATCCTTCTGTTGTATCTAGGTCAGTGAAACAAACATTTATCCTGTTGTCTCCACAGAGCTATAAAGTCTCAGCATTACAGGGAATAATTATGCATTTTAATTGGCCTTCAGTTTATTTTACTGCTGGAGCACAAAATTTGGAGGCACAGTCTGGTGCTCCCAACAGCATTGGTGCTGGGCATAATTGCTGCAAAGTAATGAGGACTCAACAAATGGAGAATGCAGACGTTTGCTGTTCGCAGGTCAGATTGCAGACACATCTTGTTTACAGCTCCTGAAGGACGCCTGCAAGGCAAATTAAACCCATTCCCTCTTTGCTCATCCACTCGACTGTGCTTTGAGCCCTTCTGCAAAGAAACGCTGGCGTCTTTTCCGCTGAAGCAGCATCACACAATAAAACTGCACACGTGCAGAACAACCTCCAAAGCACGGGAGATGTTACTTTGGGGATTTGAGGTTTCATTGTGTGCGTTTCTGGAAGCGCTTCATCTTCTTCTGTGACACACAGGGAAGCAAAAAGGGTCCCAGAAGTTCAGCAGCGGTTAAATCTCAAAGTTTTCCGTGGAATTCCTCAAAGCGAGACCAAAACGACTCTAGCTTTATCTCGCTTGCCCACTGTATTACTCTCACTCGCTATCTGCAAGTGTTTGAAGGCGTGTGGAATGTGTAAACTAGATAAGCAAAGAATTACACAAGATGTGGTTAGATCACTGAATCGCAAACACACACAGATTTATGACATCACCTAAGTATTTCAAGATGTAATCAGGGCAGTATGGGGTGGGTCCATCTGCAGATCCATGAGACCACTATCATTTGTCTCTCCCTGACACACACACATACAAACGCACAGGCCGCCAGGCCCCCCAGGTGCTGCCCCATGCAGAGACCCCCTGAGAGGTTGGTGTTTCTCCACTTCTTAAACACAAAGTCGGGGGTGGAGGTTTGTGTTTGCATTCAATAACAGAGCTTAACCCCAAAGCAAGGACGAGTGTGAGGTCTAAGTTATTCATGTGAGAACAAAAACAAGAAGGCTATTAAATTAAATCTAAAACTATGAATTGCTTTCATATGAAGCGTTCTGCTTTGTTTTTTGCCTGCAGTTCGTTAAGAGAGGGAAGAGAAACAAGAAGCAGAATTGCAGGAAGAAGGAAAAAGGTTGCATTTCCTCACGCTCTGGAACATGGCACCACGTTGGTCCTGGAAGGCGACGCTGGCAGGCAGGATCACAGTCAGGGCCAGTCTGTCCTCTCTTATTGTTGGTTATTATGCAAGAGGCTAACTCAGCCAGGTGGAATTAATCTGTCCCCACGAGACACAGATTTCACAATAAAAGACCTGAGATTAAGTTCCAGTGTCGAGTCATCTCAAGACTCACTTCCCAGGAAGATTACTTTCTGTTACACCCAATTAAACCTCCGTAAAACTCATTTAAATGTAGATTCTGATCATTTAGTGTAAATACACCATATCTGCTGAAGTTACACAATATTTTTAGTCTACAGTATAAAATTTAGCTCCCATGGTTAGTTTCAAGTTCATTATTTAAGATTTGTATTGATGTGAAATGAACAGTGCTACTTAACATCTGCTCATTTATTCTTGTCCTATTAGCGCTTGAGTCAGTGTGTCTTTTTTATCTGTATTAGCTTCCTGAAGTACTTCAGATAAACCCAGAAAGCCATAAATCTCAAAAATGCTGTAGCCTCACTGGTCTTAACCCACACAGTCCAGCATGCAGCCCTGCAGTGGCTCTTGGTGAGCGTAGGCGTGTACTTCCATTTCCGAGCAGCGAGAGTCACGAACAACATACAACGGAGACACAAAGTGACCTCATAGGCAGGAATTCTGGGAATCTGTGAGTAAATGAGCCTCCATGTGTTTCCATTTAGTTTGCAGTGATTGAAGCAAACTGCTGCTCCTCAGGGGTGATTGGCCGAAGGAAGAGGGAGAAAAAGAGGAAAATGAATCCTGGAAAACAGACGAGGAAAGGCAAAGAGAAGAGGAAGAAAGACACCAGCTTTGAAATGAGGTAAAGGAAGTTAGTAATACTGACTTGGTTGGAAGTTAGGAGTCAATTTCAGATTATATTTACAAATTTCTTTGGAAATTTTATCAAGCCTTAATAATTTAAGGGTAATCTAAAAGATCAAACTGGAGTTTTTTAAAGAAAAACACAAGTACACATTCATAAACACAAACACGAGAGACATAAACAAGCCCTCTGAGTTTCAGCAGTGAGTTTCGGCCCTTGACAAAGACACGTCCACTGTGAGGACCTGCAGACTGGCCTTTTCACGTCTCTTTGTGGTCCTGTGTCTCTGGGTAAGGTGACAGAAAATATGTCAGAAACTACAGGGTTTGAGATTTTATATAAACAGTCATGTTCCCGATTAATCCTATGAAATATTTTGTTCCTCTAGCTCCAAACGCAGGACAGAATTTGCATTTATGTTGCATTTATTAGGTCAAAAACCACTTTACAGCCACCTGGGCAACATCTATAACACTCGAAGCATTTAATGATGCTGGTTTCTCTTTATTACAATTCAATTCTTTCTTATATCCTTCCTGGCAGCAACAACAATGCCTGTGGTTATTAACCCTGTATCACCAAGTCTATCATCTTTGATACACAAGCTTTTGAGATCTCTACGTCATTCATGCATAAAATACTGGATGTAACAAAAATGATACAAATTAAAACTGGTATCTCCAAATTGATATTTTGTTTCTTTTTTACTTTTAATTTGTCTGAAGGTTCACAGTTAAACTTGATTTTAAAAATCAATACACGCTAGTTTACACCCAGCATCTGTTACGAACCATCATATCACAGTAAATGTAAGTCTGGTTTTTGCAGCGAATCGGTCATCGCATGTAAAACAAAACAATACTGGAAAAACTGGATGCTTTAAAATGTGTTTAGTTCAACCAAATGCTGACACGAGGGCTGAATGTGAGGTCACTGCCTGCTCATCATGTAGTGACTTGTATCCACTTAGAGTATAAAATAAGCCTGTGGATAAACTAAATTGTAAATTATCTTGAACTTATTATCAGACTGAAGACATAAAATATCAGAGAACAAGTAAATTCAGCAGTGAACAGTGCACCGCTCCTTTAAAAATAACCACATGGATCAAATTAGCCAGATAAAATCAGCTGGCGTGGCTTTGAACTGTGGGGAGTTAAGTTAAAGTGCTTCATGTGCCACTGGGCTTCCCTGCAGATTGACACTGTAAATGTCACGCCATTTTTCCAGCTGGGTTTCCCAGAGAGTCGCCCGGCGGTGGAAACCAAAACAATGAATGATGTAAGAGGACTGAGGGCATGAAAACACAGGACACCGTAAATGTGTCACTGTGGCCTTAAAATATTCAGCTGTTAACATAAATGCTTGACAGAGACGTGCACGCTTACACAAATACATACGTTCACCTCGACAACTGCAGTGTGTCGTTGCATTAGACATAAACCTTGCTCCTCCAGCCTCTTCAGCCTCCTTCCTTTCCCACAATGCTCTCCTCTTCTTTGGTCTCCCTGCGTTCCTCCCTCTCTCCCTGCACTCCTTCCTCTTTTCCCCCTCCTCTTCTCTGTCAAGGCTCAGAGGTCATGTGGAGGGTCAGAGCCCCCGCCCTCCTGGAACAAACACACCGAAATAAATAGCAGCAGAGAAAGAGAGGAAGGGAAGCGGCCGGATGATTGCTTTTCTACTTATCGCTGTGCCTGAATGAAGCAGGGAAACAGGCTGTACGTATGCGTCCAGAAATTCATTTTGAAATCTCGAAGGTGAGGACGTGTAGCATGGTGCTCACTTCCTCACAGGGGTGTTTCAGGGTCGAAGTGCAATTCAGATGAGCTGGCAGAAGAAAGCTTGCCCGCTAGTGTCAACACACGTTTAAAATACTGGAAGTGCACTCAACAAAACTGGAGGTGTGTTGGTACAATTCAACACACAAAAGTCCTATTATTTCATTTTTATTCATATATATCGCCAAATCACAACAACAGTCACCTCGAGATGCTTTATGGTAAGATAAGATAAGAGGGTTCGAGTCTGACCTGCAGCCCCTTGCTGCATGTCTTCCCCTCTCTCTCTGCCCTCGCTTTCCTGTCCTTTCTCCACTGTATCTGTCAAATAAAGTTGTAAAAGGCCAAAAAAAAAAAGGCAAGATAAAGAACCTAGTAGAGAGAAACCCCCAACAACCACTGATAACCAGGCATTTGGTGACAGTGGGAAGGAAAAACTCTTTTAACAGGAAGGAAACCTCCAGCAGAACCAGGCTCAGGGAGGCATGCGTTTAATTACATTAAAGGAACAAACACCACAAAGACGGCTGATAGACACAGTTCAGATTTTAAAATGAGTTTATGCTTGAGCTTATCACACACACAGGGGTTAAAAGTGACATCACAGCTGACACGTGCGGCCGTTTTGCCTCGTGCACCTTGATCATCAAGACAGTTGTTGCTGTTTTTCCTAAACCAGCACTGATGCTGTTTTTTCTGAGTTGCAATCATGAGGCGTTTGCTGTAGTAAGTCTGGTTCTGAGGTGCCATTAAAATCGTTTATGGGGCTGCGGTGACATCACAGTTCATGTGAGCGTTCACCAGTATCAACCATATTCGCTGTTTGCCTTGCGGCCTAGACGGCGCTCTCCTGTAGGCACTCTTTACTAATCACTACACCTGAAGCACTCATCAAAGCAGACTAATGCATGGGTTCAAGCCTTAATGTAAATTAAATAAGTGAGTTATGTAGTTAAAAAAATCTCCCATTCACTAGAGACCAAAACTGCAGTTGTTTATTTCTGGGACTTTTACCATTACAGAGTTTTGGAGTCAGCCTTATGTGGCGATTAGAGGAACTGGAATTCTGAAGTAGCCTCATTTTTTACAGAACTTACAGATTTTCAATCTATCGATGCAAAAAAACTTTCCAGCGTTCAAGTTTTCTCATCTAACATTCGGCTGAAAAATAAATAGGTGGATTTCCCAAAATATCAAACGTTTCCTTTGAGGTTCAGTTCAAGGGTTAAGGTCAATTAGTTTCATGTTAGCGGCAGGTTCAGGGGCTATATGAAGTGTAGTCGAGTTTACAGTCCAAACACGCGTGTTTATATGCGAGTGATTGACAGACAGCATAAACCTGGGAACCTCAATAGTTGAAATACAAGACAAACAAACATCCAGCATGCTTTGTTGGTCCTGGAATGTTTCCAGGGCAACTAAGGTGTGTGTTTGTGTGTGAAGCGTAGGAAAAGCAGAGGAAGCTTAACAGATGGAAGCTTTAAAACACTCACCAATGTTTATCTTGTAAAACATCAGGACTGAGAAGCAACCGGTGCTTATGTGCATGTGCTAAATCCAGCCTATGTGTGTGCATGTCTGTGTGTGTTTGTGTCATTTGGATTAAGAAGTGTGTATCTCCATTCTTAAGAAACATCCAACAGAGGCGAGTCCAAAGTCCGGTGCCAATGTTTACTGCACTGTGTGTTTAAGTGTGTGTTTGTATGTGTGTGTTTCTGCGTGAGTGAGCGCGGTTCTGGGAACACGCCAGCTGTGGATAGCTACTTTTAAATTTGGCCTGTGGACTGGTTCAGTTTGCTCCACAACAGGAAGTTGAGATGTTGATGTTGGGAGTCTCTGGGAACGGAGGCCTCGTGCAACACTACAAGCTGTGCCGACGTCATCTGAAACGATTCCCCGGAGTTTAATAAAAGTCGGTGAGCTGCAGCTCCGTTTGAGGAATGTGTGTTCAAGCCTCTGAAATGTGTTCACGTAGCTTTGGCAGCTTTCTGGCAGGTCGTGCTGTCATCTTCATTTAAAACATATTTAAATTGGTTCGTTTTCCTGCTCTTACCAGCAAACTTAGCTGAAGATGATTGTGTTAAATGGTTTAGGGTCATTCAAAGCTACTGTGTGTATTTTCCATCGGCATGCTGCGGCATGCTTTAACAACGCCGAGGCATTCTTTGCTCAGGCGATATCTTCCTGATCGCACAATGAACACTTGGGTGGAAAAAAATAACATCAGGTATCCGTTTTATATTCCAGTCAGAGACATGGGACATTTTTCACAAATGTAATTTAAGATTTTAATGTAATAATTACTACAAATAAATCTTAAGCAGATGAGAATCATTGATATTTCTATGTTTTGGGTCTTAAAATTATTTAATGAACCTCTAGGCTTGAAAAATAAGGCCAGCGTGGAAGGGCCAAAAACAGCACTTCCTCTTTGAGGCTGACTTCCAACGTGTGATGTTGAAATACTACTTTACAGCTGAAATAAATATGTTTATATTCTGCTGGAAAAAGTGTTTCTTCCTTCATAAAAACTGTGCAGTGCAAATATTTTTATAACTCATCCAGGCTGTCAAGTGACAAGTGTTTTGATCCAAGAAGGCGTAGTTCTCTGCTGATTAACAGAGGTGTGTATCTGTGCATCCATCTGTGGAGGGCTGCTTGCTAATCAAGTTCGCTAGCGTTACCTGTTAGCTTCACACGCCACCCTTTTGTCCAAAAATGGCACCTTCGACTTCAAATAACTAACACCGTAGCAGCAAAACCACAAACACTGAGTCTAAAACCAATGGTGACGTCACCGTGGCGATAGCCATCTTACATATACAGTCGGTAAGTGGGTGTATTTATTTACGAGCTTTTTCTCCTTCAGTGATTCACACGTATACGGCAACCATATACAGCCTAGAATGGCAGCAAGTTGGTGGCCTGACCCGCTGAAGTCTGCTCCATCCATACTTTGGCTTCCCTCACCTCCATGCGAGGGTCAAACCATCATACCTGTGATTTGACAAAGCATTCATCATCCTGAGCCACAGCAGCCCAGACAAGATGACACTGGGAAAAATAGCACATTTAAACTGTTTCAGGCAGTGACACGTCCTGCACTGGAAGTAACAAAGGTTCTTTTCCCCTGTTTTCCAGTTTTTCTTCCACAGGTTTATGAAGGTGACGTTTAGTAGTCCTTGTACCCGACCATTTTCAGGTGAATGTTTCTTTTGCTCATTAAGCCACTCAACACTGATCTATGAATCATTTAAGGATCAAAAAAGACACCTAACATAAAAAACCAATTTTAAACTGTATCTTTAGACACTTTGTTACTTTGTCATGAAAACATTTGTTCCATTTCCTCCTGCTGAATCCATGAAAATGCCAACGATAACAGGTCGGCAGGTATGAAATTCTGTTTTTGTACTGACGGGGTGATTTACTTTAGCCTTAAAGGTCCAGATGAAAGACAATACTCGGTTAACTTTCCTCCTGTTTCAGCCGAGGTGCATGGTGACACACTTTCAAACAGTTTGTATCACAGGCTTAAATTTTAGGACATCACAAAACTTCACGAGGAAAAGTCTACATTAAAAACAGGATCTTATTTTGAAAACATCCAGCCCCTGATTCTCAAGACATCTGCGCAGCACTGCACAGACTCTGTTGACTGTCCCTTTCTAAATAAACAGTCTAATAAACTATCTCAGGTCACACTCAGGGTTTTGGCTTAATAACTTTTAGATGTTTACATATTTGCTGAAAATATACTCCAGGATTTCATATCTCTAAGAGCTCTCTCCCAAAATCCGCACAGCATTTGAAGAATGACATTAATTGTCAGTTTCAGGATGGTTATCAGTGTAGAGAGGAAAACGTTTTTCTTTTTTCAGACTCTGGCCGGGCTGAGAATGTGATGTTCCTTTTGGCTCTGACAGGAAAGCACAGCATTGTTTAGTTGCACAAGCGATCCATCATGGAGGAGGAATGGGACCAGTACGGAGGATGAAGAGGAAAACGGAAGGAGATATGAAAAGAGTTTGTTTTGATGGCAGCAAGGACAGTGACCATCAAACCATGAACTGTAGTAACCTGAGCACAAGGAAAGAAAGAGAGAAAGGAAAGAAAATGAAAATAAAAAGGACAAGGGAGGAAAGTAAATTTTTAAAAAGGAAAAGAAAGGAGGAGTCTTCCCAGGATGGGAGCAGCAATGGGAGGAATTTTTTTTACACCAGGCACAGGAAGCGGCGTAAATGTTTATCTTGTGGGGACCAGTTTGGAGTTATAGACCTTTGGAAGGCTTCCCACTTTCTGCCTTCAAACTGCTGTTTGAGGGTTAAGAAAGAGTTTTAGGTCAGGCTTAGGGTAAAGGTTCGGGTCAGGCATGTATTGTGGAGAGTTAGGATGAGAGGCTAGAAGAGCCTAGGGAATGCAGTATGACTGCCTCTGTGTGTGTGTGTGTGTGTGTGTGTGTGTGTGTGTGTGTGTGTGTGTGTGTGTGTGTGCGTGTGCATCAAGGCCTCGTGGGAACTGCAAACTTGACAATCCCAGACTCTTAGTTTGATGAAGTGGGGGCTAAATGCTGTTATCTCACACACACTCTCACCCTTATGTGTTAAATCAATCAGCTGTTGATTTCATCATCTTACATTATCCGCCTGTAAAGTCCAAGTCCCAGTTAGATATCCCTGACAGCATCAGGAGCAGAGTTCTCACGACACTCTGGGGGGTCTAAAGGTCTCCATAATAATCCAGCAGTCTTTAAAAACATCTAAGTGGAGGCTTCACAGACAGAAGCAACCAAAACATCAGGACCACTGTAGTCAAAGGGACATCGTTATTTCCATCTGCATATACATGATTCTGTTTTTCCATGTGCACATGTGGAAAGCGTGAGTCCGAAAGTAGCATCAAGATCCTAGCACCGAACAGAGCAGGCCTCAGTGGCAACAAGTCAGATATGGCATCCAGGGAGGAGGTGGGTTGCAAAGTAGCTTCACGTTCACTATACAAACAGACACACTTATGCAGACAGACACATTTGTGGAACCATAAATTACGCTTAAAGCAGCTTGAACAGCTCCACCTGTATGATGTCTACCAATTGGATCTGTTGAAGGGTATCAGCTGAGCCATCAGCTGATGTTGGTAGGAATGGCTGAAATGGACGGTGTGGTCCAGAAGTAATTCTGCATGAAAACATGCAGAATTGCAGGGTTTCTTTCGTCCACATGTCGCGTTCATTCAAGGTAATTCAATCAGAACATACAGTGAGTATTTCCAGCACTCAAGGTTCTTTGTACTGTAAGTTAAAGACCTTTTAATAATATTTTTTTTTAAAAACCCAATATTCAACCAACTGTCACGGTCTGGCTGGCAGACCGTGGGGATATGGGGAATGAGGACCCAGGCGCGGTGCTCTGTGTATAAACAGTGCGTTTATTTACAGTGATGGAAAAACATGACAATAAATCCCGTGCTCTCCCGACTCCCGTGACGTGTCCTCTTCCCAGTGTTAGTGCTTCTGTCTCCGCTTCTCCGTGATGAGCACCCCGTGCTCGCTGCCCTCTCGTCTCTCGCTGCTCCTGGGAACATAAGAGAGAGGCAGCTGTCAGACACGCAATAATGCAGGAGACTCAAACTAAGAACTGGTCGAGAGACTAACGTGAAGCCACGCAATGATCCAGCGTCGGAGAGAGCTCCACCACACTATCAAGTAGCTCCTCCGACGAGGCCTGATCAGCTGTAGGTGTCACATGGTCTTCAGGTGTGGCCAATCACCTGCCAGGGCCACACACACACAGACACATATGCAGGGAGAACGAGGGACAGCAATACAAAATACATATATTATAATATTAGTCCAAAACTGCTCAGTTTTGACACCAACGCCCTGTGAGAAGGCACTTTGTGACAGTGGGAAGGAAAAACTCCCTTTTAACAGGAAGAAACTTCCAGCAGGACCAGGGGAGGGGCGGGGCCATCTGCAGTGAACGATCGAAGGTGAGGGAGGGCAAAAGGGCAACACAAACAGTGTGGAAGAGATTTAGAGATTAGTAATAACTAATGATCGAATACAACATGGTGTATAAACAAATAGGAGATTGAAGAAGAAACACTCGGTGCATCATGGGAAGCCCCCAGCAGCCAAGGCTTATTGCAGATAACTAAAGGGAGAGTGAGTCTAAGGGTTCATTCTGGTCAGGATTATCTAATCCAGATGAGTTTGATATCAAACTCACTCTTTGCTACACTGTCACAAAAAATGATCTCAGCGTTGTGTTTACTGTAAGTGAAATGATGATTAATACAAACAGCCACACACACGAAGGCCGATACAACACAGATACTGAGCTGTGAGGCTGATCTATAGGAACACACACAGGCACTTATGTGCACAGGCACAAGCATGTGTCTTCCACAAAGGCTCCAGTCACATGTTGAACAGATACATACCAGCACAGTGATGTCAGTTTGTTCATCCCAACCTCACACTGCTGATCTATTCATCAGAAACTCTGCAGCTGAAGGCCACAGTGAACACTGCCAAGTCTTTTAGCTGTCAGAGTCTCTCAGAAATCATTTGTTCTTAGGGTCTTCTGACGTCACGATAGGCTGTGTGAAACTCATCGGGTGTAGCTGTGCGCTTACATTTTCTGGAGCACCAGATGGGTGGAGTCAGCGCAGTAACAGAAGATGCAAGAAGTGGCACCAGGCGAGTTTTAAAGAAAATCCTTCTGACGCAGCAGGTGGAGCTGACACAGAAGGGAGCGTCCTGTTCTCGACTTTTCTTCTCATGCAGGAGAACCGGTCACGATTCCTTCACCATCTCCAACAAAAAACGTTGTTGCAGAACTCGTGTTAATCTGATTCCTGGTGGATCAAATACGTCAAACTTTAAGTGATCTATCATATGATTTGATACATTGTAAGTCTGATTCCCTCAAGAAGGATTCAGACTTTTAATTACTGTAAACAACAATATGTTTTTAAAATAGCTGATGTTTGCAGAAAGCATCAGCAGAAAATAGAGGTGTTAAACTCAGTTGGATATCGATTTGCTGTATCCCACCAGGTGCAGTTTGCTGAGGCATGTTGCCAGTTTGTGTAGAGGTCACAAACTGGCAACATGCCTCAGCAGGAGCAGAAGCAGATTCATGGCTCACCTTCAGGGTTTCTCACCATTTCTACCCAAAGCACAATAAAGCGTCCTGATATTACCACAGAGACAGTGTCATCAAACCTGAACTTGATTCTTTAACAAATTAAACATTTGATTTTATGTTTTTTTCCTCAGCACATAAAAATAACATTAAAAGGACATTCCACACGTTTGAACTTTTTATCATTTCCTGCATTTTCTGTACATTTTCTCCCACAAACGCATTACATGAGGCCTAATATGGTCAGTCTGAAACATTCCCAACTGGCTGTTACTCTACTGATCACACGGACCACATAGCATTGACATTAGCTCAAAAAAATTAAAGGAACAGGTTTTAATCAGCGTCAGTTAAACTTCTGGGATACCGATCTGGTCGGTAAGTAGCAGAGGGCGCTGTTAATCAGTTTCAGCTGCACTAGACGGGCAACAATGGAACAAACCTCAAAACAGGAATGATTTTACAGGTGAGGGACACAGAAATTTCCTCCCTTCTCATCTTTTCTGACTGTTATTTCACTTGATTTGCATTTGACTCGGGTCATGGTCACTACTGGTAGCATGAGGTGATACCTGGACCCTACAGGCACATGCTTGCTGAGGATGCACAGGTAGTCCAACTCCTCCAGGATGGCACATAAATACAAGCCGATGCCAGAAGACTTGCTGTGTCTCCAAGCTCAATAGCATGGAGGAGATTCCAGGGGACAGGTGCTTACTCTATGAGAGCTGGGCAGAGCCGTAGAAGATCCTTAACCAGTCAGCGGGACCAGTATCTGCTTCTTAGTGACAGGAGGAACAGGATGAGCACTGCCAGAGCTACAAAATGCAGCTTAGAATGTCTCTGACCAAACAATCAGAAGCGTACTTCACGAGGGTGGACCCTGTGCTCACTGCCCAGCACCATCGAGCCCGACTTGCATTTGGCACAAAATACCAGAATTACCAGGTGCACCACTGTGCTTTTCACACATGACAGCAGGGTTACCTTGAGCACACGTGACAAACGTTAAAGGGTCTAGAGAAGCTGTGCAGAGGGTTCCTCCTGGTCCACGACAATGTCTGGCCTAAATCCAATAGAACACCTCAGGGACGTTATGTTTTGGTCCATGCGACACCTCAGATTATCCAGTGTCTTTGAATTGTTTGCTTGTTTACACAACAATCAAAACAACAAAGTAATATCCAGTGGGATTAGGATTAGACGGCTATGAATCAGGTCAAAGTTTGAGTCTGTTATTTAATAAAATAAGCTTTAATCAGGTTACAACACAGCATCTGAGGGGTTTTTTTGTGTGTATTGTGGATAAAAACTACTACCGTGTGCTACTAATGGTAATGAACAGAACTATGTATGTATGTGGCATTTTCCTTGCTGCTCTGTTCGGTTCAGCGCACACAGGTCCTACTTTCCTGCCAAACACGAGGATTAAAAATAAGCCTAATAACGTCTAATAAGTCTCTGAGCTGGATCTGCTGCAGGATTCAGTTGCAGTTTTCACAGAGTTCAGAAGGACTTTCTGGCAGTTGTGTTAAAATGATCAGCTTGGCTGTCCTAACATAATAATAAGACAAAGAGGAGAAATGAGAGGTGGAGTTTACATTTGTGTATTTCTGGCGTTCACAGACACTCTTATCTGAATCGGCTTCCAACAAGCAGCTCACAGAGACAGACAGACTCCCTGTCTGGAGAGCGTGGGCGCCTGGGAGACAAAACGACCACAGGACAGTAATATGTTCTTTACTTTTATTTGACGCAGATGATGGGATTAGTTGGTTAATTGTTTAAGCAAAGAAGCTCTTTAATAGTAATTCCCAGTCCTCTGGGTGCAATAAATCCCTTTAGTCCTTTAACATCTGTGTCCTCCACTCTTCAGCGTGCAGCATGTGGGAATTTTTTAGAGACTCTCATGATAGCGAGACAGACGGGCACAAAAGAGAGAGACATAAGAGATCTTGTGAATGGAGATTGAAAGTTCAGCCCGGCCACCAACGTCACCCTTCTCACACTGCGCCCCCACAGGCGCAGGACCAGCACTGCGAGCACTGCGGCTCACAGACCATCAGAGTCCAAATCCAAGCTGAAGTCGTCCTCTAAGAGGATCACGTCTTCTAAATATACTCTCACCACAGGTAGTTTCCCCGAACAGGGAGCTAAGCAGATTACTGATAACAGATACGCCGAACGCACAACTCAGAGTGTGAGGGAACTCTGGGAAAACACCACTATTAGTACAGGTCATCCACTTAACAATACAAAAAAACCCAACGCATCATACTAAAAGCAGATGACAGCGCTCCACATTTCCCTATTTCAGCAATGAGGTTGCATGTTCTCGGAAGTCTGGATCACCATATTCCATCCCACGGATCTTATCTGGAAAACTTCAGCTGTGCTGAAGAGTGAAGAATGTTTTTGTGATTTCTTTTTTTTGTTTGTTTTAAATTTAGTGCGTTTTCCAGACTGTCTTTACTTTACTTTCAGTTTTGTCATTATTAAAAATGTAAAACTATTTAGCTGTTTTAATGTTTTATAAATAAATTATAATGGAGAAGAAGTTGAGAATAGATAGAGAATACAAACCAAAGTTTATTGAAGGCAGTTCACGTGCAGATGTCCCAAATTTTGATAAACATCTGCACCACAAGTGTGTGCAGACCGCAGCGGTCTGCACACACTTGGGATCATTGTCCTTCTGCAGAGCAGAGCAACCAACCTGCCAGACGGCCTCACATTTCACTCTAGATTACTTTGGTAAACAGAGTAGTTCACTGTCGACTCGGTGACTGTAAGGTGCTTAAGCCTCGTGGCTGCAAAACCAGCCCAAATCATCACCCCTCCAACAGCGTGCTGGCAGTTGGCTTGAGGTGTTTGTGCTGATGTTCTGGGTTCTTTAGTTGATGCTGTGCATCATTGTCAAACATCTCCACTTTGGTCTGCCGTGCTCCTGAAGTCTTTTGGTTTGTTCAGATACAACTTTGCAAACGTGAGCTGGAAACACGTCCAAACAAGCCCCACTTGTTCATTCTTTTTCTAATTTTGTCGTCATGAGCCAGCCGAGGCCTGAACATCACCGTGGGGTGAATTTGCTGAGACATTTGCCGACTCCATGTTTGTCCAACGCCTTACAAAAAGTAGTGTACAACTGATAATCACTGCCCTGTAGTTTTTGTTAAATAATTTTGTAATGTCATACTTTGTTTCTACCTAATCTTTAGACAATACTAATATTTTCCAATTTCTAAAACCTTAGAATTTAAAGTTGAATTTATGATGTTGTAGATTTGGTGTTTTACGTTACTTCGTTTGGCCAAGGAAGACATACAAGATTTAATGTCTGAGACTTCCTAATTAAATAAAGGTAATGATCATTTTAATTAGCTATTGGATAACCTTGTATAACATTGTGTTGTGCTGTGCTGAAGGTCACAGGCGGGTACAACACGTAGAACCAAACTGGCAGAGGAGAACATGTGCGCTCGCGTGTGTGATAGGAAACCTTTGAGGTTCGGGATGAATAGTTTGTCTTCCTGGAGCCAGCGCTGCAGGATGGGAGGGTAGCAGGAAGTGAGTCAGTAGTGGATCGTACTTAACCAGGAAACAGCCTGTGTGCTGCTGAGGTACTGATCCAAATCCACAGGGGCCGAGCCAAGAACTGCACGGTTCAGGTCTAAATATATAAAAGAACAAGATAAAAAAAAATGACAGCCTGCTTGTGAAAAATACATCTGAAAAGCAGGCCAAAGGGCGTTTTTAGATAATCTGATTTGACTGGAGACGCAGACAGACAGACAGCGCTCGCAACCTTCATCCGGCTGAACAATCGTGACTTCAATGAATTACTTAGAGACTTTGACAGAAAACAAAAATGCGTCAAATGAATCATCCGAGGTACTGACAACACAGGAAATACTTGAAACTGGTTGATCATGTATTAATTTTATTTAAATACTTACAACCTCACCTACAGTGTAGTTAGAAAACTCCAGTCCTCCAAAGACGGGAACTGGATACTGGTCAAATTTACATAGTGAGGAAAAAAAGGAACCAAACAAAAAGAAATCCATAAAGGAAAAAACAAACAACTTTCACACTTGCTATAGCTGACACTCAGCCTCCTGACAGGCTTTTAAATGGACTGGCAGGGAGGACGACATAATAGTGAGTTTTTCTTATCTGAATCTTCATACACAAAACCAGACGTGAACGTCGTTCCTCTCCTCACACTGCTGCAGCGCGCCGACGCCCCACTGAGGTGAGTGGTAATCTCTGACATACAAAATGATTCAGCTCAAAATTTACAAGTGAGGCAGTATATTTACTCAAGTATAAAAAATAAATTAAAACGTTTATACACAAGATGGACGAACACGATCCTGAGAGCTGTTGTACAATCTTCACTTTCTGGAGGTCAAAAACATCTGAACCCGCCACAACTGACCGCTCACGTACAGATTCGCCAACGAGACTGGCAATGAAACCGCTCCCCCCTTACAACAAACAGGAACAACCGCTTTCCCTCACCCTGATTCAGACGCTGGATTCACTTCTAATTCACACAGTTCATGGCGTTTATGGCAGACGTTCTGGAGAGAAGACTTGCACTCTCATCTAAGCTGCGAGTCCAAACCGTGAACATTTCCACAATTACACGTCCACTTTTTCAAACATTTTTTTTAGTTTGTTTCATTTATTTTGGTTGGCATGGTTCAGATGAAAAGCAGGAGGGGGCACAGATGAGTGCGACACGTACAAGTCGTCTGAATTTTAGGTCCAAATGTAGTTTATGATTGTCATGGTGCCACCAGCCAAGCATTTCAATTGAGAATGCAAGGCAGAAAACTTCTCTATTCAGAACAGCTAATAAAACAAAACAAAGAAACTAAACACTGAGATGTAGATGACTTTTAATTCAGTGGTCCAAATTCAAATGTAATTAGGAGGAAATACATGGAAATAACTTTGACAAAACCAGTTTTGGCAGCAGAGATAAAAGGACATGATTCAATGGATAACTAACCGCTACCTAAATGTGCCATTGGAGAGCGAAGTGACAGAGTCAGTCATCAGTCTGAGCAGCTAAACCTGTTTCCTGCTTTTTCCTAACGCCCCCTTAAGCTTTACGGAAACTAGAGCTTAAGTGCTCTCCATATTCACAAACCGATAAAAATAAATGTTCAAGTGAAAGTCTGTTTCTCTTCACAGCAACAAGACTGGAGTAAAGGCAAAATCTGTGAGAATTAGGGGCTTCAACGGTTGTGTAGTGATTAAAGAGCCTGTCACCTGTAAGAGCTAAACACCTGAAATGGAGCTGTACATGAACAGCCTGAAGGGTTACAGCCACTCAAAATATAAATACAAGCCTCAGAGACACAAGCTGACAGTGCAAAGGAGTAGAAAAATACTTAAAAAAGCATTTAAGTAGAATAAAGACCATTTCAGTCATTTCTGCAGAAAAAAAGTAACGTGGAAAGAAAAGAAAATGCTTTAGTTTGATGTGACGCCAAAGACAGAGGATGAAAGCAAAGGCAGTGATGTGGAGGGCATTTAGTTTTTGACAGGTGTAAAGTAAGTTGCCTCAGTGCTCTTGATTCTGTTTAAAGAAACACCAAAAATAAACAATATATTGTTGGGAAAATCAGATATAAAAAAAGCTTTTAATTTGTTACAAAGAGCACAGCCATCTGTAACTAACCAGAAAATATGCATATATACACGAGCACATCAGCTTTAAGAAGAGAAGAAATATGAAACAGAAGGATGTGAGAAACTTAAATAAAAGGAGATTTAAACACATGTGATGCTTAAAGTTTCATTCCATATAAATGTGTGTCTGTTGTCAGGATAATCATTTTCATTAAGCACTGAGATGAGAGAATACATCTATTTATACATCAATAAGTCTGTTTAAAATAGAGATTTCACTTTAAACTTTAAACGCTACCCGAGAGTCTTTTATAGAATCTGAAACACTGTGTTTGGGTGTGTGTGTGTGTGTGTGTCTGTGTGTAATATGTCTGCTGCCAATCTTATCAAAACTCGTCTTACAGGCAGTTGCCGCAGTGCACGTTTCTCTTTGCACTGACATTTTCAGTGTCCAAAAACCTGAAACAACCCACACCCAGCTGCCACATCTGGGGCGTCAGGGTCCCAGGATCAGTGTCACTGGCAGAAGGGAGAGGCTGTGGGGTCAAAGCCTTTGAAAACTTCCTTCAGGGAGCCGTTGTCCTGCTCTGCGGCCGCCTGATCAGACTGTGCAGGGCTGTTTCCCCCAAAGGGGCTGCTTGTCCCGCCAGGCTTACTAGCCTGCTTCACAACACCAAATAAAGAGGATACTGGTAGGTTATGGACCCCTGCAGGCGCCTGGTCTGCAGCAGATCCAGGAGCACCCTGACCTCCAGCTGCAGCCACCCCAGCTGCAGCAGCCCCGCCCTGAGCTGTGGAGTTAGGTGAGGGCGCAGGTTTGGGCCGGGGCCTGTTATAGCTGTTGTATCTATCCGTGCCTTGCTCTGTACTTTTCTCTGGCTCAGGTTGGTCCAATGCAGACTTCCGAACAAAGAGGGGCTCCTTGGATTTAGGTTTACTCGTTGTGGGGTCACTGAGTTTGGACTCAGTTTGGCTGGCTGAGTTAGGAGAGTTGTTAGCGCCACTGCTGGTACCAGGGCTGCCTGGTTTGTTAGTCCGAGGGTCATACAGACTAATGCTGCTCAGCACACTGGCACCCCCTGGTGTCCCGGCCCCTACACTGCGCCCTGCCCCAACTGAGGAGAGCAACCGTGGGTCATAGGGAGCGATGGCAGGTGGAGAAGAACTAGATGTTGGTGCAGGAGATGTGGACGGAGGGGGCACAGGTTCTGATGGCTGCTTCAGTGCCGACTTCGGTGGCTGGAGACGGGGATCAGAGGGGACTTTGCGGGCAACACGGGGGTCAACAGGCTTTTCTATAGAAGCTGCAGGCATGGACTGAGGTTGACCCATAACTGGCATAGTGGTAGGGGGTGTGGGTAAATGAGGAGGAGAAGGAGTCTGGGACGTGCTGGAGTTAACATTCTTCAGGATGCGAGACAGAAATTCAAATTCTGGGAGGGTAGAAGCTGAGGAGGAGGGAGCAGGGGCGTCTAAGGAAGGAGGAGGCTGTACGGAAGGAGGTTGCGAGTGAGAGAGTGGCGTGTGTAACTGCTGCTGCTGACCGCGGGACAGACGTGAGTCAAGGGTGGACACGGGAGGGATGCCTGGGGGTAGAGGAAGCAGGTCCTGCTTGGGAATAGGGAGCGGAAGCAGATCTTCAGGAGACCAGGTGATGGTTTTAGCGAATGCTGGCATGTGAAGAACAATATCCTTCTTGATGTGGCTGAACTGCTGCAACTGGGAACGTGGGTCTTTCAGAGCCATACCCATGAGCGGATCCAGAGGAATCGGCACGGGCTTGTCCCGTAGAACCCGCTCAGTCTCCTCCTCATCCACTGCCGGGGTCGTGAGCGGAGGGGGCTTATAGACCAGGGGAGGTTCAGGCTTAGCAGCTGGAGGCGAATGGGAGGCAGATCCTGCTGAGGCAGCAGCAGCTAGCCTAGCTAGCCTGGGGTCTGCAGGTGGTCCAGATGACGATGGAGCGAGTGTGGAGTGGGTGGGGTCAGAGATTTGAGCTGACTCAGCAGCACGTGCCAAGCGTGGATCCCGAGCTAAGCGGGGGTCTGCTGGGCGAGCCGGAGGGTGGGAAGGAGAGGCTTTCACAAGGCGTGGGTCGCTCGGATGCACGTCAGATTTTTGAGGAGCCTGGGTCTGCTGACGGAGGGTCTTCAGGATGGAAGTCACGCTCCCACCGCCATCCTCATCCTCGCTAGAATACCAGTTCCCTGAGTCACCTAGGAAAAGAGGGATTTGACATTTTGGTCAACTCTAAGCAATCACTGAAAGGGTCACCTCCGTCTCATTTCTGTTACACACAAAATGGTTTTAAGTCTTAAGTCTTTGGTTTTACAGGTTTCTCCTGTTCTTAGACAGTCATACGGAAAGAGGAATACTTGCAAAGGATGCTACATCTCACTATGCCACAGGAATCATTTATACACAGATGCAGGTGCTGTTCCTCTACCTTCAGTGTCTCTGCTTTTTTCTGCTCCTCCCTCAGCCATCCTGCGAGCTCTTTCCTCTTCCTCTTGCTGCTTCTGTTGGATCCTCATGAAGAGGACGCGCTGAGCAGGTGGCAGAAAATCAGGCACAGAAATCCCCCCCTGATTGGCTGTGGCTCCATTAGCAGGGCCTTCCTGGTTGCCTGACTGATTTCCAAATGTTCCTGTGCCTCCTCTCTCGTCCATACCGGAAAAACCCTGGTAACTGTCACCTGATAGGGAACAGACAAAATTCTCATAAGTTTAAGAGCCACTATTGTTTGAAGTAAGCTGCTCCAACTCTATTTTGGTATTTAGTATAAAATAGGGCTGAACGATTATGTTAAATAATCTAATTGCGATTTTTTGCCCCAATATTGCGATTGCGATG
>NW_005187553.1:463914-489113 GCF_000239375.1 Pundamilia nyererei | reverse complement strand
GACATGTCCAGAGTATAATCGCAGCCTTTGCGGTTAGAAAATTGCACTTGATCATGTCGCGATATTATCGCAAATGCGATATATCGTTCAGCCCTAGTATAAAATGATCTCACCTTCTTGAACCACACCCTCCATCTTCATACCCTCTTGCTGATTGTAGAAGTTATTGTAGAAGTTTCCTCCTCCCTGAGGAGGACCTGGAGGCATAGCACCTCCATGTGGAGGGCCCTCTCCTGGTGGAAATCCTCCCATCATTGGTGGTCCACCGGGTCCCATGTTGGGAGGGCCCTGGTTCATTCCAAGGTTGGGGCCCATGTTCTGCATGTCAGGGGGCATCATACCTGGAGGGGCAGGGAATCTGGGAGGAGGGGCACCAGGGGGCCCTTGAGGTCCAGGTGTTGGGGTCTGACCCTGGTTGGTACTGGGGGCCTGGCTTCTAATACAAAAGCGGGAGTGTGATTTAGAATTCGGATAGTGACTCTCAAAGCAAACATTTTTTTTAATTATTTAGAGTTAATTAAAAAAATGTAGATACTAGTTCCTGTTACACATTATTCTCTGCTAGTTGTGCATTTCCTAGAAGTCTGACAAAACCAATAACCAAACACTAAAATAATTATTGCACTGAAAATCCTTTGTCTACTCAACACTCAGGGTCCGCGGCTTTTGGGAGGAACCTTTGAGCTGTTGTGAATCTAAGCAGCTGCTTCTCAGCCTTAACGCAGTTTCACAGATGTTCAGAAAACGTTTTCAGTTCTCAGAGTAAAAACCTCAGACAGTATTCCTACATTCCAAAAACTGAGAACTTGGATCTTCTTACAGACAAAGTCAGGATGCGGATTATACAAATACTCACTTTAATTCTTTGCATTTCTGATCTCTTACCTAACTGCGAGTTTCTGGGCCAGCTGTCCTGTGGGCTGAACTTTAATCTCAAACAACGAGGGGATCTTCTTCCCCATGCCTCCTCCTCCTCCACCAGCAGGAGGTGGGGGACCCATGTGGGGAGGAGGAGGAAGGCCAGGGGGATTCGGCGGGCCACCTTGGAAGGGACTTCCATCAGGACCGTGGACAGGTGGACCGACGCAGGGACCAGGGACAGGAACAGGCCCTGGTCCTGGGGGACCTTTGACAGCCATGGGCACCTGATTAGGTCCAGGAAGACCCCCAAAGTCACCAGCTGGAGGCCCAGCAAAATCCACACCACCTGTGTTGGTTTCAACAGGAACGGGCCGGGGAGGGGTTGGAAGGAGGCCGACTCCAGGAGGGGGCTTAGGAAGCGGGTTAATTCCTTGCTTCTTCAGCTCCTCCACCTCTTTTTCGTCCTCAGCTCCAGCTTCTGCATCCTCTGCCAGCATCTACAAAACCAAGAAAAATACTCTGCTGGGTGAATCTTAAAGAAACACAACTGAAGGCAAACAAAAACAACAGTCTGTCAACTTAAACTGGCAGACTGTGCGAGTGACAAAAATCTAACTTATATACACTTAATATTGTGAGAGTTTACAGAAAATAAACGAGGTGACTGTCTTCGAGGTTGGAGGTTCCTACCTTGTTAAGCAGCTCCCGAGTATCATCATTGAGTTCCTCGTGGGAGAACATACACTCGTCACCATTGACACACTTCCCTGTGGTGTGGAACAGCTTACAGGGGAATTCACGTAGCACAGGAGTCAAGGAGGAACACTCGTGTCACATTATCAGCTGTGTCAATATCAGACAAAGTGGGTACGACGACTGATACAGCACTGCATCATATTTAACCTCACTCACATACAGCAGTACATCAGTTACCCTGATTATTGGATAAAACAATTTGCTAGTTCATCTTTGCTTCATAGTGTTAATGGTTGTTAAAACTAATATGAAAACTAAATGGTCATTTTAACGATTGGAGCTTTTAAAAAACAAACCCTGAAACAAAACACTGGTGCAACATATCGAGCAAGGGGTCAACTTTGGCCTGGTGGCCCGAATAAACAGGTGTAAACCCTGGATTGATTTCACTTATGCAACTTCATACTGGTAAATATTGCCAGCTTGACTCTTAACTTGACTTACTAGTCAGAGATTCAAGTGTAATTTGATTGGAACAACTGGTTCTGATCCACAACTCCAGACTGCCTTATCTATACTGATAAATAGGCTCTCCATGTGGTCAACAGCAAAGGATATCATGCATGTAAGGACAGTGGTCAGCTCGGGCACAGAATCCAGTGATGTAGAACTTGCACAACTCCTTCTTCTTTGGCAGCTCAATGTCATGGCTGAAGTTACAGTGGTCGCCCTGTTGTATGGGAAAAAAGTGTGTGTTATGGATGTCAGGGCTGAGACAGCAGCCAACAGATAATTTGTAGACCAAAATAAACAACACAGAAGACATTTCCTCTGCATCTTGCAGCTGTGGTTATTACATGCTGCTGTAAGAGTTTATATTAGTATAAAGCCTTTTATAATATTTGCATTAAGCTATAGATTCCTGGCACCAAACGTTGAATGTAATACAAAATTTGTATATGTGCACTTTGAAAAGTGAACTTAACTGTATGTATACAATAAAAGAGCATTAATAATACATATTATTGATATTTGTGCCATCCTACCCAAGTGCATCTCCCCTCGATGTAGTACTTGCAGATGGCCTTTCCTTTCTTGTCCTGGTGCTTTTCATTCTGATTCCTCCTCCCCATTCCCGGTCCATCACCTCCAATACCATCCTGAACCCACCGCACACAACAAGCAAATACAAATTAGCTGTACTGTCCAGTTTGTTACCAGATCAGGGCGCTTAACCTGAGCTCATAATAATTATGAAAGTTTTACCCCGTTATCCATGTCTCCGTTGTCATCATCATTCCCCATGTCTCCTCTTCCTCTCCCTCTGTTTCGACCCTTTGCTCCTCTAATCATGCCACGCCCTCCTTTACCTCTGCCTCGCCCGCGGCCCCCTTTACCACCTGGTGGAGAAATCAAGACACGGTGTGAGTGAACTTTTGGGCAAAAAAAAGGATATATTTCCCCATTAATTTTGCATAAATCCTAGTTTTAGCCATTTTAGTTCCCTTAACCCTCCCTTTAATGCAACTTTCTGCTGATTGGCCTCACAAACTGTGTGCCATAGTATGGACATCTAGCTTCTATGACATCAACAGGATGAAAGATTTTAAAAGGAATACTGAAACTGAGTGTTTAGAACAGTCTGGTACCTCAGTTTTTGGCTCACAGAAACACTTGCACATACACTGATGGCATTATTTGAGTCTTTGTCCATATTTAATACGTGCACACACAATTATATCAATAATATATGAAAACGAAAAAACAAACAACGTAGGTCAAATTTAAATAAAAGGAAACGGAAGGAAGAGACGAAAAACAAACCTCTGCCTCTGTCTTTGGACTTCTTGTACTGGTTGAGCTCTTTCGAGTAGTCATCATAGTCATCATCACCCATGTCGTAGTCATCATCTCCATACTATAAGGACGGGGATTATTATTGTCATTTAACTGACTCTTCGTGAACTTGGAGCAAAATATAATTCTGAGCTCTAATCCTCACCTCCATTTCATCTCCGTAGCCGTCTCCATCATCATCTCCTCCCATCTTTCCTCCTCCGCCTCGCCCTCCTCTTCCTCTGCCTCCTCCTCTTCCCCTCCTCCCTCCTCTCATTAATCCACGGCCTCTGTGGTTCTTCATACGACCTCTGGCCCCTGCACGAAGACAAAGAGAGAAGTAAGAATAAGCTACAAAAGTGGGACTCCACCTGTCAGCAACTTATCTGAAATTTGTATTGATAAGAGAACTTGTGTGTATGTATGCAAATATGCTCGAGTGCAAATTCAACTGTGGTGCAGGTAAAATAGTGAACTTTGATAACACAGTGATACATTTTTCTCTTTCCTTGTTTGAAAACATCCCCAGAAAAGACAGCTGGCCTTGTCACAACGTTGGATCTTAGGTTTGATTTTTCCGTGTACAGTCTTGCTATGAAACCGTGTTGACTTGTCAGCTGAGCACATATTCAGCATACAGCAGAATATGTTTAAAAAGTCTATTTTTCAAACTGCCGTGAAATTACCTCGCCCACCACGGCCGCCTCCTCCCTCCTTGGCCTTTCGGTACTGGTTGAGCTCCTTGGTGAAGTCATCGTAGTCGTCATCCCCCATGTCTTCATCTTCCTCTCCCTCAAAGTTGTCATCTTCGTAGTCATCGTAACCTCCGTAACCCTGTTTCTCCATCTTCATGTAACCACCCCTCTTTGCGCCACCGTAGCTCCCACGAGACTAGAGAGAGATAAGACATTGATAAACTGAGAATACTTTCATAATGTTCACATTATATTATGCACATGTAACATGTGTGTTGGGAAAGTTTTCTTTTCAGACTTACAGAACCGTACTGGGGGCTGTACTCTCTATATTTCCTTTTCTCACTGGGACTGTAGTCAGACTCATCACTGTAGTCTGAGTGGTCATCATCCGAGGACGCATGACGCTGAGAGAAAAAGGGACAAATGTTAGAGTTGATATTTTTGGGTTAAGCCAGAAAACGGGTGTTTTCATCTCTGCGTTTACTACAATTCTTACTTTATGTCGTGATTTGCGTTTCTTCTTGGACCTCCTCTTTTCTCTTTCCCGCTCCTTCTTCCGCTTCCTCTTACGACGGTGGGCTCTCTCGTCGTCTGAACCGCTGCTAGCGTGGCGCTCCCTACTTCGCCGAGGCCGCTCCGCCGACCCTTCGTGGCCTCCTTCACCTCCACCCACTTCTTCACCGTCTCCACCTGGACCGACTGCTGACACACCTCCTGCCATTTCTTCCTCCTCCATTTCTCCCCCATCATCTTCCAACTCACCCTCCTCCAGCTCTCCATCTTCTGCCCTGTATATGAAAAGAAAGCCATCTTTAATATTATGGTCACAAAATTTTACAAAGATAAATGCACAATAAAATTATACAAACAAAGAGGAGGAAGCAAGAACGACTTTATACACGCAGCTGGGGGTAAATCGGCGAAAACGAGTACAGAGGCTCGGCGAATTTGAAAATTGAAGATACAGGGATACACGCACAATTCAAGAACGAGTCATCGATCATAATCTGCTGCTAATATCATAGATGGTGCCATTTTTTCCCGATTGAGCCGTTGCGATTTCAGACTTTTCAGAAAATTATCGGTCAAATTAATCTAGATCCTTGTTTACTGTTTGTTGTATTTTTGTATCCTGGGTATGCCGCTGAGAGGAGACCCTGGGATAGATACAGGACATGCTGGAGAGATCATGTCTCTCAACTGGCTCAGGAACCCCTCCGTGTCCCCTTGGAGAGCTGGAGGATCTGGCTGGGGGGGTCTGGGGGTCTCTGCTTACACTGCTGCCATGTGACTGTGATATGAAACATGAGCTGATGGTTGTATATAATTCTAAAAGAGACTATTAATCTGTAGCACGTACCACTTTCTGCCAGGAAAATTTCTGATGCTGAAGATTTACAAGGTTATACGGTATATTCTGATGGACCGTCTGTCACACCGTTAGATGGATAAATGTAAATTTAACTGCAGAATTTGAAATCTATGGCAGGTTGATGTTAAAGTTAATGATTTTGTATTTGTATACACATGCATTCCTGTAAAGACTGCACATAATAAGTACCTGGGATTGCCATAAGAATAAGATGACCTTTCAATCGTATAAGCCAGGTGAAGGAAACACTAAAATGTCAAACACAACACTTTATGCATACACTGGGAGGGCTATATAATCGCACTCAAGATTAAAAAACAAACTCAAACGCTCCTGCAGTGAGGTTAGACTGCACAGCTGCTTATTGACATATTATCTAGGTCATCCAAACAGAAGGATAGATAAAAACACGCTGAATGGTGAACTAAAATACTGTGTATTCAAGGCGAACTTTCTACATTGTCTACACAGCTTCCAGAAAGCATCAACACCTTCCCTTTGGATTTAATCTCATAACGTGACGAGCACGAACAATTTCAGACTTCAAATTAGGTCATGTGTATATGTAATACTGTGCTCCTATTATTAACACTCACGACAGCAATACTGGTGTGTTTTCACCTCGTGAGCCTCTGTGCGTGTGTTATCATACACAGATAAAATGCAATCATCACTCCTACAGCAGCAGAAGTAACCACAAAGGAAGTCTGCGCAATATGCCAAGTGTTTGTGTTTTTGTCTGTACGCAGACAGATTTTAGCCACCACAGCTGGAACACTGCCAGAGTAAAAAATACCCTATAAGGCCTTTTTTTTTTAATGTATTTTAACTTCTAATATGAAGGACATCCATCTGGTGTAGAAAAAAAAAATAAACAGACAGTTCCTGCTGTTTGATGTCTGCTGTTACTGAGGACTACCTCAGAGAAGGTTGACTACTTTAACATGTTTATGTTTGGCCATCTCTCAAAACAACAACAAGAACTTGCAACAGAGTGTTGCAGTAATGGGTCTTAATCTCAGATTAAATTGCCGAACAAAATATGTATTTATCATAAACTTTTATTTCCCACAGAGCACATTTCCTGCCACAATCTAGAAGCCCGTGGAAACTTCCTACTGGCTTTTAGCTGAGGGAGCCAGATCGATGCCAACTTCTGGGCCGGCCCACAAAAGGAAAAGAAAAACCATGTGGCACTCTGTTACGTCAAAACTGTGCAAGACACACGTCATAAAATGTTGACACAAAAATGTTAGTAACAAAGAAAAGAAAAAATATTAGTACCTCCCTAAAGGCCAACACCCAAAGTAGGCTGACAAGCACTGTGTCCAGCAGTCAGAGAGAGGTCTGAGCTCTGGATGATGTGAACAGGAGTTAACTGATTCACTGAGAAGACTACTGCCATTCAGTATCAGACTCTCAAAGGCAGGTTTTGTCCTCCTCTGAGCCCACAGTGAGCTAAGATGGAGCAGGTGGTGGAAGACAGCTGATCTGCTTTTGAGGCAAAATGTCAACTCCACTGTACGTGTAGTCTGCACCACATCCTCAGCTCACCGGCTTTCTCAGGGGAAGCAAATTAATCAGCCTTAATCATCAGAGCCCAATTTCTCCCCTCAAAACAGCAAATATATTATTAAAAAAAGAGAGAATGCCACAAACACGTTAGCTTAAAGAATGAAAACTGTCTACAGCAAAGTCCAACTTCCACCACAAATCCTGGCTGCTACCAAGATGTAGCCTGCCAAGGGACTGCTTCAAGGAGTACAAAGGTCATCTTTCATTAGTAGCTGTTCCAGATTTGACTGATTTTTAGGTTTTACAGTGCAAAGATATCCACAGATGACCTAGTAAAGTCTCACTTTTATTAAAAATGGGCTCACAAAACCTGGATTCACTGCCAGAAAAAAAATCTGTTATCTGCTAATGGCTCACAAGACACAATCCAGAATAAACTACAAAATCTGTCTTCATATTTGGTACTCGGGACCATGAGCCAGAATTAAACTACACTTATTCTCTCTGGAAATATGTAAAAAGACACGCAGTATCAGATACCAACTAACCCAGTCCAGTCCATTTTTGACATATTATCTAAAACACTTTAACAGACTCTATAAGATGATTTGTCCTAAAAAAGCTATCAGCTTTTAATCAAACACCACAAACTCAGTCCCCTACTTTATGACTGGCATGATTGCACAGACCTGTTACAAAGGAGGGCTCCCTTTCGTAGCACAGGGATTTGGCTGTATTGTGGAGGCAGGTTGTTGTGAATAGGGGGTGGCTGGGAATCGCTATGGGCACAAGCTGTTGGCCCCCCTGCAATTCTGAAATACCCCTTACACACACACATCACCTGCTGCTTCCCAATTTAGGGAATAACATAAAACAGCAAACCCCATTCAAGTATACTCTATACTACCAAAACAAGCTTAGCTGTACAGAGCTGTGGAGAGGAAAAACTGTTATTTACTTTGTTATTTGTAAGCTGAGCACAATAAAGACCAGTCCTGTGCATGATCAGTTCGCCATGTTAGTTACACCAGACAGTTTCCATTTATATCCAAAGTGTAAAATCTCCAAACAAACCTCCTACCAGACAGCTTAGGTTTAGCAGAGCACATTATTCCGGATCAAATGGTTTACCATGCATTATGGCACATTATTAGCTCAATTTTCGACTCCATAACTTAACTCTATAAGCACAAAGGGCCACATTTAAAATGGGGAATACTTACTGTGACGGGCTTTCTTCACATTTTGCACTCAAAACAACAAAAAAAATAAAGCTTCTCGCTAAACTTTCGGGGACACTAAGTGGGAGTTTGTGGGGATTGGAAAGTGGGGGACCAACCGGGTACAGCAAATTTTGCCAACTGGGGACAGTGGAGAAGGGAACTTTTGTGTTTGACTTTAAACACTTTTGGGATGCTTTGCAGACGTTTTACACATTTTGGGGGAGGTGGGGGGACTTCGGGGGGATGTTGGGGACGAGTCAGTGTGGGCACGACTGTGAATAAAAATGGCATGTTAGTTAAAATACATCCATAACTACAGTAAAACGAAAAAAAAATCGACATTTAACGACAATTAAACTTAAATGTTTGAGGGCGTTCATAAGGGGAGCTAAAGGGTTTTTCTTATTTGAGTTATTTACAATTAATGAGACGATGACAATTTTAAGTGCGTAACGCCAAGGGTGCAATTAAGCGCTACGCTCCGCCAATGGCACAAATGCATTTGAACCGATAATAATCGACGATAGTGATCAAATAACTTAAAGTTGGGCTACTTAAAAAACAGCAGCCATTAGAAATATCGACGACCTTAAAAATCACAGTCAACATAAGTATTAGCCCTTAGCTTAGCCTTTCTCTGTTGTTGCCAACAGCATACGTTAGTAACACCAGCTAACATGCTAACGCTGCTAGCCTGAGTAGGCCTCACCGTTAGCAAAAAACCCACCAGTTTAATGTTTGTTTTTTCCTTTTACCGCTGTGATCGCTACTGATACCAAACACACACGATTAATTGAACTAATTAGTTAAGTTTTTTAAGAGAGGGTGATTAGTTAACCAAGGCGCCGTGATCAATCGTCGAATTGTTAAGTATGGTCGCTTAAAGTATGATTTATCAGCCGTTTCAACCTCATCTCTTTTCCTTGAGACAGGCTGGCTCGAGTCGATTGCTCGTTGATTGTGATAAACGTAAATAAAACACAGGGAACAGCGTTATCCCAGAAGTTTTTTTGGCCTCCCAGTTGGCGTTGTCGTATCAACATGGCGTTACCTCTGTACTCGTTTTCCAGAAAAGGCGAATTTAATCCCTCTGACAGAAAAAAGGAAAAAGAAACCCCGGGCTTTTTGTGTAAAAGCACAGGACAAATAAATAATTTCATTTAAATATGACTGTAGAATTACTCGACCTTTCGTCAGTCAGGAGACTGTTGTGTTCGTGGTTGGTAGTTGGGGAGTTTGGATGGACAGTCATGCTTTCCACAGCCATTTCCTCTAGCTACATTGAGGTGCAAAAAATTACAACTCGACACTGGAAACTACTGGCTTATGCGTCACTTCACACTAGGATCTAATTGTTTTGATTTTAGGAAGAGTTTCAGTTCATAGTAGGCAATTCTCCACTACAGTTGTAAGAGAAATATTGAGTCCTGACGTTCTCCGTCCTACTGTAGCGATGTGAAATGACGACTGATGAACCTAAAATGGCCGACCGTCTTCTCCAAGGAGAAAAGGGGCTGGCCTTCCCGAGAGTGACATCATGACGAATAGCGTACGCTCCTCACGGAAATCAACGAATGGCAAATTTACAGGGTAAAATGTGGCCTGGACGTTGACTTGCAGGTAAACCGTCTCCCCAAGTAATCTTATTCGATTATTAACGATTTCAAAACGTATATATTTTTTTAATGTTCGTACTAGATCGATGTATTTCTCCTTGTTATTTACGTTGGCTTGAAGTCAATTTCATTCACTGTATTTTATTCTTACGTCGCTGTATTATCTTTCGTATAATATTTCGTGTTAGTGAATAAAAAGATTGGTCATTCTACATCCCATTTTCTCCCGTGGCCTCGTACTTGTTAGGGTCATTATAACACAAAGGTTCAATATGTTCTTAAATTCTCGACACTCTGCGGGCAGTCTGATTTTAAGGCAATACCCAGGGAAAATCTGCCCCAATCTCCTGCACAGTTACGTGACAAAGCTGAAACTTACTTAATTACGTACGCTTTCAAGTTTAAAATTTAAGGGCTCAGTGACCAATGCATACGCTAAATCGCAGCACGGCGATATATGTATATGTTTCTATATCTATATTTCTAATACTGAACTCATTAAAAGTTAAAGCGACATATATTTTTATTATTATTATTAAGTGAAATTAATATAAATATAGCATTCTATTTACAACATGTGAAACTACGAATAAGAAAAAATACATATCCTCAAAAAAAAGTTCGTTAGAAAAGGACTTCGTTAAAAAAAAAAGTCATCTATTGTTTTGTTCTGTCGACGTCATCAGCTAGCGCCTGTTCAGCGGGACCGTCGCGGCATTTGAAACAGCTCCATCTGTAGCTGCACAAAATATTAATTTACCCCGGATTTACCTTCATTGGAACGAATTGAAGTGATCGATATGATCGAGAAGGAGGACCCGGTTATTAGTGAGGAGGAAGCGGCACAGTACGACCGCCAGATCCGACTGTGGGGACTGGATGCCCAGAAGAGGTCAGTTAGCTCGGGAGGCTAATCGGTGCAGCCGGAGCTTTGACTTGCTGTACTTACTCTGCACCGATTTTCAGCAGAGTACATCGTTAAAGAAATCTATCTTTTACAAAAAGCCACGATTAAATTATATAATTTACTAATGAATAATAAATGTGTTATGCGATCTTACTTGAAAATATTGATAATTAGCTCAGTAGGTAATTTCTGTGATTGCTTCATTCAAACAGATGATGTAAATAATATTGGCACAGACTTCTTGTTCAAACTGGAATTATTACATGTGAATTAACTGTTTAAGGATATATTTCAGTTAATGCTCACGTGATATTAAAGCTTCAAAAAGGCTGCTGAATCTCACAAAATCAAGCTTTAGTTTCACTCTCAAACGGCTCAATATGCGTTATTTGTAACAGCTGCTCGTTTTATTCTGTCTGAATGTTTTTTTTAAGAATCTCTTTAATGTAGTCAAAATGTTTACAGAACATTTCATTATGATTTTCTTCCAATCAGCACACAATTACTTCTGAAACCACACAGTAAGCAGTACTTAAACTGGTTTTTAAATTCTGTCTGTATTCCAGGTTGCGAGGGTCTCGAGTGCTCCTGGCAGGTTTGGGTGGTCTCGGGGCTGAAGTGGCCAAGAATTTAATCTTAGCTGGCGTTAAAGGACTCACCTTGCTGGACCATGAACAGGTAAGCACTCTTCATCGTTATCCCTGATTAGAGATGTCACATCAAGAGCAGCAGGAATTCTTTTACACATTTTTCAAACAAAACACATTTACTCAAATCCAATAAAACAGTGGAATAGTATGTGAGACCTTTAGATTTGCAGTACTAAAAATGCACACTAGGTGGTTCCAGTAGCTAGATCTTTTCAAAGCTATTGATAAAAAGTGCATTTAAGTATTAAAATAACAACAAATGAAAAATGTTTTAAGTACAACAAAAGATGAAATACAGTGCGTCAAAATGCAAACCTTTTTTTTTGTACAGGTAACCCAAGATAGAAAAAGAACAGTTGCTTTGGTACTTGTTTCTCCTACTGAAATGTTGCATCCAGAGAAACTGAATTAGTTTTTGACAGAAAGGATGTAAATAACTAATATTCACTTTGAACATTTCCACATCTTGCCATAGAAGATATCTTCTGTTCAGTATTTGTCTGATACCCTCCAACCTCAACCCCACTCTGTGCATTTTTCCAGTTCCAGGCCAATAAGATGAGACTGATCAGGGTTTATTTAAGCAGTTTTTGTTGTTGTTTCTTTCAAAAACATCAAAATTCATATAAAAAAATGTTCCTCTGATAATCTGACGACAGGCTCGTATTATTAAGCGTGTTTGTATCAAATTACATCAAACACCAAATGTGCAATGTGTCAGCGGGAATTCACATTTTGTGGGAAAGTAAAACTGAACATTGTAATTTAGCTGTTCTGTGATGATTTTATAATAAAAGTTACACACTTCTGTCTTCTTGTTCCTTGTTCTCTGACACTACATGAGGGAAAAGTGGAGTAAAAATATGATAGATAATTTATGATCATAAATATAAATTAACACCTGTCTGTGTGTATTTAGTATAATAGGAGATCTGTTATGTGAGCACAACAGCAGTAACAGTTGCAGTAAGAGCCTCATCCAGCTGTGCGCTCCCTGTCGGGGTGTCTTCCAGGTGTCGGAGGAGTCATGCCGAGCTCAGTTCTTGGTTCCAGTCACGGCTCAGGGTCAGAATCGTGCCAAGGCCTCTCTGGAGCGAGCGCAGAACCTCAACCCAATGGTGAAAGTGCACGCTGACCCAGACAGAATCGAAGACAAACCAGACGACTTCTTCGTCCAGTTCGATGCGGTGAGTTTAACATGCTGACTCCTTTCTTCGCTGACTCCCCTCTCGTCACCAGAGGTGCAAGATAAGGAGGTGAGGCAACAGAAATTTAAACCAATGAGACATGCTTACCTCAGAGCTGCTGTTTAAAGTAAATTCCAGTTAAAAATGACACCTGGTTGTCAGGCCAGCCTCTTGAAGTCTGTTTTTGTCTGTTTGGTCAGAATTCACACCAGTGGCCCATTGGAGGTCACTTTATAGCTCTGACAGCGCTCATCCTCTTCCTCCTCACCTAAAGGAACAGATACCGATCCTGCTTCTTGGTTACGGGCTTTCTACGGTCCTGTGCAGCTCTCTTGGAATAACTGTTTGTCTCCCGGAATGTCCTCCATGTTCTTGAGACTGTGCTGGGAGACACAGCAATAACACAGCATTAACAATAAGTAATCCTGGAGGAGGTGGCCTACCTGTGCAACCTCTATAGGCGTCCAGTATCGCCTCATGCTACCAGTCTTCACACTGACCCTAACCAAATGCAAAACAGTCAGAAAAGATGAGGAGGGAGAAAATTTCTCCACCTGTAAAACCATTCCTGTTTTGAGGATCGTCTCATTGTTGCCCCTCCAGTGCACCTGCTGTTAATTTCAGTGACCCCGAAACAGCTGAAACTGATTAAAAACCCGCCCTGCTGCTTAACCGACCAGATCGATATCCCAGAAGAAGAACTCTGATTAAAAAATGTCCTGTTACATTTTTCAGCAGTGTGTTGACTGACTGCACCTCACAGGTTGACCACTAGGTGGCGCTATCAGACCATGTGGTGCACTGAAACACCTGCGGTGAGATAATGTCTGCAAGGTGTGGTAATGACATGAGCTTCATTGTCCAGCCAGTGAAAATAGTGACGTTTAGAATTAGATGCTACACTGATATAATTAATATATAATTATATGCAGATTATAAACACAGCCATGCTGCTGTGTATGTGAGGAGATTAAACCTGAAACTGAACAACTTAAAACCCGAGAGGCTGGAAGGAAGAAGGGCCACATTAACCCCCCCAACCCTAACCCACCTTTCACTAAGACCACACTGACTTAAAGTACCCACCTGTCAAACCACGGTGAGCAGACTTTCCTTGTTTGTGTAGACTTTGCCTGAGGGAATTACCCACACTTCAAACTGTTGCAACATTAAACACGGGGGTAACAGGGGAAGCCCTGAAGCTCTAGGGAAAAGGGCAAACAAGGAATAAAAAGACTAAACTAAGCGAATGGATTATTTAACAGCGTCGTTCACTCAGTGAGCCGGCAGAAGGATGTCCGGGTCAGCGAGTCGGTCAGTCGGTCTCTTTGCTGATTTGAAAATCAAACTTTCTAATCAAAAAGCAGCACAGGACACGTTATTGCATGATACATAACATAAGATCAGGTGGTGCGTCTCATTCCTGTTTATTTAGTCTGAGTCACCTGTGATGGTTTAATGCCGTTTGGAATGGAGCCCTAAATATTGTCACGCATATTTATTTCAGTTAAAGGAGGAGTTCTTACAGTTGTTTTCTTTTTATTAGCTTTTGATTTCTTGGAGTCTTTATTTTATTTCAGTTCAGTGTTTTCAGCAGTTCAGCTACAGCCATGGGGTGGCTGTAGCTCAGGTGGCAGAGCAGGTCAGCCACTAATCAGAAGGTCGGTGGTTCGATCCCAGGCTGCCTCCTGGCTGCATGCCAAATATCCTTGGGCAAGATACTAACCCCGTGTTTGCCTACTGGTGGTGGTCAGAGGGCCCGGTGGCGCTAGTGTCCGGCAGCCTCGCCTCTGTCAGTGCACCCCAGGGCAGCTGTGGCTACAATGTAGCTGCCATCGCCAATGTGTGGATGACTGAATGTAGTGTGAAGCGCTTTGGGGTCCTTAGGGACTAGAAAAGCGCTATACAAATACAGGCCATTTACCATTTTTCATTTAGAGTGTCGGAGCGGTGACGCAGCGGTGCAGCATGGAGGTTGTGGGTTTGAATCCGGCAGCTGGCTGGCTCGGGCACTTCTGTGTAGAGTTTGCATGTTCTTCCTTTGCCTGTGTGAGTTTCTCCGGGTCGTCCTGCTTCCTGGTTGTCTTCCTGATTGCTACTTGTCCTGGGTGCCTTTCACCCTACGCTAGGTGGGCTCTGGCGCGCACGCCATTACCATCATCATGAAATCATGAAAAAAAGATCATGAAAACTGGTTCCAGATCAAGACCTAGTTGAATTTTCTTACTGCATCACCAGGATCAGGAGATACTTTTAACAAGGGAGTAATAATAATTACCTTTTTCATAGTGTAGGAGCTCAGGATTAAGATATTAAATTTCTGTTTTCCTTGTAATAGAAATTTACTTCCCTCTTTGAGTTCATCGTGTAAAATATGATGTAGTGAGTAGCTGGTGCTAAATACCGTGACAGTATTTTTGTGTTGTTGTCAGGAAAAACAAATGAATTATTGCATTTTACATTCGGTTTCATTGCTTAGGCGCGATCTAAGTTTTGTCAGCTGACGGCGAGAATTCATTTGAACACCATCAGAAGAATAACAGATTTTCTTCCCCTCCCGTTGAGCCAGAATCGTCGGCAGTCTTCCTCCCTCCGGGGGTGCTAAATGAGTGTCAGGAGGAGGGAAAGTAGTACAGGAGGAAGACGAGGGTGGGAGCAGTAAGACAAAAAAGAGTGAGGACAGGTTGAGAAGGATGTTAGTAGGACAGATGGAGGGAGGACGAAACTTTTAAAGAAGAGAAGGTGAAACAAAAAATAGAAAGAAATGATTAAAAAAAGGTGGAAAACAGAAGGGGGTCTCTGCTGCTTTTATCTGCTTCCACTGATGTATCTGTGTGTGGCTCAGCGGGAAGATGGAGGGTGATTAAAGCGGAGCAGTTGGAGTGTGGTCGCAGTTTTCATCTGAGAAGCCCAATTACTGAGGGATGAATACAATAGAAAAGCACACAGTGTCCATCTGTGTGCCTGCAGAGAGCTGCCGACAGTGTTTACAATTCAGACTCTTTGGTTTCAAGTAGGAAAGAAAAGGAAAAATCGCACGTCATAACTAACAAACACGCTGATAAATCTGAAATGTATCCTTTACCCTTTTTTATTTATGTATTGCTAAAAAAAATATAATTATCTGCATTTTTTTCCTTTAAAGACAATAAATCTGTGCTGCTAATTTTACAGGGTTTTCCTGTTATATCTGACAGTTTGATCAATACAATGCAGCATCGTGCACGAGTAAATAAAACTCACAATTAACAAAATGGTTAAAAGATAGATGCTGGTCATTTCCCTCGGCTCGGTTTGGGGCAGGCACCAAAATTCACCAGAGTTTCTTGTTTAAAAAAACCTCCTCAAACGTCGACCTTTGAAATGTAATCCAAGGTTTTCCAAGCGTGCAAGAGGTGTTTCCTCTCCCAGTGGCCCAAACTCTTCAGTGTTCAGCCGAACTGAAACATCTGGCTACAGCGAGCCTCTCGTGGTTATTTCTGATGCTGCTCTTAAATATAAAACATTTCTACAAAAAAGATTTCAGCCTTGCCTCAAAGGAGAATCTGTAACTATTTTATTTTTATTTAAGTGGACGTAAATGTACGTGAAATGGTATTTGATTAATGTAAAGGTAAAACACTGGCTTAGAGTCACTGCCTAATCTGTATGCCGACGAATCATGCTTCATTTCCCAAAGGCCAATTATGAGGCAGAACAAACCCAGTCGTGTTCTCAGAAGTTCTTATTTTTACCTCTCTGTTATTGTTCCACAAAGACGCTTTTAACAGCTATGTGTTTGGTCCTGCATGCGTCTCTGCTCGTAACTTCATTTTTCTACATTTTCTGTATTTGGATGTGAACAAAGGTCCTCTGTTACAGTGAAAACACAGGCGCACATTAAAATACCCGTGGTTATCTAATATGAAAAACATAAACGTCTTCTTTGGACACTGGTTTGGCTGCGTGCAGCTTGTTTGTGAGCAGTAAGAGGTCGTGCATTTGCTGAGACCCGGAAACCACCAGCTATCGTTGGTGTTTGATTTAACTCTTATTTAGCTCCTCAGAGTTTATCTGCCATTTATCCTGAAAAGGAAATCCAGGCTAGTGTGGGGCGTTTCACTTTGTAAAAGCACTCTGACCTGTGCAACAGTGCATACTGTGAGATGTATAACTGCTATCATTATGCCTCAGTTAAACACTGAAAAGTAATTAATGCTGGAAGTATTCAAAAACGCTGTATGTTTCCATACAATGGCTCACCAGAGCGCGTGTGTGTGTTTGGGTTTGATTTTGTTTGTCTATGGCTCGACCCCCAGGGGGCGCTTTTGTCTCTTTTTTCTCGGGTTTATTGAAATTGTTTTCGTGAACCATTTTTTGTAGTTTGAAGCTGAAGTTTTTGCATATTTTCTGACTACGTTCGTTTAGAGAGTAAAGTTTATTTTCACCTCTGTTTTTTGACACAACACTACGCCAAATGTCTAGAAGACTAACATGCCAGGTTACTCATACGAAGATTCCCATTATGAAAGCAGTTTGTGCAGCTGCTCGCGCCTGTTGTTGCTCTTTCTATTAGAGGTGAAATGGGGACGTTTCGTTTTAATTGCTGGGTTGTGTTTTCAGCTATCGGCCGTCTTGCAGATAATGTGTTGTACTGTACAGCTTGTCATAGTGTGGGTGTGTAAATGATAACAATTATTTGTTATCTCGAGACTCCTCAAATCTCCAGAGAGTGTTTTAAAAACACTGGTCCTGGAGCCCCGGTCTGCCCGGCGCGATGAGGGGGTGTCGGCAGCCGTCTTATCTGTGGGTTTAGGGTGTTTTGGGTGTTCTGGACTGGGTCAGTTGGATAAGGTAGACCCTGCCCACCGGTCAGTTGTTTACAGTCATACATGAGCCCACTCTGGTTATATCATAGCCCACTGCGTCTCTCGCCACACAGAGATGTTGGTGTTTTTTCTACAACTTCAGCAACTTCATATCATCCTCGCTCCAGGAAGTTTGGCTTTGGTGCTTCAAACACAGAAAGACATTTTAATACATGACTAACACTGTAAAAAGGTGGTGTTTTTGTTTTTTGAGCCACCCAAACCGAAACCTAAAACTGAAAATATTTTTTATGATGATTCCACTGGGTCTAAAATATTAATTCTGCTTTTGCTTCTGGTTTCACAAGGGACACCAACTCAAGTGTTGTGGGTGGAAATCATTTGTTTAACCCTTTCACCCACCACAACCTACACTTCCTCTGCTGCAAGAGACTCAAATAATGAGGTGCCTAAAACATAAAATCCAGTTAACCATAAAAAAATTAATGACTAAATAAAAAAAAAATACGCCAAACACACAACCAGGGCTTGAGTTACATGTAGTGTTTTATATGCATTCAGTATTATAGGTGGTGCTGGTTATTTTAGATTACTATGAAGTGCAGGTAAGTGCCTGCTTTAGTATTTTTTTCCCTAAGGATGCCTCTGTGGTGTCGCATCAACGTGATTGGTCAGTTCAGCGATGATCCCGTAGCAACACCAACACAAAGACATCAAAAACACCATCAGTCAGCCTGGCTTTAATATAGTACACTGTGTCACTTTAATGACTTTAATCTCGTTTCACTCGGTGGTAAACTGCTGCAGTAGGTGTGTCTCGAGTGTTTTGGCAGCTCACCAGCTGCTGTTCAGCATCTCTGTTGTTCCAGGAATGAACATGCAGTGAAAGTTTCAGGTGTTTTTTGCTTTTTTTGTTTTTTAAAGGGGGATTACAGGTGATTTTTAAGTAAAATAACTTCTTTTGGGACCAAATGTTTCTAAGCAGTTGGGTCTTTCCACGCGAAACCAGTAAATCTGAGAAATGTCCTCGGAATCAGCTGATTTTATTTTATTTATTTATTGTATAACAGCTTCATCATTTAAATTTTACCTTCACACAATGAAAATTGCGAGAGTTGTAAGCCCTTAAAGTGCATACGGTTGGGTCAGAATTTAGTTTCTTAATTAACTTTAACTTGCTCCAAGTGTCACAATCTAATTACTGTAAGATTTTATCTACAACTACAGTAATTTAATGTCTGACATAGAGATGAAGTTGTGTGGACGAAAATAAGATGACTTATGACAAAAATTTCCACGCACCCCTGTGTTCTTCAAGAGCCTGAACCTCAGAAAGTATTTATAGTATGGAGATCAGATTTGACACAAATTCATTAAATATAGTGACAGTCTTGTACACAAAGAGTCTTTTAATTCTGGGATTAATAGATGTTTTTCATAGAATGTTTATATCAATGGGAAATCCAGCGTATTTCTTTTGAAGCCCAGTGTAGAAAGGAATAAGCAGCTGACGTGGTGTCGTGTTTTTTCCAGAGCAGCTTACTGGGGCATAGGTCTGAATTTATGGTGTGCAAGTTGCACCCGTTAAGGAAAGAAGTGCACAAAACACAAAAACAGCCAAACAGGATGCAAAAGAGGGTAGAAGTTCATGCTGAATATAAAGTAACTTTAAGAATTTTCCTTTATTCTGCTCAGCCTGTGTGTCTCATTTTAATAAAACAAAAATGTTTTCTTTAATCTCTCATAAATATTCACGTTTGTTTAAAGGTATACCGTCACAGAGGAGGTTTTCTAGGACGGAATAAAAATAATTAACAGTGCAAAGACAAAACTCCCAACGACTGTGGAGTGGGAGTTAAAGTCATATGTTTCAACCAGTGCAAAAAAAGTGTAGAGATTTTAGAGTAAATGTCAAGTTTTCAATAAAATGTAACAGTAACCTTGATCATACGACTTGAAAGTTGTTTGTGTCTCCGTCTGAGAGCGTTACGAAACTGCTCGGTCTGCCCTGAAGAAAAACTGCTTTGTTATCTGTAACTGGAAAGATTTGCTCGTTAGCCTTCAGGTTGTGATGATTGAGATCAAGATAAGACTGGGAAAACGAGATTTTTTTTGAGTGGGAGAAAATACTTGATATTAGTAGAACGGGATTTAAAAAAATAATAATAATAAAATGTCACATGAAAAGGAGTCTACACTTTCAACCTCATGTTTGCAAACTGTAGGATTTGTATTAGAGGGGACCTATCATGCTCATTTCCACCGCAGTATGTTTACTAAAGTATCTTTGCATGACTCAAAGATCATAATAATCCTAATCCTTATCTCATACTGGTGCAGCCTCCAGTTCGTCCTCTGTCTGAAACAAGCTGTTCCAACTCCTTCCCCTTTAAACAACCTCTATTCTGATTGGCTGCCCCTCACAAACAGATGGTTTAAATATGCTCGAGATGACCTTATTAGGGATATCTGCACTCAGTGTCATCACACAGAGCCAAGGGTAGAAAAAACTGTCTGAAACAGAGCATTTAGGTAAACCTTTTTACTCACTGGGATTAATTGTACATATGTTGATCTCATTATGGCTCTCTTGCAGAGCATGTCTTTATCCTGTCTTCCTTCTCTCACCCCAACTGGTTCCGGCAGATGGCCCCGCCCCTCCCTGAGCCTAGTTCTGCCGGAGGTTTCTTCCTGTTAAAAGGGAGTTTTTCCTTCCCACTGTCACCAAAGTGCTTGCTCATAGGGGGTCATATGATTAACTTACAATATAAAGTGCCTTGACACGACTGTTGTTGTGATTTGGTGCTGTATAAATACAACTGAATTGAGTTGGATTAAATTATTTCAATATCTGAATCCCTAACGAGCCTTTAACACTTTGTTTTTGTGTTTGTTTGGGAATTTCTTGTCCCTCAGGTGTGTCTGACAGGCTGCTCCAGAGACCTGATGATACGCGTTGACCAGCTCTGCTCCAAACACAACATCAAAGTGTTCTGTGGAGATGTCTACGGTTACTATGGTTACATGTTCTGCAACCTGGGACAGGCACACAACTATGTCGAGTAAGTGCGATGGGGGCAGGTTATATTCCCAGTTGTTGAGAATAAAGCTGGTCGTTGTGTGTTTTGTGTATTGTAACACAGCCTCAGACATATTAAGAAACCTTCATTTTTACTTTCTTCTTCTTGTTTCTTCTTTAAAGGGAGAAACCCAAAGTAGTAAAACCCAGCGGTGAGTCCAACGACGGCCCGAAGGCAAAGAAAGCCAAAGTCGACCCCAACGAGACCACCATGGTGAAAAAGGTACGTGCACAATTATCAGCTTTCACCGTATCACAGGTTTATTCGTCTAACTGTGTAGACTGAAAGAACGGACATAAACAAAGATGTTTTTTAACTTAAACAAGGAGATGTATTAGCAATCTTGCCTTTAGTTAAGAGAAGGAATATTGAATATAACAGCACTTACCCTCATTTTTAGTTCTTTCTTTCTCAAAGGTTCAAACTAAAGTCGATCTTTCTTTTGTATTCTCTTTCTAATTTATGTTTTTAAAAAGGGCTTTTATGATATCACATTAGCAATAACAGTATCAGACAAATTCATTACTTGTTTTTTGAGGAATTAAACTTGAAACTGGAAAAAAACATAGAAAAAGAACATTATCGATGTTAAATGTTTAAAATTAGCGTTCTATTCAATAGGAGGTTGTCATCATATAAATTGCTTTATATTTGTCCTAAAAACAAGGAATGAACAAATCAGTTCAAAACCTATTCACTCCATATTGATCTTCTCCAACCAATCAGACGGCCAGTTTTTGCACTCTGAAGGAGGCTCTGGCGGTCGACTGGACAAGCGAGAAGGCCAAAGCCGGTCTCAAGCGAACACCAGTGGACTACTTCCTGCTCCAAGGTACATAAAGCCATTTTTTGTTTCCAAATGTGGGATGATTGAGTTTTTAAATGAACTTTCCAGCATCATTTTTAGAAAATCTGTTGTAGTAACAGCTGATCATTTTTCAGTTTGTGAATTAAGTGAAATTATAATCAGAATATCAACATGTTACAGAAAATTATAAAGATTTTTTCGAAGTCTGTTTAACTAACAGTTTCTGGCATGTACTACTTTTAAACTTTGTCTTTAAAAATGACCATTTGAATTCTGTATAATTATTTCTCATGTGTATGAACACTTTTCTCTAAAGTTTTAGCCTTTAGAGATTTTGTGAAGAAGTTGCAAAGGTTTTTTAAATTTAATTTAATTTTAATTCTCCTTTAGGTGATGTTGTTTCATTAGCACGTACATGTGAATTGCATAAAAGAGCTGAATATTTGTTGCATTTCTGTGGCAGGCAAGATTTCCCATGCATCGATTTGGGCAAATAACATAAAGAATCCTGAAGGGTTTAAATAAGTATAGAAAATGGAAACTGAAAAAGCGTAGGGTCCTGCAGCTAGACTGAAACACATACCATGAACATGCAAAAATCACTGTTCCAGTTTAGCTGATGAAATATCACCGCACATGCGTGGAAGGTCATGTCCGTAAAGCGTGGTAAATGTCATCTAAATATAAACGCCAGTGGGATTTGAGCAAGATTGTCTTCTAGATAAAACACAGTAGCTTTAGATTTTGTCAAATATATTCGGTAACTGTTGGAAAATAAAGAGTATTCTTAAAACACAGCGATGGTATCCTGCTCCAAATGATATATTGGAATCGTTTCTGTTAAATGCTCCGTAACCGTGGCCCCAAATTTTGATCCATGAGATAAATTTACCTTCCTGTTTTTCAGGTTATTTATGTGTGTCTGATGACCTTCTCCACAGAGTTGTTATTGTCCCTCCTGTCACCTGGCCCTGCACCATTCCCACACTCTGCACGCTAGTTTCCATCACAAGCTGTCCATGGCCAGTCATGTGCACTGAGCGTAGAACAGAGAGCGGCCCGACACCTACACCGCACGACAACAAGCATATCAGAACAGGAAATACAAAGACAACTATTAAAGGTGTTAACTCAGAAAACACTTGTGTGTTTAAATACGCTAAACCACAGTTTATGGGAAATTTCACTGGTTGAATTGATCACAAATATTAACCACAATGCGCTACGTTCAAAACGTTTCGTAGAATTTCCCCATGGGGCTGCGTCGATAAGGGCATGCAGCGTAAAAATCTGCCAAATCAAATATGCTGAGCTACCTGCTGTGGAGATCCCCTGTGAATAAGGGAGCTGCTGAGAGTTACAGAGTTTGCAGTTACCCTCTATTATCAGCATTTTATTTGTATTCATTTTATTTTTTGCAATAGTCAGTTAACATTGTTGACTAATGCTGTCATAGACTAAATAAAACTGGTATTTTATTAATAAGCTTTTAAATACTGACCTGGAATGATTTCAGAGTTTAAACATCTAAGTGTGTTTTAATCAAAGACGTTTTTAAGTGGAACACACACATAATGCTTTCATATTCAAGCTGTAGAACAGTTTTACTCAAAGCACAAACCTATTATTAACCCCTCTCATTACATCAGTTCCATTTTGATGGAATTGACATGAGGTCAGTCTCCTTCTGACCTCATGTTCCTTTAGGGAGGGGGTGGTGAGGTGGGTGAAGGGGGAGGGGCGGTCTCAAACCAAGCAAAGAGCTCCTCTGGAGTTTGAGGTTACTGTCGGGGGTTGGGGGGCTCTGGCCTTTGTAGTTGTCGAATCATCAGTCCTCATTGTGCATACCTTTGTCCAGTAGCCCGCCCTACATCGATATATCCTGGTACCTCAAAACCCGACGCAGACTTTAAGTTGGATGATACCTGAGCTGCTTCAGTTATGTATATCTTGCTCATGTTCTGAGGTAGACTTTAGCACTGGATCTCAGCTTGAGGATCTTTACTGGATGCATAGCCTGGCTGGGATTTGAGCTCATGATCTATTGTTTCAAAGATCATAATCTCTAATTTGATCATCTCAGGCACACAGTTCTGACTGTGAGTGCAAAAGCTCCACCTACTTGTGTTGGACAGCCAATCAGAAGAAAGTTGACTTAAAGAGGGAGGGGCTAAAGTGGCATCCTCTAAGGCAGTGGTGTCCAAACCCAGGCCTCGAGGGCCGGTGTCCTGCAGGTTTTGGATGTGTCCTTGATCCATCACAGCTGATTTAAATGGCTAAATGACCTCCTCATCATATCTTGCAGTTCTCCAGAGGCCTGGTAATGAACTAATCATTTGATTCAGGTGTGTAGACCCAGGGTGAGATCTACAACCTGCAGGACACCGGCCCTCGAGGCCTGGAGTTGGCCAAGCCGGCACTGAGGACTGGTATAAGATGACTATTTTGATCAGTGAATCATGCAAAGCTACTCTGTTAGAGCCCAAAAACAAGATTCTGAAAAAGAGCATTAGAGATTCCCTTTAAGACTGTTTCACACCCACTCACAGCAGCCACATGCAGTCATGTGACAGTGGCTGTCTGCTTTATTTGCTTACTAAACGGTCAACCTGCTCCTCAGTTTCTCATCTCGTTCCGGTGGATTTTGCATCGAGGCAGTCTTGTCTGGTTAATTTTAGTTTTTGCCAGCTGTCATGGCCTTTAGTCTAATAACACCCCATCTGAAACCCACCTACCCGCTGCAGCCTCGCCCTGTCTTCAGTCTGCTGAGTTTCAGGCTAATTTCTGAGTGGAAACACCACCTAGTTGTTGTTTTTTTGTTTTGTGAAGGCGAGATGGGAGGCAGTGTTATTATTCGTCTGCTGTTGCTATAATTGGAAGTTGTGGTGGTTGTTTGGTACCACCAATGAGGAAGTGGCTCTTCCTCTGTTATAACTGCTTCCTGTCTCACTAGGAACAGTCGAGAGATGTGAACCGTGTGTCGGGTGTATGCCTTTGTCTTTGCTTTTATGATCTCTTTAATTCCTCTTTTTATTTAAGATGTAGTCAGAGGGAAAAAAATGACCAGCAGAAGATAAGATGACACTTGAACACAAGCGTTTCCTCCTTTTTTTAAAAAACAACTTTTATCTGAAACTAAGGCTTTAATTACCTTTAAAATCAGCCTCACAGAGATTTCTGAATTGTTTTTCTTTTCTAAAGTTATCATTTAAATATCAGCCCCATGCATCCAAGAACTGGGAGAAGCGTAAATTCAAATAAAATTGGCCATTCAGCCAAGATTTTTGCAACATGGCTGAAACTTGTACTACAAATGTGTGTGAGGCATTTTGTATTTTGTGCAGAAAGTATTTCAGACTTCAAAGGATGCGATTTTAAATTCAAGCTCCAGTGTAAGCTGTTTCATTAAGTTAGCTCAGTGGTTCTCAAATAGAGACTGTGCCGTGGAATTTTGTGACAGCGGTGCATCATGAATGCACAACATAACAGCACAAAGGGTATCAGTACTTTTATATGGACTCATACAAAGTACTCTAACGCAATCCTTTAAAAAGCTCCTGTCATCAAGAACTCGTCGGTTTGCACAACTGTCGACTGCGTGACACATCAAAGGCCCCAACTGACAGCGGGGAGGTTAATAACGGGAAAAGGCATTGCTTTCTTGTGATGAGCAAACTAAAGACAACAGAAAATGTTTCATAAATTCTACATGTCTTATGATTTCAGCTGAAGCAAGGATGTCAGTAGCGCTCCACCCAAGTATGTTGTCTGTTGGATCGTTAGCTAATGCAAAACAATGCGTCAATCAAGGTAAAGAGGCACGTGGAAACCAAATGTCCCTTATAAGTAGGGATGGGTACCGGTGTCCGGTGCCATGATGGCACCGGTTCTGACATAAACGGTAGTAACCAGACCGAAAAGCAGCGCACATTTCGGTGCTTT
>NW_005187553.1:438223-462557 GCF_000239375.1 Pundamilia nyererei | reverse complement strand
TAAAGCACCGAAATGTGCGCTGCTTTTCGGTCTGGTTACTACCGTTTATGTCAGAACCGGTGCCATCATGGCACCGGACACCGGTACCCATCCCTAGTGTTTGGTGTGCCGTGGACACAAACAGGTTTAGTTGTAGGTGCTAATATGGAGGTAACACACATTTTTCGTGTCTTAAATCTGAGGTGTACATGTAATAAAGGAAAGATTTAGTTGTGCTAATAAATATCCACCTGCCTACCTCTGCAAGATGAACATGATTCTCACTCTGTCCATTGTTTTTGATCTGAATGTGCAGGATTTGGCATTAAGGACCATCTCGAGCATTTCCCCTCCACTCTAATCTGCGATGGTATCACCGCTGCCTGTGTATGTTCAGAGATGGTATCTTTGTTCCATCCATGTTCACATTATTATATCGTGTTATGAAATTCAGTTTGATTTCCTTCCCGAGCGTGATGCCATTTGTACCAGCCTGTAACTTTCTACTAACAAAGTTTCACTGATAAAGGGCAGAGCCGAGGTGTGAGAATGATTCATCGCTGCTACATGTGAGCACGTACTGTGTGTGCGGTGTGCCACGCTGGTGGAAATGGCCGTGGGAGGACTTGACTTCCTCATGTGGTTTTAAGTTAATGGACGAACAGGAAATACGGGGGCGAGGTGTTGATGTGTGCATCTGTGTGGTGCAGCTGGAGAAGTCGGTTGTTGTTTGAAATATTGCACATGACCAAATAGTTTGTTCTTTTGATTTTTAATTTCTCAATCGGTCCTAAAGCCGACACAGGAAAGGTTTGGGTTGGTTTTTTTTTCATCTTTCTCGCTCTGAGAGGCAGACTTAATACTTCCTCTGTGATCCTGTGCAGGTGGATGTGTGTTGCACGCAGGAGTCTGTGACTGCGCGCTCTTAATTTGATGTGGGGGAAACGTGGGCCTAATCGGATGAAATGGTTGATGGTGCAACCACATACTGATGTTATCCTGGTTCAAAGGGAGCAGCAGGGGAGATGTTGTCTTTCCATAAGATGATAATTCACTGTGGAAGTCACTTAAAAGCGTGATGTAATTATAAATGGCAATAGTGCAATAGATTATGTGGAAAATATTGCCTTAGTTAAATGGTTCAAACTTCTTTCCTGCGTCTCAACTGTCATTTCTTTCCTCCCGTCTGCTGCTCTCCACAGTTCTGCTGAAGTTTCGTACAGACAAAGGCCGTGACCCCGACCCGCAGTCCTTTCCAGAAGACAGTCAACTCTTGAGGCAAATCCGCGACGACGTCCTCGAGTCCCTGTCATTGAACAGCGACCTCCTGAATGACGACTTCATCAGGTGACTTTAAATGAGTCGATTCAGAATAGATCATCTGCTCTTTCAAACACAAACACACCAAACTTCCCCTGATAGACATTATTTTATAAAATCAAGATGAATGTACTTTTTTAGAAGGTCGAAGGCACCTTCCTCACTTTGACCCTCTTGTCGGCCATAATGCCTCTCCATGCATCTCCTCTGTGACCTTAAGGAAAGTTAAATCTCTAAACAGGACCATAACTGTGCATGCAGCCTTTATTCCTTTATTCCTTTACAGTAATGTGTGATCTCTGCAGAGATCAGAGAATTAGAGGCACTAGTTGCAGTTTAATGTCAGCATAAACAGCGATCCACCACAACATGAAATCTCTGAATAACATTGAAGGTGTTTGCTTTTCCATATTTCCTGTCACATATTTACTGCCACATGGGCGGATGTTCATATTAAAGATGATCAAAATTTCAAATAATGAGCTCGCTGTATGTAGAATACCTGTGAAATCCTTTTTGTCTGCTATAAAAAATGCTTCTCAGAAGCCACCAAGGCCCAGTGTTCATGAGAAGCTAGTCTAGTAGTTCAAGGATAAAATTACTGAGCTGGAAATCACAATAAGAAGTTCAAGTTACTGATCCCAGAAAAAAGTCTGACGTGTTAGCCAAGCTTTCAAAGTCTTCAGACTCCAACCCACACAATCCCAGACAGCATACATGTACACACACAGCAGTATAGATGTGGTTTTAATGTCAGGGCTTGTTGATGGCTTGCATGGCTGTTATCAGCTGTTCTAACAGGAAAATTCAACTTTAAAAAACGTGGCACACACGGGCACGAGGGCCGATGAAGACTCAGCAGCTGGCTCTGATTAAAGGCCGACTGTTAGCTGCTCTCAGTCTGCAGATGAGTTTCCTGGCTGTAATTTCACCTTCACTGCTTTTGATTTTCGACACGGTGGGTTGCCAGTTTTTGGCTTATAAACACAAGCTCATTAATCCACTACTACATCCTCACATCCACCCTGATGGCAGGAAGAAGCACATTAATGTTAGCTTTTCTCAGAGTCTCTCTAATCAATTTCTCACCAGTGTTTGGAGACAAAATAACATCACCTGGGGGAGGGGGCGATGGCAAACCGATTTACCCAAACACACATGCTTCTAGTGTCAGTGAAAAGATGTTTATTTAGTTCACATCAGCCATAGCAAGACAAATAAATCAGCTGGCAGATGAGACTATGGAACATTTTTTTTTCTTTGTTTTGTGGCTCTTGTGCTCTTTTTTTAGTTACTTAGTTAGTCACTTCCTTAGCGTTACACTTTCTATTTAGTGGTTAATGTTTCCTTGCACTGTTTATCCTCAGCTACTGCTTCTCTGAGATGTCTCCAGTGTGTGCAGTCGTGGGAGGAGTTCTGGGACAGGAAGTTGTTAAGGTGAGGATGTAAACATGAAGATTTTTGGGGCAGTGTGCAAATTGCACACAGAATTGTATGAATCTTGCAGCTTCAGGAAACGTTGTGAAAGGGCTGATGTCATCGCCTCTGAAGCGTCTAACGGTATTCAGTCGGTGACTTTGTGATGAAGACGGCAGGTCTGGTGTGTCAGCTGACATGTGGCCACTCGGCTGGTCGCTGGGTTGGATCCAGAGAAGCGGCGGCGGCTCTGCTCGGTGCAGAAGCGATTTTCGCTGTGACCACAGTGCAGCTCGGTGTGACGCTCTGGCAGCAGCCGTTTAAATGGAGAGATGATTTGTACTGTTCTCGAGCTGAAGCCGTAATGACCCCATTCATAAAAGAGCCTAATGAAAGCTGTTAGTGGGAAGAAAAGCGACTGAACGGTGACACCAACACCTTTCCTACATGCTGTAATCTCAGGGTAACAATCAAGCCTGTTCTGTTGTTTTAATTCCCTCAGGCTAATCAGTTTATTAAAAATAATAAAACCTCCTTGAAATTGTGCCAAAATCTATGCAGCGAAATATCTTACAGAGCAATCACTCTTTTCTTTGTTTCTACATGAATCAGTTTGCTGATAATCAACAATACTTGACATAAATTCAGCTGATCTCCTCTTCAACCCCTCCTCCTTGGGCAGCACAGCCTCCATGTTTAGATCCGTCTGTGGAAGTCTTGTTCTGTGAACTCTCAGACTTCACCGTGAACCTCAAACTGCAGCACTGAGGTGCTCTGGCTCCCATCCACAGTCCAAAGACATGCAGTTGGTGAGGTTAGGTTCATAGGTGATTCTAAATTGCCCAGAGCTGGGAATGGTTGTCTGTCTCTCTGTGTTCGCCCTCGGTCAGCCTGGCCACCTGTCCAGGGTGTACCCCGCTTCTCGCCCTATGGCAGCTGGGATAGGATCTAGTCCTCCTGCCCCAGAATTGCATATGTGGAAAAAATTAATGGAATATTGGAAACTGACCTGACTTTCATGTTTCTCTGCTGACATCACCCCGGTCCACCTTTCTCTGTTACCCACTCTCTGACAGAACAGTGAGTTTTTTGACAGAGAACCATGTTGCCAGATGTGGCGATGCAGACTCATCCAGGCAGTGACCTTCAGAATTAATCAACAGAACACAAGCAGGAGTACTACACTCACTGATCACTCGAGCTACGCCTTAAGGTCCTGTCCATAAATATAACGAACAGATCTGAGGACAAAGGGCAGCTCAAGGAGTCCAAAACTCACTGAAAATGTGCTTGACTGTGCACCAGATGTTCTCAGTTCTCACTTTGAGTATACAGGGACCCAGCAGCTCGTAACAAATTTGGATCAGCTCTCAAACTTTGTACAGTACAGCCCACAGGTGCCCCAGGGGTCTCCCAGTTTTCAGCATTCCTGAAGTTCCCAAAGATTGCGTAGATTGGCTGGTCAAACTCCCATACTTCCTCCAGAATTTGGAGGGATTATGGGAATAATGTTATAGTCAATGATGCTATAGTGATTTGATGCCTGCATGTTTCTAAGATAAGATCAGAATCAGGGAGTTCTGCTGTCACATCCCGATGGAGACGTTCAGGCTAAAGCTCCTGAACTGTGTCAGTCTCCACTCGTCAGATGCCCTAGTTGCCAGATTTGACTCTCTGTGACTTTGTCCTATTCCCAAACTCAACGCCTGGGAGGGGATCAAACGCAAAAAGCAAATCCGGGGCATGGAGGGAAGGACAGCCGAAAGAGTTGCAGGGCTGCTCAAAGCGACAGCCTTTAAGGGAAGATCAGCTGGATTTAAATTGATATTGTATTTTATTTTTTATAAGTGAAGTCAGGGAGCTTTCTAAGTCTTTAGTGGGATTTTTTTGCTCACCAGCGACTCTTGTGGTTAAACCCAACAGTCAACATGTTGCCTGTTTTTTTTACCTAAAAACATTTCAGATAGGCGCAGTTAAGATTAGAAACCTGTTTTTCTTTCTGGGGTGAGTGCAGGGCGACACAAATGGGCGAGTTCATTTCAGGGTGAGTGTGTGAGACAGGCCGGGGGGGGGAAAGAGGACAGACAGTTCAGAATCAGGCTGCGTTATATTGGCACAAGGCCAACCTGCTGTCTGGATGATGATGATGATGAAACCTGCTGCAACAGCCAGACTGATGTCTCTCACAGTGAATCTGACTGAGTTGTCTTGTACACAGAAACATTAAGTCCATTTATGAACTGACAGAAGTGTGACAGGCTCTAGTCAAGTTAAACCCCGGCATTGAAACTTGGTTAGCTGCAGTAGAGTATTTCATCCTGCCGACGAAGCACGTGGAGGTTTTATTTCTCGCAGATTCGACGAGAGGCCGAACTTTTGCAAGCAGCCACTGTAGTTCCTCTTTAAATAACATAACATTTTTCTCCCCGCTTTGTCTTCAGGCTCTCTCTCAGAGAGACGCTCCTCACCGCAACTTCTTCTTCTTCGACGGTCGTAAAGGCAACGGCGTGGTGGACTACTTTGGACCAAACTGAACGTGTCAGGCTACGCCGGCTTACAGGCAAACTTCAGTTTGTCCTGTCTGATTATTTATGGCAGCGCTTGTTCTACTCGTTCAGTTTTTCTTTCTTTCTTTTTATTTTTTTCACAGTTGGATCCGTTTCACCCCAAAATCTGATACAAGAACAGCAGGAAGTTTTTTGTTTTTTTACATTTGTTAATAAAACATTGTGTAGTAAAATGTTTCAGCTTCTCGTGTCTGCTTTTTATTAAATCTTCCACCAAACTGTACTGATGATTCTCCTTCCTTTGCTGCTGGGGACATTTTAAAGTCCAGGACTTGAGCTGCAGCGTTACATCGGCATGAGAGAGAAATCACACGCAGGCTAGATTCAGGGCTGATATCAGTGTGGTTTATCTGAAGGGGAGAGACAACCGACAACACCAACAACACATGATGTCTCGCAGAGTGTATGACTGTATTTGGTCATAGCCTCCCATCGCCTGACATGTGACTCATCCAGCCAAACATGGTGGTGTAGTGAGTATGTCACAGCACAGCAAAGAAATAGGAAAGGGCGGTGGCTGCCATTCAAATGAGACGTGACATAAAGTCACAGCATTTCCTCTCTTATGCCCCAAAACAGGGCAGCAACAACAGCATTAGCACAGACAGGCAGCATCATTACATCAGCCCCTAGGTGTGGTGTTTATGCTGCTGCCCTCATACCTGTGAAACCTGATGCTCAGTGGAAAAAGTGACTTATGTTTTGATCCTGGCTCACCTCGGCGAGTGCTGACTGCTGCATGTCGGTGATCTCTGAAAGCAGTGCAGATTATAACTGATGCAGCACGTTCACCAGATAAGTGCACATCATCACGATACTGTGAACCTTTGCATGCAAACGAGGCTGTCAGACATGGTCTGCGATAAATGACCTTTCTTGTTTTAAAGCAAATATAATGTGAAGTCTTGTTTAAATCATAAAGAGTGAAAGTTACCTCAGGCTCGTCCTCGTTTTGGTTGCCTTTTTCCTTTGGTAACACTTTCTAATACAGCCTCTGACTAAAGGCCATAATTCCTCAGTAATTAAAAAGAATTCCAGTGTATTTTATTTGAAATTACATACAAATACCTAAAGGTAGGTACATTAGAACAAGGGAATAACAAGTCAGGTTTTTACAGAAAACAAACAAATAACTATATCTTAAATATTTTAAGTACTGCCTAATTTCCTGGTAATTTAGCAGGAAAAACAAACAATATTTTCTCATCTTGCAGTACGCTGTAAAGTACTTTTTGAGACGTGGGTTGTGTTATGGAGTGGCTTCACCTTGTCTAACCTCAACTAAATAATAGAAAATCTATTGTGTAAAAAAATAAAGGTTTAAAAACAATAAAAGGGTAATTCACTCAATATGGCCTGCACCCCAAAAAGCATAGCACACTTATGATGTAAGATTGGGAAGTGTTTTTCTGCAAAACACTACTTAAAATTATTTACAGTATCATTTGTGTCTCCTTTCCTGTAAAATACCCAAAATACTCTTTCACACATAAAGACGACATCTGACAACCTCTGTTGTACCCTTAAAGATGAGTTTTGATACCTTATCATATATCATTGAAGTTGTGGTTTGGTGACTATTAGGATCGTAGAGATCGGCCTCACTAACGTCTGATGTGAACCCAGTCATTTTGTCTATAAGAAGGTCTTAAAGGAAAGCTTCAATGGGTAAAGAGTTAATGTTGTGGCTCAACATCCAAACTTTTAAACCACTGAGTTCACTGTAATTTGTTGTGTAAAATTTACACAAATCCTGTAAAGGAAAGTGTATTTTTAAGGTATTTTACAGTAAGACTAATGTGGGACTTGTATCTGCGTTTGTAGAACAGCTCTAACACTCATTCAAGGGGTTTTATGAAAAAGTAAAGAAGAATCTCGGGCAGCTGTAACTTGCCCCACATAAAAGCCGTCATGTCAAATTGGTATTAGTCTGATTCTGTCAGAACTCAAGACGGAGATATTTCTATCCCTTGACTCACACTTGTTCTTGGCTCCTTCTGCAGAAATGAACATATTTTTAAATTAAGATGGGACCGGGTCTATTCACACACGGGGTTCACTGCAAGTTCAACGCAGAACGAGGAGAATGAAAAACGAGGTTGAGTCCGGGTGCGGAAAAATACCCACGTATGGACTAACTCCGCGTACTTTTGAGTGGTGTCGTGTTTTTGTCTGATTGAGGGCTATAGAGCACCAAAACAAGCCGAGCCTTGTGATGAAACCAGAGGGGCGATTAGGCAGCACGGGTGCTGCTCTTTTCCCGGGATTAGCAAAGCAGATTAATTATGGAAGGTCCCTTTAAGCTCATTCTGCCCCTTTAATTAAACCTAAACTCTTATCTACCAACACACACATTCATTTCACTCTCCGTGCTCTCAGGACTACATGCTGACTCCACTGCACTTTATCTCTTTCTCTCCATCCCCTTCTTCTCTCAGCCTCCTTCTTTCTGTCCTCTCCTCCTCCTTCTTCTTTTTCTTCTTCTCCCCCCACACACACAGTTAAATCCCAGCCCGGTGCTCCTGCTGTGTGGTCACTCTCTCCGTTTCGGCCTCCACTTAGCAGCAAAAACCAAGTGCCTATTGTGGCAGCCAATCACATCCCGAGTTTTACTCTCAGTGCTAAGTGATTGGCTCTTTGTGCTGAGCAGTTTTAGTGAGGCTATCTAGCTCCAGTGCTGCCTGTTGACTCAGTAACAGACAGTGTGTGTGTGTGTGTGTGTGTGTGTGTGTGTGTGTGTGTGTGTGTGTGTGTGTGTGTGTGTGTGTGGGCTCAGCAGCAGGTCTGTCTCTGATAAAGTTGTGTGTAAAATGTATCAAGACTCCAACTAACAGTCATTTCTAATTCCAATTGATCGCCCAAATATTTTTTCTTTATCCATTTAGTCTCATAAATTCGTAAAACATGTCCTAATGTTCCACAGGTTGGCTTACCAACCTTAAAATATCTTGATTTAACAGAAAAATGTGCTACGTCATACGCTGACATCATTACTTCTAACTGGTCGTGTTCAATACAAGCGTCTGCCACTTCAGCGGTATTTATATTTTTCATTAGACTTGAAACTTGAAACAACCTCCTTGCTCAGTATCACTGATGCAGTTATTATTGTTGTGTTTGTGTACACTGAATTTTCTGAATTTGATATCTGAATATGAAACTTTGCCAAAAGATTCACGGAAATATAAAGAACTATGCTTAAATCAATAATTAGGAGTGTCATAAACATTGTTTCAGTCATCGTGGCTTCCAGTGTTAGTGTGGCTGAACAGTGTAAAGGCTCACCAGAACTCTTTTAGCAGTTAATTGCATGTCTTTGGACTGTGGGAGGAAGCTGGAGTGCACGCAGGGAACAAACAAACAAACTGAACAGTGGATCTGAAGCCAACAGCCCTAATGTAGCACCTACCACATGAGCTATCCCAGTCCAGGTGAATGCAGCCTGGACAGGCCGCCAGCCAATCACAAGGGCTAACATACAGAGAGCCAGGAGAGGCTCCAGCGCCCAGAAATTTTATTTTACTTTTCCTTTGTCTTTAAATATGACTTAAATAATGGTTAAATAAAATAAGGTTTCTATAAATAAAATGGCTTTTATTTTTCTCACGCACTGAGTTTACACACTCTTCTTTAACTAAAGCTAGCCTGTTACATCAACAGTGCACTGCTAAGAGGAAGTCTAAAGAAAAATTGCACTTTATTACATTTTTAAAAAATGAATCAACCACACAGCAAACAATCCTAAAACTGATAACTGATGAAGTAAATTTAATATCAATATCTCAGAGTAAACATTAAATGACAGAGGAGTCACACATGGCCTCTTTAGAAGCCCCCAAACATGTGCCTGCGTACGTATTTCAGTCCTGATCTGGTGTCAGATTGTTGCATTGATAATCGCTGTAAACACTTGTGGTGTGTCTGTGAGCAGCGAGGGTCTCGACCTCATGTCTGCTAATCTGCTCCAGATGTCCACCACCCGCTGTCACGCAGAGCCACAGAGCGCCAACATCTGTAAACATCTGATGAACAACATCCTAAAACGGTGCTGCTGTCCTCGCCTGTATCACCAGAGTGATGTCATCCCACAAATCAAAATGAAACTACAAGCTTCCAGCTGGGCTTCCTGCTAATATTAGGGCGACGCTGGTTATTTAAACGGATTTATTATTAGCTTTAAATGTATTTTCTTACATTACATCACCACGAGAGAGAATTAAGTGAGCATCTGCCAACGTACACACCTCGGCACCCTTTATGTATTAGCTTTAAGCTAATAAGCCTGCAGACAGTCTTTATCTTTAGACCTTAAAGGCAGTATGAAATCATTGTAAGGTGATAATTAAAGCTGAACAAACAGCAGCTTAATAATCTGTCAGTTGCATGAAAACAGACAAATCCTAAAATCTGGGAACAGATATGAACAAAGTTCTCAAGCCACCCCTCATTTCTTTACATTTTGCCTCCAAGGGGCCAGACTTTCTCCTCAGTCTTAAACTGTTCTTGAATAATAGTTGTTTAGACATTTGGCTGCTTGTTCACTCATTTTCAGTCCAGTCCTTGTACCTGACAATTTCCAGGGGAATGTTGTTTTGTTTGTTAAGCCAATGCACACTAACCAATGAATCATTAAAACATTTTTACAAGAACCAAACTCCAGCGATGAGCCTGTGTTGTGTCTACATGTGACAGTCAACTTCGCAAAGAAATCATTTAAAACTCTTCCCACCCCCAAGCACGATGGTGCAGTGGTCAACAGGTCCTTCCTGTGGAGAGTTTACATGTTGTCTGCGTGGGTGAGTACTCTGGTTTCCTCCCACAGTATAAAGACATACAGTTAGTGAGGTAGGTTTATCTGGTGGTGTGTATGCCACCTCTCACCCTACGGCAGCTGGGATAGGCTTGAGGCTCAGTGCCAACAGGTCTTCTGGAGTTATGCATCCACATTGCAAATTTTTTGATTCAAGTAATTTGGGAGGTCAGGTGAGAGGTACAACAGTGACTGTCTACATGCAGCCAAACTTCTATCAAAACTGATGGAAATATGAATAATTGGGCAGGGATAGCTCAGTAGGTAGAGTGGTGGCCCCATGATCGGAAGGTCGGGGGTTCGATTCCCCTGAACAGCCACCCTGAGGTACCCCTGAGCAAGGTACCGTCCCTACACACTGCTCCCCGGGCGCCCAGTGGCTGCCCACTGCTTCACTGAGTGAATGGGTTAAATGCAGAGAGGGATTTTCCCCACGGGGACCAATAAAGTACACCTTCTTCTTCTAAAAAAAAGAAAAGTAGCATCAAATTTGACTGTAAAATCAGATGCAGGATCCTCTGGAAAAGCATCTGATTGGAAACGTAATCATATTTCAGTATGATAGTTATCCCAAACACACTGCCAGGGGAGTAAAAGCATGTGAGGATAGAAGAAAACAGAATGGTCAACCATTCGTTGGCCTCCCCAGAGCCCGGACCTCATCGTTATTATAAAAAGTGTGAGATCATCCTGACAAAGAGCAGAACAAAAGGCAGCCAAAGAACTTTGAATGTCCTTTAAGAATCCTGGAGACCTATTTCTGCAGAATAATTAAATAAATGTAGAGAAAGATGCCTGGAGAATAAAGAGGGTCATACCAAGTATCGACTTTCAGGCTTGTTGGAAATGTGCTTTTGTGTTTTTGTCTCATAAACTGTACTTTTGTGTATGTTTGCAGATGTTTCAAAAAAAATCCCTGCACATTATTTCGATTTTCATACTAAAGTATTAAGAAACTACAGGTGGCTAAAGACTTTTGCACAGGACTGCATAAAGAAGTAAACCCTGTGAGTTAGAAGCTCAGGCTTTAGACTCAAGAGAATTTTATGTTTTTACTTTTAGCTCTGGAGCTCCTGGAGTTAAAATCACTTGTGTGAAACAGGTAATGAACTAAAGGCCTGAGGAAAGGTGTGGTATAACACAAATGTGGATTATTTTGAACTGAATCATGCAAAGCTACTCTAGCAGAGTCAAAGAGTAAAAATGTGAAACTAGAAAACAGCATAGGACCTGAAGGACACATCATTCATCCCACTTTCCTGATAAAACTTAGAAATCAAACTCCAAACACGGAAAAATATTTATTCTTATCTTTATTGTATAAAAACAAAAAAAGTACAAAATTCATGTAGAAATTTTACAATAGAAAAAAAGTTGAAAACAGCAAATACAAACTGCATGTGACTGGCCGACCGACACTGAGCTTTGCTGGTAGGAAAGAGGCGAGCGCTAAACCAGGAGAAACATCAGCTGCGAGCTCGCAGAGTTCACCGGCCGCTCTGATGACGGCAAACACGGCTAAAAGCACTGCGAGCAAAAGGCCGGACAAATATAAATATACAGGCTGTGAAGGAGAGTCTACGGAGCGAGCGGTTTAACCTCTGCTCAGCTCAGAGTCAGCTGAACTACAGGCTGTGGTATCGTTACGACTGTATACACAAAGGCTTTCAAAAGTCTTAAAAACAAGGCCCCGTGCTAAAAACGTAGAAAACGGCCGAGTGAGAGCGGCGTTTCAGACAGGCTGAAAGGCCCCACGTTTCCTGAAATAAAATGAAAACCGATAAGTGGGCACTTTAATCCAAAGTACGTTACAGTACATCAATCTGCATTCTTGAGCATGTGTAGCACCAGCAGCACTACAGCTGTCGAATAAAAACAGAAATCACACGGTTTTGGAAATAAATTTACAAAGAAAATCGTCACAGACGACTCGGCGTCCGTTTGGTTCGCCCCAGTCGATTCAAGCTGCTAAACACTGAGTATTGCTATGAGCCTGCGACGGCACATTTCTTCTTCTTTGTGCTTTAAAAGAGGCTAAAGGGAAACTTTTTGGTACCATTTCTTCCCCATCTCATTTCATATTCACAAATGTGGCTTTCACATGGTTCAGTAATGCTCCTCACGTCTCATTTTTCACATTTGCTTCGTGGCCAAAGACAGCAGAGAACAGAGTGTGAGTGAGGCCGTTTGTAATGCTTTCTAACACAGTACTGCTGAGAGTGTTTCTGCATGAATGAGTGTTTTCACTGTGGGTGATTTCTAAATCAGTCCGTTTTTTAACTGTTTCAACTCAAGTAGCGCTTAAATTAAAGTTTTTGATCAGGAATGTGTGAAAAACAAAACAAAACAATAACATAAAAAACCCCAAACAAAAACCATGCTACAGCTAGGCTACTTTTCAAAATAAATTATGCTCTTAATACGAGCAATCGACCCCCCGCTTTTTAAACTACAATGAAAATAATCCCACAACCAGAGGGCTCACCTGACAAACATCATCGAATACTTTCCAACAATCATAAAGATCCAAATCATATATTTCTCTTTTGCTGATATCTTCCCAAATCCACTGGATTTAAATTCAGACTCTACAGTTACAACATAAAAAACAAAACATCTTCCAACTCTCCATCCAAACCTTTGGATTGGGATAAGTTTCACCTTCCAAAAGAATATTTACAGTTGATCAAGTAACTATGAACACTGTCAACACAGGCGGGTGAGCGAGTGAAGCTGGAACGTTTGAATGTAATGTGAACGCTCGAATCCAGTGACTGCAAACAAGCCACTCCAACATTAAGTGTGTTTTATTCACTCTGTGTGTGTGTGTGTTTGTGTGTGTGTGTGTGTGTGGGGGGGGGCTGATTGTCCTGGTGTTGGAGATTAGACCTCAACAGAGCGCCAAGCAGAAAGGCACATTGTACACTGACATGAAGCAGATTGAGAGAAAGGTTTCGGTCTGTGCTTCGCTCCGTTTTGTTTTTCCCTGCGATGCAACCACAGCGCCCAGTTTTCACAGTTTATAAGAAGAGGGACACAGGTTGCACGATAAAGACACAACGGCAACACGCACACATCAGACGAGGGTCAAATCGTGCCTCTGACAGTCCTGTAATGCTGAACACCACAGCAGAAAAACACAATTTTTTTATATATTCAGAGGGAAGAGCTGGAGAGATGCAGTCTATTGAAACTGAAATGATTTTGCATCCTCCAGCTGATATTAAAATCAAAAGATTTACCATCCTAATTTTAAATATCATTTCTGTACTTTAACCCTGGAAGAGCATCACAAATCCCAAACTCTGACAGCACAGGGTTAGAATTAGGGCTAAGGCTCAGAGGTTCACATACCTCATACACTTCTAGTGGCTTTAAACTTTTCTAAGGACCTCACAGCTTCTGTTTGACCCACATCTTCCATGTGTGCACACACACATCCACTCCGACTCACACGAGCTGAGTCACACCTGCTACATAAAGAGCTGAGCCCCGAGACACGACATTGAGAAAAAAAAATAATAACAATTTTACAAAATATACAGGTCAGTCCATCAGCAGCGGTCCGTACCAGCAGACGGGCTGACGGGCTGACTGACAGGCAGTCAGACGGACAGGCAGGGTCCAGTTTCCACAGGAAGCAGCCCGATCCAGCTGCCGCTTTCATCTTCCCAACGCCTCTTTTGTTCAACGGATGTTTTCAGTCGCACCTCCAGGTGTGAGTGACGATGAAGAGCAGCGGCCAGTCCGGGTTGTCTTGTTCGCTACAGCAAGTCTATGTGAGCCTGTAGAGAGTGCTGAGAGTCTGGGTGATGAAGCTGAGGAGGCCTCGGCAGACGTCTCTGAAGTCGTGCCAGTGAGGGCCGCCGTGCTGGAGGGAGAAGGAAAAGACCAAATGAAGTCCAAATAAGATTCAGCAACATTTCATTATTCAACAACTGCCCTTTTTAGATGCTAAAAATGCGCATGCATTGACAAAATGACCCCGAAACAGCTCATAGAAGACACTTAATCACATGGCTGCAGCTTCATGCAAGTCAATGTTGTCTCCAGATGCCCTTGTTGACACACGGAGGAGCAGCAGCAACAGCAAAGTGATTGAAACTATATAAACGATGTCAGCTGATCATTTATGAACTTTCAGAGATGCTACATTGGTTGAAGATTATGAAGAAAACTGTGCAGACACCTCTCTGAATGAAGAGAACGTTTATATACCAGAATCATGTTTAACCTCGATTTACTCAAATCATATCAGCTGCAAACATCTGCCCAGTTATTTAATCCCATTTTTAACTTCTTAGGTGCAAAGGTTAACTCAGGCTCAGTGGATGCTGCTCAGAAACCGCTTATCCTGCAGAGGTAGCCCCGTCGTGACATGGCAAGTACTCGTGACGCTGTAATCGCCTAATCTGACAAAGTCACCGTGTTATTGGACACAAATGTCACATGATTGAACATAAATGTGCCATTGTCTTACTCCTAGGAAGAGAAGTAACCAGAAAAGACACATACGTCAACCCCACTGTGACAAAGAATAACATCTACTAAAGGAAAAATATCTCTTATTAATTCTTGAATGGACAAAAAAAATATAGATGCATTTAGATGTTTCCATGTTGAGCTATGAAAGGTGCCTTTTCCTGCTTTTTGATTTGTTTTTCATGTTTTTAAAATATTAATAAATATATGCTTCTGAAACAAGAAGTGGCCAGAAAGAGATAAATGGAGAGAAAGACTACGTGAGCCCGAACACGAGGAAAACAAGAGTGTTCCTGTGTGGAGGACGATGAACCTCTGTGGCTGTGGTTGTGGTTACACCTCCCTATATGCTTCCTTTGCAACCTCCATCCCTCCTTCCTCCCTTTCCTCATTGCTTTTGTTTCAAAGTGCTCGTTCAGAAAAACTGACTAGATCATAAACAACACGCACAGTTTCCTCAGTTTCCCCCAGAGACTGAAGTATCTCTCTCAGTGTGAAGACAGAGCGGCAGACAGTTACACGAGAAGCAAACCCTGAAACCTGCTGCACTTGTCTGCAAGGAGGAGTACGCGGGGAGGCGGGTGGGTGGCTACATCCTCATAAAGTGAGCAACTCATGTCTGAGTGCGAGCCAGGAGGAGGTGACGTCATCTTTGTTTGTGTGCAAAAGGCGGGATGGTGAGGGAGTGAGAGGGGAGAGGAGGTGGGAGGGAGGAGGAGGGGAGGGGGGGGGGGTCACTGCCGACTCCTCACGCGATGTAGAGCACAGAGGCAGGGCGGGGCCGGAGAGGGAGCGAGATAAAGAAATAACAATCAAAAGAAACAGACAGTAAAGGGAGGAGAACGCTGTCATTCAGACAAAAGGAAGAAAAAAAAGGATTAAAGAGCTCCATGTGTGACCTAATTTCTGAATGAAAGGAGAGAAAGAAGAAAGAGCTAGATGATGCAAATTCTGGAGAAACCTCAGGATTGCTGCTATTGCAGGTCTTAGTTTCTTACCTGCAGCTGAAAAAAACAAATACTAGACACAAGGCCTTTATTGTGCTTTTATTCTTCATTTATAACTAACTTGGGGCTCTTATTGTGAAAATCTGACATAATTATGACCATTCCGAGGGTTTGATATCTACAAGGGACTTGTAATTTGAAAAATCCAGTAGAATTAAAGCATCCTAATAACTTCCCATATATAACTGAAGGCTTTTATTTTGAAAACAACAACAGTTTAACAAAATAATGGATTTTATTTTGAAAATATGAAATACCTGATCTTTCTGATTACTTTCTTCAACTAACAGTGGCTTTTATTTTGAAAAAATTGCATATTTTAAAGCATAGTGTAACGTGTTAGTTCCTGTAGGGAAATTACTCCTCTGCATTTAACCCATCCACCCAGTGAAGCAGTAGGCAGCGCCCGGCGTACCTCAGGGTAGCCATTCAGTGGAGTTGAACCCCCAACCTTCCGATCATGGTGCAACCACTCTACCTACTGAGCTATCCCTGCCCCCCTAACTTCAATTAACAGTGGCATTTAGTGCACACATAAAGCAACTTCTTATGGAGCAGCTGTTGCCTAGGCTACCATCTAACATATCTGCCACACCCTCATGTATCAACAGTATCCTTTGCTACAACTGCTTCCCTCGCCTCACTCGCTTCAGGGTGAGAAAAGTTTAACTATGGCCTCGCAGCATTCATTATTTTTACACCTGCTCCCTTGTAGTTGCTGAAACTCAGTCACTACAGAGTCTTTGGGCACCAGGTTGCTCTAAGTCACTTCCTGTGTGGATGCTCCTTCATGGCAAAAAATGTATTGAAACAACTAAGGGCTTTTACTTTTAAAATCTGACATGATCTGCTAACATCCAGCGACTAACTGTGGTTCCTTCCCTGCTGCCCAGATAGAAAACAGATAACTAATGAACAGGAGCAAACAATGAATAAAAGATGGAGATAGGAGCGCACACAGTTGTAATTGATCCACTCGCTCGCACTCACAAATATCGATCTCTCTTCGCTATCATGCAGACGTGCAATTACTCATTGAACTCACATCCACTTATAAACCTGATAACAATGAAAGAGCAGGGCGGGGGAAAGAATCGATGTAACTGCGCTGCTTTCAAGGACTAGAAAGCACTTCGCACTTACGTCACCATCAACTCCACACTGAAAAAAACCCCATTGCAGTCGCCAAAACAGCTCAGCGACTTTAGGGTTAAAGGTTAAAACTGAGCCCTGTTATTTCCCGTCACCCTCCTTACCGCTCTGCGGAGGAGCGTGACATTCAGCTCATCTCCAATTGTCCTCAGCTGGTTCGCCACCCTCCTGATCTCCTGCTCCTGCACTGCTTCTCCCCCAGGAGCTCTGCGGCGAGGCGAAGCCCAGGATGGCCGCTCATTTCGGGGCAACATGTTAGACTGAGGTCGCAGCTGGCTGGAGGGCTGCTGGAGCTCCTGTCTGCTCGAGTCTGCAGAAGAAAAGAAAACTGCATATAAGAATTTATTTTTACCTTCCCCATGAACTCCATCTGCCTCTCAAGTGAGAAGAAATGTTCACGTGTGAACGGCCAGAAGCTCCTGCAGAGTTTCTGATTATCATCAATTGATTGTCAACAAGCAGCATACATTAATGGCCTCCTTGTGCAGACAGGTTAAGTCAGAGGGGATGTGTGCCCACACAGACACTGAACTCCTCCACAGAGGAAAACCGGATTAAAAATTACATACAGGGGAATCATAATAATTTTAATTTTATGCATTTCAGTGGGAAAAGAGGCCGAGGAGGTGGATTTTCTTGACCTCCGAGAGTAAATCAGGCTAAAAAGAAATGTTTCGTGTTCTCACACAGACCGACAAACATACAAATTTCTTAAGGAGGAGGCTGATGGAGTGACTTATCTTCCTCTTCATGGAACTTGGGAGAGTAATCTCTTAATCTGCTTAATAAGTCTGGCATAGAGAGCTTTTGTGTGTTTGTTGTGTTTACAGAATGATTTTTGTTTTGTTTTCTTGGACAAGCAGATACCTGAGCCTCCAGTCTGATTCCTCCGTCGTGACTAAAATCAGACCTGAATCTGTTTGAGATATTATGACTTTAAGAAAACTCGATATATATCATCTTATTCTTTTCATTTACATATCTGTACTTACTTTGTGCATTTTGGTTTAAGTGTTTCTTAAATCCTTTTTCATAGTGTGGGAAAGCATCGTAACCGGATAAATACTTTAACTACCTCAGTCTTTTAATTTTGATGCAGATGAACTAATTAAAAGTTAATCATCTGCTGGCTTCGATTTTAGATTTCAGCCTCTTTGATTTGAATAACTCGTCTCTAAAAACTGAACAGATGCCCTCTGTGACCTCCCTACGGCACACCTTTGGTTCCCCGGCTTGTTTTCTACTTTGTCCAATCATACAGCTTCTTTGAAACAACCCCTGTCTCCGGCACAACGCCGAGCGCCGGTGGCGCCCCCGGCAACCGCAGCATCCACTTTGCTAGGAGGATTATAACTTATCCTTTAAAGATGCAGGTGACTAGACAGAGAGAGACGGAGTGAGACGGCGAGAGAGAGAGAGAGAGAGGAAGAGAGAAAAGAGAGAGCGGCGAGGAGGAAAAAAAAAAAAAACACAAACAGGAAAACCCTGGCTTGTTGCCAAGGTAACTCTGAGGCAGCACTCCTGGAGACATCTGCGTGCGATTGGAAGACAGCACAGGGGGCCGAGCTGTGATAGGATGACCTAGAGGAAAGGGGGCGGGTTTCTAGATGAACCTGTCCGTCTGATAGGCTGACGGGGTGACAAGGTGACAGAGAGACCCCCTTGACCAGTTAAGTGTGGGAGCCACTAGAGACAGAAGGGGTGGGTGAGGTGAAGAGGGGGTGGCATTAAAAACCTCAGACTAAACCTAAAGACACACCGACGGGGGAGGCAGAAGGCTTAATGGTGAGCTGGATAACTCTACCTACTTTAGTTCTGTTATTAATATTTCACTAATATCTATAAACTTGGGATGCAACAAGCCTCCAAAACCACCATTTCTAATTATCTTTAAGCAGTACAGCTCTCATCAGGCTAATATGGCCATAATGTTATGGGAGGATGTCCCGTGACACGATACCGTGGACGTCTGTAATGCAGTGTCTTTACTTTTATAACACCCGTATAAGAAACAGATACCTGCAGATGAACCGAAACAGAGAAGAGCAAAACAGGGAACTGGGAACTATCTAGTTTACTGAATTTCCGCTGACTGCGCTGGAAGCTCTGAAACATTGTTTCCTTAACAAATACACAACCTAAGCAAATGCGCTGCACACGAGCCCGCGAATGACGTGACCGCAAAGGAGCGCATTGTACGGCAAAGCAAACTATCTCACCTTGATGACTCGCTGCGAGCTTTGGAGCAATTAACTAATGAGTAAACCATTTTAAGACTCGCGGCCACAAACTTTCCTAGACATCACCTGAAAGCATAAAAATCTGGCACATTATCCGGTCTTTAACCTGTCAGCTTCCTGGTAAAAGATAAAGAAAAAAGATCTGTGTAATGTTTGATTGCGGTGATGTGTGAATAGCAGCTATTCAGGTGTCTCTCTCACCTAAAGTACTTCCTGCAGCGACAGAACATTTGAAGCGGACTACTTCCTGCTGTAAAGCATCCTGACCAGGAATCATCCAACATTCATGTGTGAAAACAGTCTGACCCTCTGGTTTATTAAATAATTGGCTGACTGATGATGGCTCAATAATTATTACAGCTTTACGACTAATTGATTAACTCGGTTTCTGTGCAAATAGCTGAATAATCAACTTACCCACTCACTGAATAACAAATCCACTTGCCCATTAACTGGCTTAGTGATTGACTCATAAGCCTGCTTAGCAAACTTTTAATCTGATAAACCGACTTTTGTAAAGCTGTTTTTTTAAATAATAATAATAATAAAAAAAACCTAACTGAATAAATCCCTGCAGCTTTGACTCTTTGGCCTCATTTCCTGCTGGTGACACACTGACAGGCTGACCTGACTCTGTGCTGCCGGGCTGAGCCTCTCATGAGGAGGAAACTGCAGATTGTTTCTTTATTGCAGGCGGGGACATGTCTCAACATGCCTGCATGCACAGCTGAACTACAGCTGAGAGAGGAGGAGGAGGATGGTAAGATATTTGTTTACATTGCTACAGCCCTGTCACAACAGCATGGGTTAAAGTCAAACCTGCTGAGCCACTTCTGCAGCCTCACCTGAATTCACCTTTCTGATAAATTTTCCTCCAGGATACAGACTCTTGGGCTTACTTCACCTGATTCCTGAATCGCCCGGAGAGGTGATTTTCTTTCTGAAGCGGAGGGCTGAATGTCTTAAACAGCCTCAGGCACAAATCAACATCTTATCACAGACACCTTATTCAGAGCGGCAGCAGCACAATGAGCTTTCAGAGCCCTTTTTACTAATATTACAAAGTGGCAGCGACTCTAATGTCCCCTGGAATGAATCCGGCCTTGCGCCATAAACTCTGAGCAGTTTGAGGCATCTGTGGCGCCTTGGGCAGCTTCTTGAAAGATCAGCATAAAGGCCAGCTGGCCTCAAGGTCACTCTGCCAAAGAGGGACCACATGTTGATCCCTGCGACAGCTGGAGCACATCTCATCTCTACCCTCCACCTGTCCCCACTCATCAGCGCTGCCCAAACAAACTCATGTCAAGTAAATAAAGCCACGGCTCCAGTAAACACATAACCAACCGATACTCTCCTGCTAACTGATAACGCTGGTGTTTACTTAAGGGTGGGGGTCTGGAAGGCAAACACTTGCGTGTGGTTGTGGCTGAGTCACATCTGATCACAACCGCTACTGCTCGTTGTGTATACATGCAGCTTGCTTCCTGCTGCAGCGGCTTTTAAAATCAGATTTGCTAAGGCTCACCTGACCAGCCGAGACAAACTGAGACAGATTCTGACATTTTGATCTGTTACACTGTAAGACAGAGACTTTTTCTTTTCTGGAATATGTTAAAAACTACCACAAATTAAAAGAAATAAAGCTTCAATTAAAGCTGCAAGCCGAAATAATATAAGATGTTTTAAGTGTGCTTCTGTTGCTGCTAGGTGGCGCTGCGACTCAGTGGTGGTATGCAGATGTTTTCGGGTTGGGACTCTTATCGCACATGAGAAGTTTGGGGCAGACTGGATGGTTTATATGAGAATTCATACAACATAAAGAGATCAAAATGCACCACGGTGCCACAGACACACCCTTCGATAAACACTTGCTGTAACATCCCTAAAGTCTTTACAGCAGACAGGCCACATATGAAGACGAGCCGTCTAAATCACCAGGAGGAGACGTTTGTTAGAAAAAATAGTCCCAAAATCGCATATAATGAAAACTGGGAAAAACCTGCAGCTCAAAAAGATTTATCAGGGGATGGATTGATCTGCATAAGTGTACTGCACAAGACAAAGTTTAGCTTCCCTGAGTTGTTGAACAAGAGTTGTTGTATTTGTGCTATATCCCTGACAGAATGTGCCCCACATGGCTTCACACAAACATACTATGTCCCACATTTACTCTGTTGGAATCACTCTGGCTGTGGCTGAAAGGGTTAATGATTAACACCGCACTCGGGCTTGGTGTTACATTAACCTTCTTTTCTGCCTGCCTGTCAAAACAAGTAGAACTACCCCACGTAGTTTTAATATTACACCATGCTACAACTCACTGTGTGCAAAACTGTAAATATTCAATATTACCTGAACGCTCTCCTGAGACGTCACCGGGTGCAGGTGCACCTCTGCACCTCAAATCCCTCTGGTTGGGAGGCGATGCTGCGGGTAACCGCTGGTGAACTCGGGGGTCGTCGTTGTCGTCTGGGTGGGAGTACGACAGCGGGTACGACACATAGAGAGCCTGCATGGGCTGCAGGTGATGGTGGTGATGGTGATAGTGGTGGATGTGTATGGCACCAGTGCTGGTCCCGGAGGAGGAGGGGGTGGTGGTCGTACTATTGAGCATCCCAGGCCAGGTGTGGAGGGGGCAAGGCAGCTCCACTCGGCAGGTGTTGTGACACGGAAGAGAGGAGTTTCCTCCAGCAGGGGTTTCTCCAGCGCTCTGTATGGTCTGTGCTCTGGCCATATCAGTTGTAGCCTAATTAAGGAAGACAGAAGTTTTAAAATTTTGTGTTAATTTTCAATTCAGTTGTGTTTTTACAGTTCAAAGTTTTAGTTCTGTTTTTATTGGTTTCAGCGTTGGTTTTGGTTTTTGTTATGGCTGCCATTCATCAGAAAGTATAACACACACCCCAGTCTCCATAAACACAGGCACTAAAGCTTAACTCAAAATTAAGACCTCTCCTATATATAGATTTTTTATTATTTTGCCCATTTTTATAAATATCCAAAGTTATTTTAGTTTTCATTGTTTTAAAAGGTTTTTACTGGTTTTTAAAGGTTACGTTGTTTTTAAAGGTGCAAATATACAAGACTGTGTAAATTAATTTATTATAACAACTAAAAATACGTCAGACAATAATCATTTTAGTTTGTTGAGCGCACAGAGGCAGCTGGACGGTGTAAAAACAAGTAAACTGAAGATTTAAAAAAAATAAAATAAAAAACCACAGATCTATTTTTAGCACCTCTGATTTTTCCTCCGGTATATTCTGCTGTAGGCCGCTAGGAGGCACCAGCGGTTCCATTTTCGGAGCACGAGACCTGTGTTTGTAAACAAATCCGTGCCGCCCGTGCACGAGGCAGCGCGCTCGCGAACTCACACAGCGAAGAACAGGGACGCGCGCGCTGATTTAACGGCGGAACACTTCGATGTTCGCTGTCACCGAGCAGAAAGCGGGGCACGAACAAAACTCAACAAAACCGTTTATTTAATATTTTGTCGCCACAAATGCACGCAATGTTGTTCATTTCCGGGCACAGAGTCAACACTGACAATTTAAAAATAAAATCCACGAGAGGAAAAAAACACAGAAACAAAAAAAACAGCGTTGACTTTACGAACTTGTCCGCACTACCGCGAAACAAAATTAGCTTATTTTTATGTTTTTACCGCCACGTTGTTAGCTTTTCGTGCTCTGACATGTCGGGGCTTGTCTCTGTCAGAGCAACGCGAACATCAGCTCACTGCACAAGAAAATAAAACTCTGTGTAAAAATGCACTGTTTGAGTATAAAATCTGAAAGGAGCTTGAAGTAAACGGGCTCGTTCAGGTGAAGTCTAAAGCGCACTCCTGATCCCCACAGCTGGGCAGATGATGCAACTTTGCGCTGCCAACTTCTGCAGAGAGAAATCCGGCGGAAAGCGCTTACTTGGTGGAGGTTTTCTGAAGATCCGCGGCGAGGCTGTCTGCAGGTCTGAACCTGACGGTAACAGGTGGCCATAAGACGGAATAAAAGCTGCCGAAAGAAACCGTGGATGCGCCGGTGAGAAGGCTCCGGAGATGTTTAAAGTCCGCCCGGAGGAAGCCGTGTCACTCCATCCCAGGTGTCCCGCTGTGAATGGAGTCGGTGAATTTTTTTTAATCTCTTTTTGTCTCGGGTTACGTCATCAAAACAATAATATTGATGAAGATGAGGTGTAGCGGGACTACGTTCTGCTTGGCTTGCTGTCTGTCAGGGTTTTCCGTCTGAGCTGGTCCGTCTCGGCTTTTAAAACGCGATCGGTCAAACATCCGGTCTAGCCTTTCACAATAAACTCCACACAATACAACCAAAATAAACACATCTTTCTCTTTCGGCTTCTCCTGTCAGTGGGCTTACCTCCATCTCTGCATGTCTTCCTTCACTTCATCTTCAACAACTTTTGTCCAATATATCCACCATCCCTCCTCTGCAATTGTCTAAACCATCTCAGACACACAATATATCTGCTTTCCTTTTCCCAATCATAGTCCCTACATTTAATATCCCCCCCTCTCACCTGTATAGTCCCAATCACCGCCTCCAAACACACACCTTCCCTCTTGGACACTGGTGTACAATCACCACTCAAATCTAATAGAAAGCCCCCTTATCTGTTTGCCAAATATGATATTTTAAAAAGATTTCCCATCTTTTCTGTGACAGAATTTTCCCATTTCAATCCAAGGATCTGTGAGTGTCATGCCTCTTTTGCATTCAGTAACTAAGTTAAGCAAAATTGGACTCTAAAACTTTCTAGTTGACTTGCATAAAAATAAAATCACTAAGATGTATTTTAACACTTATTTTAACAAATATCACTAATGATTCAAAAAAATTAATGTCTGTGTAAAAAAAACACATTAAAGCAAAAGTTAGTGCATATAATAGAAATCACCACATGTGGGCTCACTTTATGTGCAGACTGAGTCACCTATCCAATGATTTGTGCTTAATTTACTTTTGCGTTTGCATTGTTCTTGCTTTAGCTTTTATTTTGATGGGTTTGTCTAACTTCCGGTCCCTCCCTCCCTCTCCTCCTCCACAACAAGTGCAGACATGCTCCTTGACAGGATGCTGCTGTCTTTAACTCCACCGCTGTCCCCTCTGCCTGCCTTCTCTCTTTCTTTTACATTTTCTTTATATTTGACATTTTATCAAAAACTTTTAAATCCTCTTCAGCACGTCTCCATGGTTTTTTTTAAACTCACACATCAAACACTCCTTCATATTTAACAGTTAATGCCCTTCTTGTGCTCTGTTTTTTTTCCCTTCCCCCTTATCTTTAACTTTTTTCATGCCACAGCCCCACACAGCGATCCACACACCACCCCCACCTACACACACCTCC
>NW_005187553.1:427725-438203 GCF_000239375.1 Pundamilia nyererei | reverse complement strand
CCCCCCCAAGCTGGTTTCCCTCTAATTTCCTTCTCTTTTTCAGACACATCCTCAGCAGCTGTAAACAAACAGGCTGTCTTCCTGTTTGGAGTGGAGCTGAGTCAGCCTTTAGCATACAGTAGTGCTACTAACAACACATTCATTGCATAATCAGTGTGTGTGTGACCAAGACATTAGTGCTTCTGACTGTGGTGAGTTCAGGGTGCATGTGATTCATGCAAAAAAGGAACATATCTTCCGCACTGAGGTCACAACCCTGGGAATTCTGTTTGTTGCATGGGTTATCTGGCAGGCTAATCCGAGTTTAGATCCAGGAGCGTCACTGGTGCACCCATGGCTTTGTTCTGACTCAGCTCAACACCGTCAGCAATAAATTCCACCTTATCCATATCTGGATATGTCTTTGAAATGCAAAGCGAGTGTGTTGAAAGCTTCATTAAAAGTCATTTTAATGGCATTCATCAGGAATTTCCTGCAGCTAAACTCTAGAAATTATAATCCTGTATACTCGTGTTTCTCATACCTACAGTGCTTCCTTTATCTTGACAGATGTCTCAAATGTTTTAATGTTGTTAATTATAAAACTGACATCACTTTTCATCGAAATCTTTATGCCATACTTGGCTGGTTTAGAAGGGATGTGTTGCCTGAAGCTGCACCTGCTTCTGAAAGCTACCAACTGTTCATCCACAGAGAGATCAGTAGGAGGGAGAGAGAGGGGGAGTATTTTGGTAAACGGGCTCCAAACATGGTCTAAAAATCCCTGGAAACAGCAAGTTTGTCCATGGCCTGCCTGTGTGCTCCGGTTACTTGTGTGTTAAACCTGCATGTACTTCAGGATATCTCTAAATCTGCTCTGTCAGCCATGGCTCGCTGCAGAACATTGACAGCATACAGAGATTAGAAGTGGAAACTTACAATGTCCCCTATCCTCGTGGCACAAATAAGCTAATTCCTATAAAAAATGATGAAAAGCTGAAGAAGAATTAGACTGAAACATTCTTCTGAATATTAACACGACTGAAGGTTCGCAGTTAAAGGTTATTATTCTTTTACTACCACATAGTTACCCGAGCTGAACCCTTCACCTCACAGCAATGCTCATATTTAACATATTGACATAAACCTGCAGTAAAGTTTAAAGTCACAACAACAACTCAGCTGTGCAAGCTTTTGTTCCCCCAAGTCTGAGAGCTCTGCATAACATTAGCATCCTAAATGACACCAGAAACTCCGTCATCTCGACCCCTGACCCTCAGATCATTGTTTTCTGGATGCACCCCTCATCTGCAGGGCATGTGACAGGGGGGCTGCTCAGCTGAGCAGCGGGGTTGGAGGTTGGTTAATCGGCTGGAAATGGCAGCTTGAGTGAGGAACACTTTCCAACTCTTCCAGCAGCAGATTGCTGCACATGCCTTTGTTTTGGTGCAGGGGGTGGGTCTCCTGTCAGGTACATGCCCGGGCGAACACCCTCTGCCAGCTTTGACACGGGCAGACTTTGCATGACATGTGGTCAACAGTTAGCTTGTAGGGGCAAGATAATGAATGGTAATCTGAGTCAAGACCATCAGGCTGCGTCTGTTACTGGTTTGATTATGAATACGATGAATTATTTTAAATATAATCAACTTTCTAATATTTGTCAGAAGAGTCTGAAATAACTGGATTATCACTGAAGGAGAATTTCCTTCAGCTTTGTCTCCCTCTTTGTTTTTCTTCTGTCGTCTTCGACCTTTCTTCTCAGGAGCAGCACATTCGGATGCACTTCTGCTTTCACACATGCTAATTTTGTAGGAGTTTTACTGTCACACTCATAGCTTGATCACAAACAGGGTTATGAGTGGGGCTGAGGCCTGGATCACATTCAGGAAAACAGATGCTGTTTACAGACTTTCCATGTAGAAATTTATCCCGGTCATTGTTTTGGATTTTTATATTTAAACACTATGTTTGTTGTACACCTGTAGTGCATCTGAAAGCTGTGAACACACCTGTGTGGTTACTTCTCAAGGCAGTGTGATAAGCTGATTAGACTGAGTAAATCTAATCGAAATAAATGTATTTAAACATCCAGACGTTTGCACTTGTGTTTGTTCATGAATGCAAGTCCAATGTTTCCTCTTTTGTGGTCTCTACCAACTCTTGCGGATGATATCAGGCTCTGGCTGTTAAATGTTGTTGGTCTTTCTGTATAAGCAGGTCAACTATCAGAAAATAGTGCACTATTGTAGTTTTAATGGAATAACAGCCTCTCACTGCATAATATCCTCTGAGGTACTGCTGTTGTGTCCTTGACAGGGGGCTTGTGTCTTACATAAACTAGACTTGAGCCTCTGGTAAAGATTTTGTACCTTAACGCAGCATTTTATTTTTTATCCATTTATATATATGTGAAACCCATCTGCACATGTGCAGGAAGAAAAACAGCAGGTTTAAACTTAAATTCGTACTTGCCGTGAGGTGATATTGCTAACCTGTGCAGTTAAAAATCTTTCAGTTTTTTTTCCTCCTGATATCAAACCTTAAATTATAGAAGAAACGGTGCAAGCATGTTCCTTTAACAGCTCGAAAACAAAGACATACCTTTATGTTCCTTGGAAGGTTCACATAGTCACACTGAGGCCGAATAATTAGTCCCAGAAGGTTTGTGGAGATTATACCAGCTGGAAAATAGACTTTTACGACATTCCTGTTTCTAAAAGTGCACAGCTGCATTTTAGACCCCTTTCTGCTTGACGCTGCCTACTTTCTCCAAACATGAGGATGTTAGAGCAGTTAGAATAAAGGAAGTTGGAGGCAAATTGAAGGATAATGCTCTTCTGAGTCTTTATTGCCAGACCTTTGACTGATACATAACCTTTCTGATTCATAAAAAACGACTGGTTATAATATTGAGATTCCTGCAGCAGGAGAACAAGTGCAAACTGCACGGTTCAGACCCAATGCAGGGCTCCCCAAACACCTGCTGATGCCACCTGTGATCGAGTCACCTGCCAGGTTTTTGGTTCCAAACTGCATCACCAACCTTGTTTTCTGTCCTGCAAAGCATGTCTCTGTGTTGGAGGTGTTATTCGCTGTAACCCGAGGGCACTGGTGCAACAGAGAGACGGTATGACGGCACCAGATCAGGTGTACGCACACACACTCTCTTCGCTCTCTCTGACAGGTAATCGATACCTCTGTAGCTGTGATAAGAATGTAAATGAGATCTATCACCTCGAGTCTCATCTCGTTCTTCAGTCCAACTGAAAACCTCAACCTCAACCTTCATAACGTTGCTGAATTTGGTAAGGTTTCATCTAAGGGTTATGCAGCTGATTGATCTGACCTGAAAGTTAAGAGTTTAGCTTAAATGTGTTTATTTTGTTATGTAAGTGCCAAATTTAAATGTGCTTTGTGTTTTAGATTTTAATCAAGAAAACCTTTTTGTTTACCTTTCACCTGGATGCTTTTCAAATTTCATGTAAAACGCTTTGTTTTGTTGAAGTGAGCTGAACAAACAAATCTGCTTCTTTTTCATTGGTTGTACGTTTGTTAGGAGACGTGATGAGAGCCTTTAGACAGGTCAGAGGAATCCCCATTGTGTGTGTGTGTGTGTGTGGGTGTGTGTATGTGCGTGTGTGTGTGCGTGTGTGTGTGGCTGCTGTTTGTCCTGCAGTAACCAAAGCAGAAAGCCTCAGCTTTTGTCCCCACAGCTGAAAGCTGAGCCACTGTTTGGGTTGTTACAATGACATCATCGTTTTAACCCTCACCCACTCCGCCCTTCATCCCACACCTCCTCCTCTTTCCTGCATCCAGGGCTGAGTTTGCACTCGGACACAACATTCAAAGAAAGGATGTGTTTGTAAAATGTAAAAAGACTCGATAGTGATCTTATAGTGAATTATCGGTGAATTATAAGTAAAAGGACTATTTAGATTTAACAGAGAAAGTCATGTGACTGACACTTATTATGACAGCTTACTGTTAATAAATTTCATCCTGTAGGCAGCAGGAGGTCTGACTTAAATGTTTTGGCAATAATAATTGTTATGGTATGTTTCTAAAAAAATATGTCACCCTGTTATTGACATCATCCATAGAAAAGGTCAGGAAATCACCGCCAGCATCAGAAAAGCCAGTCTGGGTATACTCATATACACATTCATCACAAACATGCACAAAATTTGATGGAAATTCATCCAAAGAGTCAGAAACACATCCATATATACTCAGCCATACCAACACATGAAGCAGGGATTAAACTCTCTGAGGTCATCCTTTCTTTCCTGATCTGCACTTCTTTCAGCTTATTTACTTTACTTTTCCTTAGTCATCCTTCAGCCCTTCCTATGTTTTCATTACCTCTGAGTCTGGGTGGCCAGTTGGCAACAAACTAATGTACTTGAACTTCAAGTGTTTCTTACACAGCATGAATGGAGAAACTCAAATGTAGGAGAAAAGCAGACAAGAAGAGTAAAAAAGTATTGAGTTTTTAATTTGAGACAGACATCCGTTAACACTCACATTCACACCTATGGGTAATTTAGAATCCCTGGTTAGCCAAAAAAAATAGAAATAAAATAAAAACATCATCACATCCATCTACTTTCTGGCTTTACTTACGTAAGTTTTATTTACGTTTTTCAAAATAAATAAACAAAAAATAAAAATCACAATAATGATGCAAAGGGCTCCAAAACCCACAAAAACTCCTGTACCAAATTTGATACTCTTGGAATTTCAAGGTGAACGTTTTAGTTATGCATCGTTATTTTAACTTTTAATTAATCTCCAGCTCCAAAATTAAAGTGATGAACAGATTAAATGTGCATATATGATTCTGCACAGTGACTACTTAAGTAGGCTCATTTCAACTTGTGCCAGCATGTTCTGTCAAGTCTGTGTGCAGCAGGGGTTAATGGTGGACCCAAAGTGCAGACTCACGGAGATGAAAATACACACTCAACACAGCTTTATTGCTAAACACGACAAATCAACTAAGCAGGATGGCGGACAGCCCACACAGTGTTGCATGAGGGTGATCGTGACACAGACCAAGGAAAACACACGGCTTAAATACACAGAGGAGCAATCAGGGAATGCGAGACAGAAGGGAAACACAGCTGGGAAAAATCAGACCTAACGAGACAAGGAAAGCAAAATTAGAAACACTGAAGTGAGACGCGGACTTTCAAAGTAAAACTGGAAACATAACACAGAGACACGGACTAGACAAGGGGATACAGCTCTAACATATAAAGCAAAAGACTAGAAATTATAAATAATGACAAAATCAAAGTTTAATAAAAATGCAAAACTCAAAACACTGGGTTAACGACCCAGGCACCCTAACAGGTTTAAATAATGCTTGAAATCATGGTATATTGTACATTTGTTTACTTCCGTTTTAATACCACAATCACTGTTAAAACTGTTAACCAGAATTCCCGATGTTCTCCTGTCTGGCAATCACCCTTTCAAATGTTTATTTTGAGGCTCCCATTGCTAACTTTTGTAAATTTGACCAGTCAAATAATCTCAAAACAATCTCAAAATGTGGAATGATGCTGTGGTCCTGCTCACAGTACTTACAGAAGGTGCAGGTTTTGAATTTTCTGTTATTCAAAACCAGGTTCTTATCTCAGTCCCCCTTATACTGTCCTTTATTATCTTCTACTCCCTTCATCTCTTTTCTTCATTTAACAAATTAGCCCTCATTGCTGTGGTGACTATCAGCTAAAGAGCCAGCAGCAGCGGGAGAAGCAGGGACCTCATCAGGTGAGCTGCAGAAAGCTACCTGTTAACAGGTAAATGTAAAGCTATCTGAACGCAGTGTGGCAGACCAGAGCTCGCTGTTATCAGATGTGCGTTGTAATGTTAGCAGAGTGTGGATGGCATGATAACGATGCTTTGTGCCGGGTGTTAGCAACTGTAGATAAAATGAAAAGAAGCTCTGCCGGACCGATTGACTCAGTGACTGCAAAGTGCCCAGGTCCTGTGGCTGCAAAACAACCCAAATCATCACTCCTCCACCACTGTGCTGACAGTTGGTATGAGATCTTTGTGCTGATGTGCTGTGTTTGTTTTTTCCAAACGGTGCATTATCTTCAAACATCTCCACTTTGGTCTCATCTGTTGCTGCCAGGCTGTCTCCTGGCAACCCTTCCAAACAAGCATTGCATGAGCATTGCATAGTCCGACCTTGGGGTGGATTTACTGGAACGTCTCCCCTGAGAAGATCGTGACATTAACACACATCTGAATGCTCCAGAATGCAAACTGTCAAAACATCTGCTTTTACAGAGATGTTCACAGTTACTGATCATCAGTTAATCTTGATTATCAGCAGCCTAACTCCTATATATGGACCACATAAAGTTAATTCAATTTCACATGACTGTAAAACCTTAGAGAGGGATACGGTAAATGTCCTCTTCTGTCCCTGCAGCTACACTCTGCATAAATTGACCCATTATTGCAGATGACATGACATGATGACTGCTTAATGGTTCTGCCTCATGATGGAGCAAAACATTACCTGTTTGTCCAACGACTACCTTAACTCAGTCGACTCAGGTGCGACGTCACTCGTGGCTCCACCATCAGACTGCTCGACAGCAGTCAGTAAAATTAGGAAGACAACATTACATCATTACAAGTATAATTAAAACAGACTCAAACTGAAAAGATTAGCTCTTAGTTGAGATTTGAAAACTGTTTGTGAGGCACATGAACCAGAGGGTGAGGCTGCCTCAGAGCTGCGACAGACCAATCAGCAGGAAGAGCCTGTCTGGTGTCTTAAAGTACTAACAGCTGCCAGTCAACCGCCCCAAGCATTCAGCGTGGGGTATAAAACTATAACCCGTCTGATAGGGCCTTAGTGGCAAGCCAATACAAGAACTTATAAGTGAATAAACAAATCATGAACTGTACAGGTAGCCAGTGTGACGATGCCAGCATGGGTAAAATGTTTCCATCCACTCGTCAGGAGTCTGTTTACAAGCAGCATTTTGGAGCGAGTGCATAAAAGGGATAAAAGTGCCTCGCCCAGTCTGATGTATAAAGAACTGCAGTAATCTAATCTGGAGGTGATAAAAGCATGAATCACCTTCTCAAGGTTATTTAAAAAAGCTAAAAGTGAAAAGCTTTTCTTTTTCCAAGCTAAACTCTGCAAATCCAATTTCAGAGAGTAAACCTGAGGTTCTACACAATATGAAACCAGAGATCTGACAAATATCTCCCTCGGGATGAGTACTGCACCTGATACACCTGCGTACACATACATGTTTCATATTTCATACATATTTTGTCATTTTTTGTACATTTTAGGATTAATATCAGGACCGAGTATAATATAAGGAAAATAGAAAAATGCATTTTGTAAAATTTAAATCTTACATTTTTAGGTTTATTGATTATAAAAGCCAAATAAACAGCATCTGATACATTTTGACAAGTTTCAGTCTGTATCTGTCTTTAGCGTGGTGGTGTACAGCATCTGACTTCAAACCTTCCTTTGTTCTCGAGGTCCACCTAGATTTAAACCACATCTGTGAAAACAAGGATCCCTATTAAAGGTCCTACAGCAGTGTGTTAGAACTGCCACCGTGACAAGCTGTGGTACCATAAAGGTAGAATAAAGCACCTTATTTTCTCAAAGTGTGCACAATCAAATACCTCAAACTAAATCTGTGGCCACAACTAAATTTGTAACCTCTCTTAACATATTATTTTCTTCTTCTTCAGTTTGGTTTTGTTTGTTCAGATTAACAAAAAGCTCCATTAAGAACTTTTCCAGATTGCATCCATGCACAGTAAATCAGAAATATGTGTTTATGTGTTGAAACAACAGACACCCAGTGTTGTGCTTTAGGTTGTTTTTGTCCAGGGGCTGGTTTCACAAAGATACTTTAAACGGGTCTGCAGGCTTAAACCAGGCTTTGCTCATACATTCATCTAATGGAAGTTAGATTGTTTGCTACCAGTGTTATGGAGAGAGTACTGAGGAGGGAAAGAGCTGTTAGAGACTGCAGTAACAGCAGGGAGGACATCGTCAGCCACTATCCAGAGGAATTCACAGAATTCATACAGGCTGAACAGGAAGTTTCCTGCACATTTTATTACCATCTTTGCGCCCTTGACTGACCTTTCCAAGTAAAATCTCTTTATAACTGATGAATTTCTGCAAAAGAGAACTATTTTTTTTCTTTTGGATCTAAATGGCGGCCTATTTTTTTCCTTTAAAAAATTAGTCTTCTGCGTTTAAGTAGATAATTGATGCAGGAGGACAGGCGGCTGCTCAGATCAGCTTTTGTCACGTCTATAAGTTTTTTCTGACGTCTGAATAACTGTGAAGTTGTAACTGGGCAAGAAGGAAACTGCTCCCGTGCACTGACATGTCAAACCACTGTTTGATTTTGACAAAGACACGCGTCGTTAGCAGTAGCGGTTTCTGCATTAACAGGTAGTGACACCTACCTGTTAATGTCGTTGGTTGCATTAACAGGTAGACGTCACTGTGTCTGAAATGCTTGTTTAAAACAGGTGTTTTAAACATGGACATTTTTTACTTTGCATGTGTTGATAAGGGAGAGGATTCCTTGTAGATTGAGAGAAATACAACCCCTTTCAGCTGAGCAGCACGGTCTGATGCCAACATGGTGTAAGTTTACAGAGATTACTGAAGGAAACAAAGAAAACAATACAGAGAGAAAAAAAAGTGCTGCTGCGTATCAGGAAGAAATCTGAGAAATCTGACAGGTTTATGAAACAAGAGAGCAGGAGGGGGGTGTCAGGCTTCTGAAGAGCAACAGCATTACATCATCCGTTTCACCTCAAACAGAGTCGGACAGATGGACCTGGTGTGTGTGCATAAGCACGTAAATGTGTGCCTGCGAGTGTCAGCCAACCAAATCCTTGTTATAATAAGTCGAACCAACACAGTGTGGAGGAATGTGCATCTGCAGCACATCATGTCTGTTCACTCATGGATTTATTTCTCCCGAAGCAACGAGGCAGAATATGAGGTTGGGGGAGATTTGAAATCATTTAAATAATGACAGACTTAAATTCAGCAAGGTCCAAAAAAGGCATCAAAAATCCGTCGTATTTTCACGTAAACCTGGAAATAATCAAAACATTTAGAAGCTGAGAATTAAAAAAACAAAACAGGGACAGTATGAATGACAAAGAAATGCTCCTGCATTGTTTTCAGGTCAGAAATCAAATGTAGGTTGATTATTGCCACTCGCTGAGTTAATGTGTTTATACAGAAGGTCAGATTTCCTTCATTTGTATCCCGTCCACTGAAGCAGGTGTTGATTGTCTGGCTCATGGCAGGTCGTGTCAAGTCGAGCTTATTAATAGAGCGCAAAACAACAAATGTCAGTTAATGTGCTGTACAACTGTTAGGGAAACACCGCGAGGTTAAAAGCAGAAAATAGACACACATATGTACACACAGCAGACACATGTTAAATGTAATAATAAGAAACCCATTGTGGCATAGTTTTGAATCTTATTAATTTTGTTTCTTTTTTGTTTCGCTTTATTTAGACTCAGACTTTGTTTTTGGTTTCAGATTATATTGTATATCCTCAGTTTCTTTGTAGTCCCACTTCTCTTTCTGTCCCCATGGTTGTCTGGTTTTCCTATTTGGTTGTGTCAAGTTAGTCTTGTTTTCCCAGTCAGTCATGTCCCATTGTTTAACTTTTTGTCTGTGTCAGCTTCATGTGTCTAATTCCTGGTCTTGGTGTTTGTTACTCCCAGTCTTATTTTGATAGTATCTTGTCTCGTGTACATATGTTTGCATTTGGTTCCCCTCTCTCATTAGATTCTGTTTCACCAGGTGTGTCTGCTAGTGTCCTTTGTCAAGTCCTCTCTCTCGGTTGTGTGTTTTCCTGTTCTGTGGTTTTGCCTCTAGAGTGATAGTTTCCCCCATTTATTTTTTATTTTTACTTTCACTTCCACCCACTGGTTAGAGTTACACACCTAAGACTACTATGGCTAAAAGAAGCACAGCTCTTTCACAAACTGAGTGACCAATCATCCTCAGTTAGACCCTAACCCGGTGCATCAGGGCACGCACGCCAATGGACACCTTGCTTGTAAATTAGCCACACCAGCGACTTTGGCAAAGCGGTTCTAACTCATGCACTGGGGTGAAAACAGGTTGACGAACTACATGCAGCACTTTGCCCTAAAAAGCATTTCAAAAGACATTTATTATGCACGTATGAAAATTCTGCAATGCGTGTGCATAATTTCACAACATTAGAGCGTCATTAACAGAATAATCCAAAGTGCTGACGTTACCTCACACATCTGACACGGTGGTTAACTTCTACTGTATGCGTGCATCAGAGCAACCTGGTTGGCTAATGTATGACATGTATTTTGTTGGACTTTACCACAGTCTTTAGGGAGTCTGTTAAGGACTCTTTAAGTGCTCATTACATAATGTCCATACTGAAAGTGAACACACTATCAGACTGCAA
>NW_005187553.1:421629-426193 GCF_000239375.1 Pundamilia nyererei | reverse complement strand
GTTTGCATTTAGGTCCCTGTTTTTGTTTCTTTGTCAAAACCTTTTCAAAACAGCTATATCAATTACATTTGTACTATTATCATCATTATGGTGAACCAGTGTCAGGCTAATTTGAGATAGTAAAGACCTCTTGTGTCATTTTGAGGTCTTTTTGACAGGGTGAGGTTTCAGTGCAAAGAGAACGAGACAAATATTATGTTTAGTGTTGCATTGCTCTGAGGACAACTGCAGGCATTTTCTAAATTTCCCAGAGGAAAGTTAACGACGTCTCCCCGAACAAACTTCAGCAGTAACCTCTGCTTGAGTCACTGACATTGCCGTGTAAACCCCCGAGTGCCGGGTGTTTATATCAACACTAGAAACCGTCGTCACTTTCCTCTGTCCGTGATCAGAGCCTCGAGGGAGCTCGTGTTATCCCCGGGGAGGCTGTTGTTTGGCTCTCACAACAATGAGCTCATCGCTGACATCCCCCCTCCCCTCACTTCATCCATGCTCAAAGTGAAAGGGGATCCACGTCTCTGCACCGGGCCACCAGTTCAAAGATGGAGCACTTTTTAAGCTTAGATGGGTTGACACTGACCTATATGACAGGGAAATATAGCATAATGATTCCAGTTAATCAGCCAGGAACAATCAAGACTGTGTAGCATGTGTGAGCATGTGAGGTCTGATCTCCTCGGGTTATTTGGTAACACTATGGTAACACTTTAAAATACAAACAGCTGATAAATGTTGATCTGAGCTATTAAAGTTTAAACTCATATTAGTTGCAATAATAAAATAATTGTCCTGACATCAGCAGACATAACACTTTCTATACTGAGTTATAGCTTAGCTATTCTTGTTTTGTAATAACACCAGCAAGCCTGTCCTCGGTCTCGGGGCCTCAGTGTTGTGAAGCATACAACCCGACTTGGTGTCAGGTGGGCAGGACCAGTAAAACCATTGCACAATAACCTATAATTTATAATTGCATAACAACCTGGAAAAAACACCTCCACCTTTTCCACTTCTGTTTAATGTAAAGAAGAAGTATATTTTGAAAGTGTTCACATCTAATGAGCAATATATTCATTAGACAGATGCTAAACAACAAGTTGAAATGGCTTTAACATTTAAATTTCTGCAATGTTTCCCCATTTTTTTTTAACATTTAGTCAGTTTGCTGAAGGTACAAGGAAGCATTAGTGCCATGAAGCAAAGACAAGCGTCAGTATGATGTTATGGCAGGCCATAGAAAAATTGCTGTCAGTCACCTGGACCAGACAAAATTAGAGATTTGGATTTAACTCCTCTGATGATCTGATGACTTGCAGCACAATGTTTCATGGAGCAAAACACAGCACAAACACCAGAAATGGCGCCCTCCTTCTCTGCATGCGTTCAGCCTTTAAATAGCCATCCAGTGTGCCAGCTTTGGACCTTTTAACAGCTTTGGCATGAAACAGTGCAGCACAATTTCCTTTACTGCTCAAGCTGTGACATATGCTTTGGAACACTTCTGACTTAAACTTCCAACTTTAACCACAGTCTTTTCCCAAACCTCAACCAAGTATTTCTGGTGACTAAAGCGAGCCAAAGAGCTGGTAAAATACAGTAAAAATCCAGAGCAAACAAAACTAAAGAGTTCCTGGTCTTATGATTCACGCCGCCACCACTCGACCTGCCTGTTTATACCTTTTTTAAAACAATCAGATACAAGTTTACAGAAGCGATCCAAAACGTTTCCAGATCATCAGCTGTTTTCTGTTTCTGTCGCAACTTTCAGATAATCACAACGCTCATAAATGTTTTACCAAACAATTATTAACCAATTTGTAAACAGGTTTAATGATTTTATTGTAAAGTAGCCTCCAGATTAGATTATGTCACCTGTCAAATGACATATTTCCATACTGTATGTGCTGTCATGTGATATCATGTTACATAAAAATTGATTACACCACATCACATTGAGCTCTATCACAGGTTTGTCACAGCACATTATGTTCCATCATAACCATGATTATATAACCTGATGTTGTGTTACAGTCTCTGCTCCTCTGGGCACTTATTTATGTACCTAATGTGAAGTACTATCTAAATTAACTCCGTGGGCACTGGGTCATAAAAACTGTGCAGCGTCAGAAATTAGACATAATAAAAGCAGCTTAAAATCTTTTGTGACTTTAGTTTTGTTGGAAGGTTTTGTTGAGGCAGACTTCTTTGACTGCTCTCATAATATCTCATCTTACAGTCCACTAAGACCACTGATTCTTCTGGGGCTCTTATTGTGTAACTGATGCTGCTTGTCTGGTGTTTCCCTCCACCTGTCTCTTAGTTTGGCAGCAGGTCTCATCTGTATGTGTTCCAGGGATGGCTAGATACACTTGGTCTGGTTGCAAGATCTTATCAGGTGATTAACAAATCCTGTGTGGTCATTACTCACTCAGCCTTCTGCCTAACAACAGAGGAGCTGTTTGTTTTGACTTCATGCGCTGAAACTGGGCCACGGCAGGATACTCTGTCATATTTGTGTTCGCTAGACAGAGCGTGTGAGACGGCACATGCTTTAAACGTGTACTGCTCATATTAAATGACCTTTTTTCAAAATCCTTGAAAAATAAAGCACATAAACATGCCTGTGGTCTCCTGGGGAAACATTAAACGTAACCAACTCAGCCTTATCTCACCTGCGTTATTCTGCCCAGACTAACGAGACACAAAACAGTACGTCATCCGGGCTGGAGATCTCTGAATGTGCTTAGTCACTGTAAAGCTGGTTGATCCCATTACCTTGTGTATTATATCCAGTTGCATGTTACAGCAACTACATTGAAAATCCTGCTTTAAAAGCTCAACAAAATTTACAACATTAGAAAGGACAGTTAACCCCAAATTCAGATCCTCTGGATTTTTGTATCAGAAAATCCTAACCTTTGATAAACTGCAGGAGTGTCTCTTTAAGAAATTATGTAACTACAAAAAGTAAATAGATAAATAAATCCACAAAGCTTGTTTTGGGAAGCTTTATGGAGGAACTATTTTCTGTCTACTCTCTCCATCCACCAACCAAAACAAGGGTGTAGGTAGCCAACATCAGGGTCCTGACATCAGCTCATCAAAGGGTTAACTCTTTCATTCTCCTTCATATTCCCCACGGGTGAGAGGAAGAGCTTCTGTAGGGGTTGTCTACAGAAAAGAGTGTATTCCTGTTTAAACATTATTAATAGTTTTGGTAAATAGGTTCTTGTAGTTGGTGTCAACACATAAAATCATTAATGGGCAAAGTCAAAAAGTACTGTCCGGGTACATTCTGTAGAATTACAGGAAGTGAAAAAAAACATTTCCCCGAGACTCCACATACACTTGCAGCTCCGCTGAGGGTGGATGGTATTAATGTTTACACCCTCATCACAGGTCCATGTGATGTTCTTTTGGTGGGTGTTGTTCATTATAAAGAAAACTGTTTTTACAAAAAGCTGTTTTTAAAGTAGCCTTGCAGTCATGAATTCATGAATAAGAAGTGGCTGTTGAGTTATTTTTTCTTCAAGATACTTTTTTTTGGCACTTTGAGGACCACGAGATGATTTCATTCTATTATATTCAAGAGAAAAGCTGGCCCTTTTCTACAGCTGATATTTCCAAATGTGGGCAAAGCGGACCAAAATAAAACTATATGTTTAAATAGAGCTGTGGGAGAGAGGAAGAGGAGGTCAACTTGATTTTGGGGTGTACTGTCCCTTTAAGAGCTACACCTTTATCAGGACCTGTAAAGCAAATTTAAAAGGCAGATAAAGGGTGTCATTAATTTAATGTGCTTGCTGTCTGACATATTCTTGCTGATAACTGTTGTGAATGTGTGACACTGGGCTGAAACAAATACCAGATGTTTAAAAAATAAATAAATAAAAATAAAAGTGTAAAATATAAATCTTGTATCCTTTTTGTTTCACGTGATGTAATTCTATTCTCTAAGTGGTATTTGGAGATGATTAGAGTGACCATAAACTTGTGTTTTTATATTTAAAACTGCGTCTAAAATGTGTTTATTGTAGTTCTTTTAGCTCACTTCTTTTACTTTATTTTTCATATTCAGTTAAGCTTTTAGTTTTCTATTTTTTTTACAACAGTAGTTTTGTTTGATATATCTGATTTTTCTGTAACGCAGAAAAATAAAGGAGATCTTATCTATTTCATCTAATTATATTTAAGAGAAATCTGAATCTGTGAAAAATAATTAGTAAGTAGAAAAAGAGTAAATGTGTAATCTTTTCTGTACAGCTGTGAGGAAAGAGCAGTCACCTTTATGCTTGAAGTAGGCAGTGCACTTTGTTCTCGGTTATTTTCCATGGATAGATCTCCTCAGGTTCAAGGTTTAATGACAAATTTTTGTGTGTTCAGGTCAGCTTACCGCTGGTTTATCAGGTCATGTTAGCTGGCTGGCTGCTGGTGCCATCTCATGGCCGGTTTATGAATTACATTTGCCAAAATTTAAGAAGGAATTACATATATATATTGTACTTTGGAGTATGGATCAACAACAGAGAATATATTTTAAGATTATTATTGGAAAAACTAAACT
>NW_005187553.1:373448-419718 GCF_000239375.1 Pundamilia nyererei | reverse complement strand
TTTTTTTTTTTTGCTTAATGGTAGCCTTCCTCACTTACACTGCCATCTCTTTGTGTCTCACATTTAGCCATAAAATACAAGCTGAACTTCAGAATATTAGGTGTGCTTAATTTCTCATGAAATAATAAATGGACAGGTGTCACAAATTAATTTTCAGTCAATTGTCCAATCATCTTTAAGCCTCTAAAGTTGGGGGTTCTGTATAAAAAATGTCTTGTTCCCAGACATTTTTTTGTAAAGCCCGCTAAGCTAAAGCTGGAAGTCTGTACTTCAGTCACATCCTGATAGTTTGGTTTAAAATCCACTGTGGTGGTGCGCAGAGGCAGACTTTTCCAGCGAAAATCTGCTGGGATCGTTTTGAGCCGTCAGAAAGTGTACTGTCTCTTTAAGAACCGGGAGGCGGGATTTATTTGGCAGGAAGTTAGCCGCTGCTAACAGGAAGTGGAATAATGAGGACGGATTGAGGCGCAGGAATTGGCGAACAGCAGCGAGTTCAAACATTGACCCTTATTGCCGTTGCAACAGTTCCCTCTGAAACAGGTAACGTGAACGGACTGTAATTTTAGTGCGTGTGAACGTTCATCCAGGTGTTCTTCTGCACGTCGTCTCTGTTTGCGGTGGTCTGTTTCCACGTCTCGTGGGCTCCTCGCGGCTTTGTATCGGCTCAGACAGCTCAGACATGGCTCAGTGTGCTTACATTACTGAACAGCATACCAGGGACAGACAAAAACACCAAAGCAGTACTTTATTGCAGCTCAGGTGAGGCTGGATGTGCTAAAATAGCCTCAGGGATGTGTGCTGTGGTACTGTTCCTCGGGTGTCATATATACGTCTTGTCTGCAGCTCTGAGACTGTTACAGAAGCTTTTGAAATGGGTTTCATCACACACCTGGCTGTCAACTCACCTGCGATTACCTTCAATAGTGTAATCAATAGTGAGGAAGGGTGAAACAGCAGAAGGGAAAAGAGGGCGGTACCCAGTCACCGCTCAATTTCTGTTACTGTGTAATCTAGGGTTTCTATTCATCCTTCTTGTTCCTGTGCTCACGGGTTAACGCAAAGAAACTCACCTTACTGAAGGTGTAGTATCTGTATAGTGGAGGTAAAGAAACGGTAGGATGCTCCTCATCCTCCTAATCTTCTTTACAGGTTGAACAAGCAGCCAGCCACCAGTGTATGAAGAAGAGCCGAAGGCAGCTATGGTGAGTAAAAACACTGCAGACAGTGTCTTGATCTTCTGTGTAGGTTACCCAAAACGTTCAGGAGGACCAAAGTCTGTCTAGAAGGAAGTCTAATCATCTCACAGCCACCCTGGTAACGGTTTCAGGCTCGTATTTTGGAGAGTCATATCAATTGCTGTTATTTTTAAGGCTGTTCTTGGTTCCTAACATCCTATATTTAAATTAAATTCATCCGAAAAGTACGCAAAGTTGTTGCCTTCTGTCTGTTGTTAAACTTGGACAGAGGGCGTTCATATTTGCATCTCCCGCCTCCCGGAGAAGTCACTAAATGTTTCCCTTACCTTTAAACTATCGTTACGACAGAAACAATTCATGAGCATTTAAAAACATAAAGTTGAATAATAAAGTGGTAACATGAGACAGAAGTACAAAGACGAGACAAGTGTATAAAAGTATGTTCTGCTACTACTACTGCCATCTTTATTCTCATTGATTTCAGTTTTGCGTTCTTTGAGCGCAATCTCTCGCTCTTTCTCTCTCATAGAATATTTGTATATGGGTGTCTTATTTCTTTCTCCTCTTTAATAAAAGCAAAACAATTATTTAATTAAGCTGGGACAGCTGATGTATCTTCATTGTGCTTAGTTTAGCGCTGCACATTAAAGTATTACAGGCCAAACCGGTCTTGTCACTTCTGCTTTCCTCCTCTTTGCTTCAGTCTTCAACGGTGGATCTCAAGACAAAGGAGGAGAAGGATGCAGAGCTGGACAAGCGAATTGAAGCTCTGAGGAAGAAGAATGAAGCTCTGATGAAGAGGTACCAGGTATGGAAAGATTTTACACACTAAATGTATCTTTAATACTACCATCTTGATGTTGATAACTGTCCTCACCGAAGAATGATGACATCCCCAGAATGTCTCAAAACACAACGATTCACTTCTACATAAAAGCAGCTTGTTTTACCACATTAGTCAAAGATTATACTGCATACTTGAGACAAAAGCCAAGACAAATTAGGACTGTGGTTAAAAGATATTTCAACAACTTCTTTTTTTTTTTTTTTTTTTTTACAAGTTTGCTTTAATGAACTCAAGCTTGAAATACCTTAAAATCTTAAGTGGCCTTTATAAACATTCAGTGGAGCCACTCATGCTGTGTGCGCCCCCAAAAGCCCTGTTTTGAATCAGGAAACCCTGAATAACTGTTTTTGTTTGTTTGTTTGTTTCAAACCATTTCTCTTCTGAATTTATTTATTCACGGCAAGCAGCCAACACTTTCAAGTTGAATTTGAACTCGCTGCGTTTTGATCTTATTTGCTGGGATGTTGAGGTGAGCTGATGTTTCAGGATTTACTGCTACTCGTTTCTATTTTTTAAGGAATTCTTCACTTCATGAAGCTGAATGAGCAACATGGTCTCATCAAAAGATTTGGGAGCTGTTTAATAAGTTAAATAGTTGTCATCATCTTATTTCATTAGATTTGTAGCCACTGAAATATGATGAGAAACGTTTAGAAAACCAAATTTTTCTTTTCAGGTCTCAGATAAGATACAACCACAGCTTCTCTTGAGCTTCACATGTACAGACTGAGAAATTAAAAAAAAAAAAGTGTCTGAAGGATGAAACACAATATGATCAGTTCAGAGCGATTAAAATAATTTTCTTTTTAATTGGAAAATAGATACTCTTTTCCTATAAACAAACAGTTTTTGGTTTTCCCGATATTAGCAGCTGTCCTATTCCCTTTGCGCATTGCATTGTGGGAGAAAAGTGTCCATCAGCTGCACACGGATGACTACTTGACTTAATCTTCTTACTTTTGTCGTATGAACACAGAACACACCCCAGACCTGTTTGTCTTTGGTGCGTTTCTTATTAAGCATTAGTCTCACTGGGCTCCTGCATTTATTTATTTTTTTAACAGGAAATAGAGGAAGATAAGAAGAAAGCAGAGCAAGAGGGCATTGCGGTGACTACACCTCGTAAGCCCCGCCCCCATGAGCCGAAGACGGAGAAAGAAAACTTCACTGTCACAGTCGACCTTTCTAAAGCAACAGGGGTGAGAAATCAAGTCGAACTGAACATCCTTTGTGTGGTGGTGCCGGTTCAGATTATGTTGTACTTCCATCACTATCATTTATTCACTTAATTTATGAAGCATTTTTAACCTACAACAACAGGGCCGACCAAAGTGCTGTACAGTCAAACCGAGTAAGAGATAAAAGCATCTGAAACAGGATATGTGCGTGAAGCATTTCAGACAGATAACATGGAAAATAAAGGATTTTAAAATTAATCTGTAAACTGGAAGCCAGCAAAGAGAAGCTCGCACTAGATAAAAATCAAAACAAAGTGTACTGGTGCAGATCTGGCGTCAGAACAGAAGTGTTGTGGGCAGGTGCCAGACTCTAACTGGGCCACATATGTGGAAACTTCAGTCACCATTGCACACAGCTATTTTTCTTTTTTATTGGATTTTCTGGGATTAAAAATGATTAAATATATATTTCACTTCTTTGACACAAAGTAGTGATGGGAGACGTTTATCTGTTTTTACAAATCGTGGCAGGGATTCCTACTGATTACAAATCTGTAAAGGTAATTGTCCTCTAACACTCTTCTGCTGGCACTTTGCTTTCAAAGGCCTGAAGTACTAAGCCTAGGATGGCTGGAGGGAACAGTGAAGCAGCGGGCATAAAATTAGAGCACAGCACACACTAAAAATACCCAAAGTTACCCTGTGAGAGTTCATGAGATGAGTTTTCTCTTTAACGTGTTTATCCATTCATGCAGCTCTGCTGGGCAAAAATGGGATTTTAAAAAGGCATGTTGGGTAATTGTCTTGAAACAGAGCTGAGATGATTGTACCTGCTGTACGAACATAATGTTGTTAACTGCAGATGTTTGTGCAGAATGCACTTTAGCCAGCTCATTAAAGTACCCGACCATGCTGGAGAACTATCTGTGTAATCGGTTTATCCAGCTCTTTCTGCTCGGTATGCAGATCATCTGTTTGTTAGATCTATCCTTTTCTCCTGCAGACAAACAGGATTTAAGCGTGCCTTGTGAACACAAATTGGACAAATGCCGTGGACACATTTGTCTGAAAAGGAGAAAAAACATGGATTGCATATAATGGATGGATGTAGCCATAGCGACATTGACTCTGATTTTTCTGAAGCCTGCATTTTGGCTGCCAGGATGTTGGGGGGTTGTTGTTTGTTTGTTTTTTGCTTGTTTTTGCACCAAAGGTGTCCTCCTTTGGGGTAAAAACAGTGCAGTTCTAAATGATCGGCTAAGCCTGCCAAGCTGATCATGCACCAGAAAAATGCCCAATAATTAGTAACAGAGTAATAATACTTGAATTGGCCTCATGGACACATGGGCGGTGAACTATCCAGAGACTAGATTTCATACAAACATGTTTTGCTTTTCCTGTAAAGGCTCATTTTAACACAGGGACTCACTTTAGGGTGCAGCCTCAAGTGGTCAGTAGAGGAACTGCAGGGAACTGGGAACAATATGGCAAACCACAACAACATCATGATTCTTTTAGAGCTGCATTCATGGCCCATTGGTTAAAATCAGGGTTTTTAACGCTCTGTTTTTTGGCACAACCAGTCCCCCCCCTCCTCCATTAGTCGTTTAGTTTGCCACGTTTCTAATTAGTCTCCTGTGGGCTGAAGAAGCTGGTAAGCAGATCCAGGGGGGATACAGGTGTAAGAGTGGAGTGAGCGCCTGCTGAGATCCAGATTGCCTCAGAAAAGACTACCGATCACTGCCGGCACCTAGATTTCAAACTGAAAAGGTCCTAAGACAAAAGAAAGGCCTGGAGAACAGCAGGGGGCTGCCTGCTCCACACGAGCGCCTGTCTGACTGGTTAAAGGGTTGATCTGGGCCCATTAGTCTGTTGGACCTTTTCTGAAGAGGCCTTTGACAACGTGATGAACAACTATGGCCTCTTTCTGTCTCATAACTCAGCCTCTCAGAGTTCATCATGTTGTAGCTCTTTGCATAATCCATAGCGCAGATTAGTCTTTAGTTCATGTGACATTCATTAGATTGACGAGTTTGTAACTGTAAGAGTTGAGCTGTTCCATTTCCTGGGTTGAAGATGATGTGTTGTTATAATCTTCACCCTGTTAGTCCCTTTATATCCTAAAAGTTACGGCGTGCTATTGCTTGCAATTTTTTGAAATGGTCTTGAAATATTAACATTCCTGACAATACTGAAAAAAGTAATTGCATAATAATAATATAATGTATTATATTATGAATTACCATTATTACATAATATTAATAATGTAATAATGGTGTTTGAAGGCAATGAAGGTCATTCTCCTTCTTTTCCAATGAGCTGCTGTCAAGCTATCTAATTTAAAGTGTGAATAAAATACGGCTTTATCTGACTTCTTATGAGCTCTACTGCTGATAAGTACCTTTTTAACTCAGATTTTTTTGACAAAAATCTAAATGAAAAACTTCAATTTTACACCATAAATCAACCAAACCTTTATTTTCTTTTGCCATGCGCTGTAACTCTTCTAGCACCACAAAAAATCCAAAATGTATCCAAAACAGATTTTTCCCTCACTTATAATTTATTGGTAGCCAAATATAACTAATATGATCTATAAGTTGTTATTGATCCACATTATAACAGGCTAAAATGGACACTTAGGTGTTTTGATTAGTCAAAGAATCAGGAATAAGGATGGTGTTTTTAAACTACCACATATGTCATGTTGAGCCTCCTCCAGCAGCTGACTGAAATAGTAACTAAGGTGCTGTTAAAATCACTCCGTTCACAGTGAAAGTCTGTGTGTGTGCTGCTTACAGGAGAAGAGAGTTGTGAACGAATGGAGACCGGGAACTCCTCGCGGCCGGAAGACATCAGAGGAGAGCGACAGCCACAGAGGGCAGAGTGATGGCCGCAGCCCCCCCAGGAGGACCGGGTCTGGGCGAATGAGTCGGGGAGGTCAGAGAGGAGGTGGTGGTGGAGGAGGAGGAGGAGGAGGAGGAGGTGGTGGTGGTGGTGGTGGAGGACAAGTAGGACAAGGAGTAGGAGGTGGGGGCGGAGGTCGCCAAGACAGGAGAGACTGGGAACCGAGAACACCCAGAGATGGAGAGCCTGGTGAGGCAGGAGGCCATGGACGCAGAGGAGGAAGGAGAGGAGGAGGAGGAGGAAGAGGAGGAGGAGGAGGAGGAGGAGAAGGGACACCAGGAGGAATAGACAGGAAATCCAAGGTGGGTGAGGATGAACTGTTTGAGGGAGGTTTTCACACAGGATGCAGCTGCATGATGCACGATGCAAGACACTGAAGATAATACATTTAGAGTGTGACTGTGTGGTATACATGGTAGTGCGATTACTTGAAGTCATGTATCAATGAAGTCTCATGGGGCTTAGCTTAATTTATTAACTGTTAAAGTCCATTCAGAGGTATGAGAATATGTCACATTTGTTGTCATATATTAAAAAATTCATATTAAAGTGAAATAATAAACGAAAGATGACTATCTATAGTCTATAAATGATCTATAAACCGAGCTAATCCATATCCAGTTGTGTGTCTTGTTTAAATTCGAGTGCACGACCTGTGAATGTTCAAAGCTGCTTCTGTTCTTGTGCTTTTAAGCACCGAATGTTGACTTTCAGTTTAAAACAGGAGCTGGGATGATTTCAGTGTGTAGAAAAAACATGATACAAAGAATTTACATGTGTATGTAACATCTACAAAAGTATTGCTGTAGCCACGGCACGTGTTCTAACTTTGGTCCCAGCCATTTTAATCTTTTAACACAGAAGTACTAAAACTGGGATTTTTGGGAAAATACTGCAGAATTTTTTTTATTTTGGCTCAAAAATCTGCTGCAGTTACCTCCTGGTGGAGGACTTTGTAACATGGACGATGCAGTCATTTTCCAGTATTGTTAAAACGGTTGTAACACTAACATCCTGTTCAATAATAACTCAAATGTCACAAACTTCCTGACAGGAATGGGAGGAGAAGAGACGACAGAACATTGAGAAGATGAATGAAGAAATGGAGAGGATAGCAGAGTATGAGAGAGGACAGCGGGTATGGAAGTCTGGTTTTTTCAGCTGCCATGTGTCGTAGCGGGTTTGATTTCCAGAAATGGATTTTACAGACAAGGCTCTGAAAGACAAACTATCAACATTATAATAAAACTTTTCTAACCACTTATTTTTATTTTTATTTGCTTAATATAGCAGAGATGTGTGTAAATGCATAAATTGTTGTCCGGTGAGACGGCACAGATGGATTGTTATGACTGTACACACACCAGATGTGTTTTTTTTTATCCTCTTAAATTACTATAACATAAATTTCCCATAAGATCAAGTGTTATGAAGCTAACCGTCTCTGCTTTGGTCTCACATTTAAATCGTGTGGTTCTTCTGCGCAGTATTTTTGTTTGTTTTGCTTTTTTAAAATCATTTTTAGCGAGGAACTAGCCTGAGCTGAACAGAGTCGTTCCGTTTCACAGCAGGATGGAGACAAACCGACCCGTAACTTCCTGGATGACCCGAGACGTTCAGGTCCAGCCCCGGACACGGACCGCAAGGAGGGCAGCCGGAGACATGTACGAAACTGGGGGGGACTGGACTTTGACAATGTGAAGACAGGGTCTGAGCTGGAAAAAGAGTGGACCGTGAGTACTTCTTTAAAAATGGGTTTCGGGTGGTTCTGTTTATGAGCATTACCTTTGTCTTTATTTAAACTCCTGTGGCTGAATTGTTTACTCTGACTTCTCTGCAGAGCCGGAGACCTGGTCCCAAAGGCTCTATGGATATGACGATGTCTATGACCGGCCGGGAAAGAGCAGAGTACCTGCGCTGGAAGAAGGAGCGTGAGCAGATAGATGAGGAGAGATTAGCACGCCATCGTAACGCCACAGGCCAGTGGAGACGAGAGTGGGACGCACAGAAGACGGACAACATGTAAGAGTCTTTCTTTTAAAAGTAAACTAAGATCCCGTAATTCAAACTGCAGAACAAAACGATGCCAGGAAGTCTTAAGGCAGCCTCTGCACATCAATTCATCCATCGAGTCACTTTGATAGAGCATTGAGGGGGGCCTCCTTCTCCCCAGCCACCTCCTCGAGCTTATCGGAGGCCTCTGCAGAGCTCTTAGATGAAACTGTGGCAAAGAAATGGATCAAAAACCGTTCAGAGTCTGAGAGTCGGCACAGTATTGAAGTGGAAGATGCTAACAATCTCAAGGAGAGGTGACCAGAAACCTGACAGTGACTTTGATGGAGCTTCAGAAGTCATATGCAGAGTTTAGAGACTGAGCCGGAGGGACGATCATCTCAGCAGGACTCCAGCAGAGCAGCTGGACAACCTGCTTGGACTTTATCAGATGGAATTGAAAGGAGATGCTGTGACTGTCTTTGGTTGGTCCCGCAAAAGTCCAGACTTAGAAACCCTCATTGAATATCTGTGTTGTGTAGTAGTAGTCTGTAGTGTCTGAAATAGTGCCGCTTATGTTGGGTTTACTAAAGCTCTGCTACAGAACTTTAGTGACTTTACAACGATGGAGGGGGAGGAAGAGGTGAGCACGATGGAAGGCGTCTGCTGGGATAAAGATGGCGACAGACTGACGTGGCAGAGAGGACGCTAACGTTTGATGTGTGTGTAACCCTGTGGCTGTTTTCACAGGTTCAAAGAGGACCCATATGCGGCCACTGAGGGTATCCCATCGGAGGGCGGCAGGAGAGGCAAGTACACACAGACGCACGCACACCCATCGCATGCTGTTGCACAACACAGCAGCTGACCCTCGATCCACCTCCATGCCACGGCTTCGCTCGTCTGACACGATGTCTCTCTGCTGTGTTGATGTATACACGTCAAACACCCCACTCTGTATGAGAGGCAACACAGTCGCCCTCCTGAGTAATTAAGCTCGTTATGTAAATGCTCGCCGTGTTTCCCCAGAGTCCAGATTAAGCTTGGAGTTAAGCCGCGGTCGTTCTGTTCCGAGGAGTCCGGATTTCCTTTATTGTGCTAACTGACTTGGACCAACCCGACCGAAGCTCGTGCATGTTTATTTTATTTTTCAAAGGACTGAAGACTTTATTTGACTAGGCAGAGATTTTAATGGTCTTTACTTAGTAGCAAGATAAACGATGTTTACAGAGTTGCAGTGAGTGTTTATGTCAAAACCTTATTTCACAGATAATGTTTTTGGTGTGTGTGTGGCAGACGTAGTGTAACGTGTTTGTGTGTCCTCTCTGCAGCGCGGGGGCATAACTCTCGTACAGAGCCTCGGGGCAGGGCCTCAGGTTAGACCACAGCATGGGCCTGAGTCTGAGTGTGTCTGTGTGAAGCAGCTGCACCCAAAACCAGCCTCACCCCTAACTCACATGCCCGACTCACCCTCATGATGGCGCAGCCCTTAATGGTGTTATTATGACAATCAGCTTAGTCCACTATTGATACCAGCGTTTAATTCCACTTCTTTTTAGCTCATGTTAAGACCCGGGGCCTGTAGCATTCATCTTTTTCTTATCAGGCTTCACTCCTTAAGACGAGGGAAGAGCTGACTGTAGTTACAGCTGCAGTATGCAGGGTCCAGTTATGTGAACAGGTCGTTGAATACAGGCATTCCTGCAGAAAGGTCGAGGCTTAGGTGCCCTGTTTAAAGATTATAGGACTGTTATAGTTGTATGTCATCGTTCAATGAACGTTTAGAAGCATTACAGTTGGATCTTAAGGATCTTTCTGTTATTGATTCACCAAGGAAAGATTATTATTATTATTTTAAACTAAAGTCTCTCATACTGCCTGAAATGGAAAAGCACAGGATCTCCTTTGGGAATGTTATTTTTCCAGAGAACTGATTGGTCAGTACAGTAGTTACCGTGTCCCACCTCCTTAACCTGGAGTTAAACCTGAAGTAAACATGCTTCATGTTACAGGCCCCAGAAAGTCCAAACCAAAGGCAAACTGTCTTCATTCAAGGCACTGAAATTAGGAAACTTGTGTCTAACTGTGAGAATTAAGCAACAGTAGCAAATCATGTTTTAATTTTAAATGCAGGTTAATCTTGAGTCTTTGGAAATATCCAAATACTCTGAATCTGTCTCAATTAAACCTTCAGAGACTCTGATGTAAATTCTGACTGCTCTCATCTCTAAAATCACAGACGTTGTGACAGCTCGGAGAGGTTTGCCTTTGTGTGAGCAGCTCTAATCTCTCTGTGGCTGGAAACGCTTCAGATGCTGCCGCCTGCACACACAGCGACCTCAGGATGTCCACCAGTGTTTGTGGATGGTCCTCAGTTTTTGAGCCTTGGCTTTGGCTGCGTTCATGTCTTCACTGTGATTTATCCTTCAGTCCTCTTCAGTCTTTCATCCTTTGTCTCCTCACTGATCCCTTCTTTTCGTTTGTACTTGTATCTGTCTCTTTCTGACCTTTTAATGACATCCTCTCCTCTCTCCCTGTTGAGCTCTTATCCTCCTCCCTCGTCTGAGCTTTTGGTCTCTGACCTTCTCCTCGTGTCCTCTGCTCTTCTTCCCTCTCTGAGTCTTTTTTTTTTTTTTTCTTCTTTTTCAAATTTCTTTTTTCTATTGAGGTCATTCCATAAAAAAATCAGCCACATATTAAAAATAGGGAACATGTGACCACCCCAAAAATCAGCCTTTTTTCTTTTTTTCTTCTTTCCTTTGTCTTTTAATATGCAACACATTAAAAAATTTGCCTTTAAATTGACTTTGAACATCAGTATGTGTTAATGTGCCGCTGGCCAAAACAAGCTAAAGCATGTGGAAAGTCTCCTTGATACTTGGTTGATCTTCTAACTGTGATTCTTTGTGTCAAACCCGAGTCATCAGATTGGTCCCATGATGCTGAAAGTTGGTCATAAAAAATGTTATAAAACAAACATTTTGGCTTCAGTTTGTGACACTGAAAACTCGATGTGGATTTCTCCTGAGACAAAATACTGGAAAAAATCATTTTTTCCTCCTTCATGTCTCCATTAGCTGCTCACCTAATCAACACCTTTCTTTCACCCTCTGTACAACATCTCTTTTTTCTTTCGCTCAAATTTCCAGTTGTAACTCTAAAGGAGTCCAAACGAGGTGGCTTTAAAATTTGGATGTTCTCAGTTTTACTCGTAGTATTTCCTCATCCCTCTTCTCGTCTTTATCTTAAAAACCTTTTCGTTCTCTCTTGATGCCATCAATAATAATCATAATACACATCTGGCGTCGTCCCAGAGCTCAGACGCACTCTGCTGCTGACACAGCGGGACAGCTGCTGTCACGCAAGTTATGACGTTAAGTCGCAGACCGCAGCGGAGGCGGAAGAATCGGTGGAGGCAGTTTTTATTGAAATGTTTTATTTTTAACATTATTAGATGGACTTTTACATGCCTGGATACTTTCCAACAGACAGCCAGTGGCATAAAGACATGTTAATGACACAACGTGTGCCCCCTCTCCGTTTTGAATTTGTATTTCTTACTTTAAAAAAACACTCCTGTGCCTCACTTTTGAGCAGTGATGATGAAACATCCATCACCTGCTTTCTGCTTTTTTAGATCAAACTATGAACTGCTGTGATGTTTAATTTATACTCACCATCGATGTCTCCTTAGATGACAGTAAGCGACCTCCGAAAGTGCCGACATTCGGCGACTTCCTGTCCCAGGGCAGGACCCAGGGGCCGAGGGGCGACCGGAGCAGAGGGAGGGGCCGAGGACAGAAGCAGAGCTACAGGTAAAACTTTTCTCACCATCAGCTGACAGATCCATTTACTTTACTTTTTAATGTAATTCTTCATCACAAAGCTGTTCTGCAGTGAAGAAACTGAAGTCTGAAACACTAAAATGACTTTTAAACTAGTTGTAATGTTCCTCATTTTCCTTTATAATAAACATTTTAACAGCTCTTGTTGAGAATTGCGATGGTTTTCGGTGTATTTCTCACGCTAATGCGATGTCCACTGAACCTTTTATTCTGAAACTTTTCACAGCATGCATGACAACCGCTGGGAGGGAGAGAAGGAAGAGGAGGAGAAGGAAAAGGAGAAGGAGGAGAAGGAAAAGGAGGACAAGACGAAGAAGGAAGAGAAGAGTAAAAAGAAAGATAAGGAAGAAGAGAAATCTAAACCTCCCACAGTACAGAAGGTAACGGGTTCATCTGGACTTCTATGAATAATAAAGTATCTGTCATGCTGAGCTTTACTTCAGAGAAATGGATCCTTTTTCTTTTTGTGAGGTGTGAATTTTTTTTTAGTTTCTGAAATGGGACACGAGAGCCGGTGCCTTAAATGCTCCTGCCACTCCAATCAAACATCCAAAATAAAGCATTTGTTGCAGGATTTTAAATAAATAAATCGCTAACTCTTTCTTTGTTTCCATCTTTCCTTAGGTGGAGGAGAAGAGTGGAGGAGGAGAGGATGATGATGAATGGGAGGATGCCAGTGACGATGGGGAATATGAGGAGGTGAGCGACTCGGAGCAAGACTCCAAAGGCGACGAGAAGAAGGACATCGGAAAGGAGAAGCAAGCAAAGAGCAAAGAGTCCTCCCCAAAAACTCCCAAACCTCGTTCTCGTCAGGCATCAGCAGGAAGCCCCAAAGATCAGCGGACTCCCAGGCCAAAGGTCCACATCCCGCCCCCAGCGGCCGCTCAGGAGTCCCCCGAGGGAGGCAAACCCCTCAGCCCCTTCTCCCCGCTGGACGGCCACAAGCCTGTGTCAGACTGGGGGGAGGAAATGGAGTTGCTGTCACCCAGGAGCAGCATGGGAGGCGAGAGCCCGCCGAAACCCTCCAGCGTTGATTCCAGCCCCCCACAGAAGAAGGAGGAGGAGGAGGAGGAGCAGCAGGAGGAAGAGATCAAGAGCCAAGCTGCCAGCTCTAGTGAAGCTGCCGAGTCACAGAGCGAGGAGCATGCAGGTAGAATAGTTACCCCACACTGAGACCATAACAGGGAATTATTGTAGCAATTTTCTGAAGCTGCTGCACATGTGCTATACCAGTGTTAACATCAAATAATATCCCAGGTGGCTTAAACTCAATAAATCTGATAAATAACGTGGATTTATCAGCTAATGATGCAATAACATTTTTTTGAAAACCATTTGTTAAAGTTAGCATTTGTGCAGGGCTATAAAGGGAAGAATCATTGATGCAATTTTACGTGTGTTAATGAGAAATCACAGAGGAGCTGAAATGTAGCATGAAGAGCTGTGTTAGACCCTTAGCGGAGGAGAGAAACAGCACTCCAAGAATCCTGAATGTAAACCTTACGGAGCGTTTTGCATGTCCAGAAGGAGGCCCGGGACATGCTGGAGAGATCACATCTCTCGGCTGGTTTAGGAACTACTCCCCCAGGAAGAGGGAGACAGCCTCTGGTCGACTATATAAGCGGCAGAAAATGAAGCATTTTTACTGTGTTCACAGAAGAGCCATTGAGACACTTCAGTTAATGCAAATATTAACTTAGCGCGCTTAAACTGGGGGCTTGTAAAGCTTCAAATGCTGCAGAAGCGATTGACATTGTGTCGTTATTTCTTTGCTTCGGGCACCTTTTATGTTGTTCTGAAGGCTGAACTTTTACTTTTGTGTCAAGTTGGTGAACATTTCTCCCAGTAAGTCGGCAGAAGTGTCTCAACATAGGACTTTGTGCCCATTTAAGCTCTCTGTTCTCCTACAGGAAGCCCTGCAGCATGTCTCCCTCCTGCACAGGGAGGATGCTGCTGCACCTGTGACCTGTAGTGCTCAGCGTTTCTCAGAGACCTTTAGGGATGGTTACATAACTTTATGTTATTTATGGAAAAAAACGGCTCGTTAGAAATAATTTTGACATTAAGGAAGGTCACTTTCTGGTTTTAATCTGTTAAATGGACAGCCTTCATATTTTCCCTTTGTTTCTGTCAGAGATTCAGTCAGTGAGGGGAAAATATTCACACCTCTCTCTTATTTTCTTACCTTGTCTCTTCTGATTTCTCTTTTTCTACCTCCGCCCCAACACCTCTCTGTTCTCTCCTTTTTGTTTCCTCCCCTCATCTTCACCTCTTCTCTCCATCCTCGGTGCTCAGCCGTTGCTGTTTCGTCTCCTCCGGAAAAAGCTGAAATCCAGGAGATCCAGGTGATGGTGTCAGAACCTGACTCGGCTCCTAAAGACTCACCTACTGCACTGCCATCTGACCCCGCCCCCTGTGAGGTGAAGGTGGATGAGGATACGCCTCCAGCCCTGTCACAAGGTAATAAAAAATTAATTAACCCCTCAACATAAAACGCACCAGGCTGTTTTCATCCACTGCACCCTGAACTTTTCTAGGACTCGCCCAACAGGCGTGTGTGAGAGTGTAATATCTGGACGCTGTATTAGGGCGTTAGCTGGACTTTTAGGACCTCCTACGTGTTCTGTCCACGCAGCCGCTTCACCAAAACTACACAGAGCTTTTCCGATGGTGTAAACACGTGTGAGAAATGACGGCTATGGAAAGTTGAGTCCTCTGTTGCAGATGAGCCCAGACTGATTCAGAGGAGTTTGCAAACCTTCACCAGTCTGTATGAGAGTGACTGCAGCTGTCTGCAGACGGGTTTCCTCCTGTCAGCCGACATCCTCAACCTCTGGTCACCCAGAGGTTGAGGATGCAACATCAGTGCATCAACCAGGCTACAGTTTTTCCCAGGCACATAAAAGTTGCAGTCTTATGTTTATTCTAGTGTGACTGAGACAAAAACAAAGACGTGCACTAATTAAAATGACTGGTTATTTCTGCTGCTTTAATTTATCCTAAATGAAGAACCAGAACATTAGAACCAGATTTATTTATGGTTTGTTTTTTCATTAATCTTTCATTAGTATTTAGCTTTGTGGATTTTCTCATTTAAATTCAGATTTCGTTGTTTCAAAATGTTTTTGAGGTTTATTTTTTACAAGTTTCTAGGATAATATAGAGCGACTGGAAAGACGAAGTCAATTATTAATAGTTCAGTCTTAATAAATGTCAAAGAAATGTCCTTCACATGCTGGGTGTATTGGTTTATTTTATTTAGTTAATACAACATATAATTTCAGTCATTTTACATGTTTTTTTCTAAAGCTTAGTTTCTATTATATTTAACTAAAAAGTACTTTCTTTAGAGAGTAGAAACATTACACGCTGACAGTCCTGTGGTATAGTGAGGATCAGCAAACCAGCAGCAGCTCTAATCCAGCTGCATCAGGAGGATTAATCCAGGTGCTTCTAATCTCCCGCTTGAACTAACCCAGCATCTGAAATCCTCCCGCGCCGCTTTGCAGTTCAGCTCATTTTGAGCTAAATTTTAACTGATGTTAATCTCGATTCAAGTAACGCCTCCAAAACCTGCAGAATTTTTGGGTTCTCACCCAACAACAGCTGATTAGATGCAAGCTGGGTCCTGCAGTTTATTTATCTCTAATTGATGAGACTCCACACGCTGTAAGGATTTAAAGGCTGAGTCAAGAGCACTACTGGGCAGGATTTTTACTTCATCATAGCTGCAGTTATTTTATCTTTCTTGTGACAATAAAATGGAGGAATTAATGTTGTGGATGCAATGAAAGTATAGGAAACAGGAAACCGTGCACACGTCAAAGGCGCGGAGGAGAGCGTAGCACCACGCTGAATGACACTGTGTTGCTTTTTTCTCAAGTTGCTCTGCACTTGAACATCTTTATTTCCCTCCAGATTGCCTTTGAGCATAAGCTTTTATTTCATTCTGAATCGAGCCTTGTTGCCTTTTTCTCTCCGACAGCAGACAAACCCGACTCCCCGCCCGCCCCCTCCGTCCTGGAAGCTGAACCGAGCTCGCCTGAACCTTCAGTAGAAAAAGAAGATGACGCGCCGCCTGCTGAGAGCGACGCTGCTCCGACAGCAGAAACGCAGCCGTCCTCAGAGCAGCCGTCCTCAGGTGCGGTCCTTATCACTGACTTTGAGACGGTGGCTTACTGTAAATCCCCTGCGCACCTCTAACGCCTCCTCACGCTGTGCTCCTGCTTCTTCTTTTTTTTGTGCTTTTTTTGTGATTGTGCTGGTTTTAATTTCCCTCATGGTGTGGCTCTCTCACTCTTTTTGTCTTCATTCCCTTATAAATAAATCATGACCGAGCTGTTTGGTGGCCTGACAAACCCAAAGATAGCTTTAGACGCTGCTTTTTAAAAAATCTGACCTGCAATGCTACCGCCTCCTTCCACCGATCAGGACCCACTTCCTGTTTTGAAACTCCTCCCGGCTGTCTTCCTGCTCCTCCTCTGATGGACTGAAACTTTTAACTCCACCTCCTTTGTTGGATGCACTCCCCGTGTGCTGTTCCTCCTCCTCTTCCTGTTCTTCTCCAGCATGTAAAACCTTTTGTTTTTGTTGTTTTTATGGCTGTAATGAAATTCCTGCTGCTTGATGCTCTGCCTGCATTACCAAACCTTTTACTCTGTCTCCTCCTCTTATTTTTTTTGTATTGATGTGAGCTGTTAATCATGTGATATGATCAGAGTGCATTTGCCGTCTTGCCTGTTTTGCAGTTACACTCATGGCATCTGTGGAACCAGATCATTTCAGTTAAAAACACATTTTATAAGCAATCTAATTCAAAACATTCAGACTCATAAGTATCCGTTAACGTGCTCCTCTACCCATCAGCAATCTCAGGAGGGAAATCTGAATAATTCAGGCCTCAGGCGCTGAGTTGTTGGTGAACGCTGGGAACAAATCTGGACTATAGATGGTGCACAAACAAAGAGGACATCTTGTATGTGAGCAGAGCCAAATGAGCTCCATTAAACTCTTTCAGGGTCTTCTTTGGGTAGTTTTTAGTGTAATAGCTTCGCCTTATCAGGTTTGCTCCGCGGTTTTATTTTAGACTAAAATATTGTGATAATTATTAGATTATTAGATGAATTATGTGCAAACATGCAGCTAAATCGTGCCTCTGAGAAAGATCCATGTTTAATGAATTAGTTAAATAGCTTCCACCTGTCATACACCATCAGGTCAGGGTTTTATCTTGATTCTTGCAGTACTGTATGCTCTGTGCTGATGCTCATTTGTCTGCAGCTACACATTTGTTTCTTAAGCGATCTCCAAGGGTCTGTTTAATCTCTGTAAATAGGCAAGGGGCAAGAGTTTTGTACCTTTCTTGTTTCCGTATACAATCCATTTGCAGTATGTTGGACAATAATATTTTGCAGCCTTTGGTCACGTGCAGGCAAACGTTCAGATATATTTTTATGTATTTGCATTTGTAAACGATGCTGAAATCTTGATATTTGCTTCAAAACTCGTGGAAATTGGTGTTTTTAAAATGCTCGAAGGATGAAGAAAACAGTGGGTGCATTGACAACTGAGCAGTAATATTATAAACCACAGACATGATATTTAAATCTGAGATGTCAGCAAAGGCAAAGATGATGATGTAAGAGGGGGAAAGTGGGGTAAAAAGTTTTTTTTAAATCTTATTTTAGGGCAAAGTCATCGAACGTTTTAACCAGCTTTCATCTGATTGGTCAGGTGATTCTATACATGTGTTTTTGTTTTATTTTTTTAAGTCCAAGTGTTCCCTGGAGTTAAAGTTAGGTTAGATATTGCTCTGAAATGGAAGTCCCTGGAGGCGTTTTAATTTTGAAATGAATAAACAGCCACATTTGTATTCATTTGCTTTTTAAAACCTCTGCATAAGGCCAGAATTACACAATCCGTGCATCCATACAACAAAGTTCCCATCAGCCTTACTTATAATTTGTGTTTGGTCCTAATTAATCTCCATGAATATACATGAGACAAACTCAAGTATTCTGCTGATGGGTCATGTTTGAGATGGCACAGAGTAAATACTCCCAGTCTGGGATCCAATCAGCTATTTTCTAATGCTAATAAAACCTGATTAAAAAGCTGTTGTTATTAGTTTTTCTTTTTAATAATCTGCATCCATAAACCTGCCCCGAGGACAGAAATGGAAATCTTTCCCCAGATATCAGCCGGCTGCACTGGAAGCCCAGAAAAATTGGCCACTAACTCCAGAGGCCCGATCATCAGACTATCTGGGTTCTCAGATTATATCCTAATTACCACATGCACTTGCACATGCAAGTCTAATCTGCCCAACACAGATTGGAAACTGCAGAGTCGGTGTGACTCTGGGGTGCAAATGTGGCTTTGAGCTCTGATGGTTCCTTTTTGCCATGAGTGTAGCTGAGTGCCTGCTTCAGAACTGGTTTCTGTTTATGTTGCTCATCTCTGTTTAAACCAGCAGTTCTCAGACTGTGAGGCCGACCTTTTAATTTACTAAAACTGAATCGTGGATCTCTTTTTTTCTGGTGTTGGACGTTGAAGAAAAAAGAGAACAACTGGTTTAAACTTGGTTTTCTTTTGTCTGTGTCTCTGAACAACACTGTGCTCCTTTATGCCCCTTTCCTTCATTTGTTGTGACACCCCTCATTACTGCTGGGGTTGATGGGAGCACTGAACTATAAGGCCAACCAGCCCTTATATAGGTGATAGCCCATAATATTACCGCTTCATGGTGCCGTGAGTCATGCACCGCTGGGAAGAGGAGTCACTCACCGTGGTCTGAATCAATGTTTTTCACATTTCCGTCCGTTCGTCTGTTTTTCTGCACGCTGTGGTTTAAAAGTGAGCTAAGTGGATAAACCACAGGCTGGAGGAAGTCCAGTCATTAGCACTCTCCCTGTACCCATTTATCATGTGACTGGGGTGTTATCACTTTGGCAAATGGCAAAGCTTTAAATAATAAATATTTCCTTTTCTCTGGAACTGTCATAATATGGAAACAGAGTTTGAAGTCGGCGTGAGTTGGTCTTAAATTCAGATGGCGTGATAAAAGCTAGACAGGCGATCTGTGGGCAGTTAATTGATTAATCTCATAAAGTAAAACCAGAGGAGAACCGAATAAAATGGTTCAAACTGAAGGAGGCCTGTTATGCTTTTCCTGCCGCATGTATCCTGATACGATCCGTTAATCTTAAAAATGGTCAGTTTCAAAAATTGAGTTGCTTTTTCAGGTGTCATGTGACACCATAGAAAGTATATGATCATGCTAGTCACAGAAGCTCCACCCATTTTTCTTATGCAGGCCGGCCAATCAGAAGAAAATTTCTTTAAAGGTGGTAGAAGCTAAACAGGTAAAATTAAAGCGCGAGTCATACTAAGCTTCTTTATTAAAGTCCAGAAATAAACATGGAGCTGCAAATGAGAATAGTTCCACTTGATGGAACCAAGATACCAAGGCTTTAAAATAATAATAATACCAGTGGGGCAAAAAAGTATTTAGTCAGCCACCGATTGTGCAAGTTCCCCCACCTAAAATGATGACAGAGGTCAGTAATTTGCACCAGAGGTACACTTCAACTGTGAGAGACAGAATGTGAAAAAAAAAATCCATGAATTCACATGGTAGGATTTGTAAAGAATTTATTTGTAAATCAGGGTGGAAAATAAGTATTTGGTCACCTCAAACAAGGAAAATCTCTGGCTCTCACAGACCTGTAACGTCTTCTGTAAGAAGCTTTTCTGTCCCCCACTCGTTACCTGTATGAATGGCACCTGTTTGAACTCATCATCTGTATAAAAGACACCTGTCCACAGCCTCAAACAGTCAGACTCCAAACTCCGCCATGGCCAAGACCAAAGAGCTTTCGAAGGACACCAGGAAAAGTATTGTAGACCTGCACCAGACTGGGAAGAGTGAATCTACAATAGGCAAGCAGCTTGGTGTGAAAAAATCAACTGTGGGAGCAATCATCAGAAAATGGAAGACATACAAGACCACTGATAATCTCCCTCGATCTGGGGCTCCACGCAAGATCTCATCCCGTGGGGTCAAAATGATCATGAGAACGGTGAGCAAAGATCCCAGAACCACACGGGGGGACCTGGTGAATGACCTGCAGAGAGCTGGGACCAAAGTAACAAAGGTCACCATCAGTAACACACTACAACGGCAGGGAATCAAATCCCGCAGTGCCAGACGTGTTCCGCTGCTGAAGCCAGTGCATGTCCAGGCCCGTCTGAAGTTTGCCAGAGAGCACATGGATGATACAGCAGAGGATTGGGAGAATGTCATGTGGTCAGATGAAACCAAAGTAGAACTTTTTGGTATAAACTCAACTCGTCGTGTTTGGAGGAAGAAGAATACTGAGTTGCATCCCAAGAACACCATACCTACTGTGAAGCATGGGGGTGGAAACATCATGCTATGGGGCTGTTTTTCTGCCAAGGGGACAGGACGACTGATCCGTGTTAAGGACAGAATGAATGGGGCCATGTATCGTGAGATTTTGAGCCAAAACCTCCTTCCATCAGTGAGAACTTTGAAGATGAAACGAGGCTGGGTCTTCCAACATGACAATGATCCAAAACACACCGCCCGGGCAACAAAGGAGTGGCTCCGTAAGAAGCATTTGAAAGTCCTGGAGTGGCCTAGCCAGTCTCCAGACCTCAACCCCATAGAAAATCTGTGGCGGGAGTTGAAAGTCCGTGTTGCTCGGCGACAGCCCCAAAACATCACTGCTCTCGAGAAGATCTGCATGGAGGAATGGGCCAAAATACCAGCTACTGTGTGTGCAAACCTGGTAAAGACCTATAGTAAACGTTTGACCTCTGTTATTGCCAACAAAGGTTATGTTACAAAGTATTGAGTTGTATTTTTGTTATTGACCAAATACTTATTTTCCACCCTGATTTACCAATAAATTCTTTACAAATCCTACCATGTGGATTCATGGATTTTTTTTTCACATTCTGTCTCTCACAGTTGCAGTGTACCTCTGGTGCAAATTACTGACCTCTGTCATCATTTTAGGTGGGGGAACTTGCACAATCAGTGGCTGACTAAATACTTTTTTGCCCCACTGTATGTGAACACACATATTCAACAACTTTTAATTAATCTACTCTTAATGTATAAATTAGGTTGTTGCCGCAAAGGATGATAAAAACGGCGGCCATTAAAAAAACAAAGGTGAACTGAGGTTGTTTGGACTTTTGCTGGAGCAAATTTTGACTTTTATTCTTTTATTTTCATAATTTTCTTTTTTTTAAGTGAAGATTTGTTGCTTTTCTCTGTCATTTAATACGAATAAACCATACGTTTTTGGCATTTGCAACAATTTTGACATTTTAATTTGAATTCCTCGATTCTTTTAAAATTAAATCGAAATGATTAACACAGAATATTAGTTGATAACAGCTGCTTGTGTGTTATCTTTATCCAATTAGATCTGGGCCGTTTAAAAACAGACTCCAGTAAAATTTTTACCATTTGGACTGAGTACAGCAGTTTTAAAGGATCGCTGCTTTCCTTTTGTTCTGATATAAAAATCCACAGTAGCTGCATTTACACCTCTGATGACTCATTCGTGATAAACGGCACAAGTCAGATGAGCGTGTGTGTGTGTGTTGGCGTTAGGGTGGAGATCAGGAAACCGGGGAAATTAGAGGCACAATTAAGCTTTTAAAGGCTTTTCAGAGGAAATGAGCTACAGCCTGCTGGACAGATGATAGGGCTGATACAGTGGAGTCCGTTTAAAGTCTGATTGAATTAAATCGTGTGATGTTTCTGAGGCTCCAGTGTGGAGAGGCTGAATTGCGTGAATCACTCAAGTATTGGCAAACGCCAACATTAAAACACAAAGATATTGTTGTAGCAATGTTTGCAGAACAAGTCACAGACACGACATTAAGAGGCTGTTTTGCACTCTTGGTAATGTTTATGGGTTGTTGGAAAGAGTCACATGGCCGAGTGAAACCTCCTGTCTTCTAAAATTCTCCATCCTTTAAAACCTTTTTATCTATTAATGTTATTAAAAGGTAAAACAGTCTAATGTCAGGAGGTTTTAAAGTTCTGAACCAAATGTGAAGAAACATCTGTGTGTATTGTGTTGAAGAGATATCAACTGAAGTCGAGCTGTGTTTGAGCTGTACTTTTGTGCAGTGCCATCGTGCACCACAAGGTGATGCAGTAGGTCAGTGTAGCCTTTTATTAAATTAAAATTTTAATATTTAAAGTTTAATAAAACCCGGGAGTAGGTACTAAATTGTACCAGGTGCTATGACCTAATGGAAAACCCTGAAAAGCGTGAACCATGGCGAGTCGTGCTGAGTAGGTACTAATGGAAAAGGGGCTTTTGTGTGGTTCAAAATTTGTGTTAGATGATATATGTTGATATCTTTAAAGCTAGTTTCCATTGTGACCACAACTTTATTGGCATCTGCAGCATGGGAGGGTGGTGCAGGACAGTGGCGAGGTGTGTGGTGGGAGTGACAGGTGGGCAATCATTCTCTCCGAGCCCCTCTTTGTTTGCAGTGGCAATGGACAGGCTGACAGGTGGGAGTCTCTGCAGAGTATGATGTTTGCAGATGACTTTATGACAGTAGGGAGCAGGTGGCGGTATGCACAGGAGAGAAGAGGAATCAAAGTCAGAGGCAGGACAGAATAAATGTGTGCAGATGACAGTGAGACAGGTGCAACGAGGAGAACACGTAGTGAAGGTAGGTTAGTTTAAATACCTGTGGTCAATCATCCACATCACAGGAGAGGTGAAAAAGAGTGCTGGCCAGGTGGAGTGGGTGGAGATGCTTTGGATATGTGCAGAGGAGGGATGGGAGCTGCCAGGCTGGAGGAAGAGCTCAGAGAAGACTAATGGCTGTAGTGAAGGAGGTCATGCAGAGGGTTGGTGTGACAGGAGGATGGTAGAGAGCGATGATCTGCTGTGGTGACCCTGAAAGAAGAAGAGGAGCATGAACTCATGACAGGAATGAGAAACGAGGAGGAAAAAGAGGTTTTACCGACTGTGTGTCTGTGCAGTGACATCATTTCCCGAGTGGTCGTTCCTCCATGGCATCAGCTGGAAGCAACATGAAAAATGAACTCGCTCGATATTAAAATGTATTAAACTGCCTCTCAGATTTAATTACACATTAACTGAAAGCACCGGGACGCCGTTCCAGATCTTTCCAGGCTACTTTAACCCCTTCCCTTATCTTTCCATCTTAGTGGGAAAGTGCCACGCCGGGGACGTGAAATACAACTGCTGTTTGTGACTCGGGGATCAGGATGCGTTCTGATCTGCTCTGAGAGGCTTTCTGCAGCTGCGAGAGTTCAGATTGATCACCAGCTTCTGTGCATGTGATAATTTCTCTCATTGAGCCCCAGAGTGGCTGAATGTGCTCGTGATGGCTGCAAATGTTCAGCCTTTATGGTAGTCTGAAGTGCGTTGGGTGAAAGGCACATTCTCTAGGCCACACACTTTTAAACATCCTCCTTTTGTTTGTATCAACAGACTGAAGCTGCAGCACGTCTGAGGATGGATGGATGGATGGAGGAGTTGGATGCATCACACTACTCATCCGTGACCACTGCATATCTAAATTTGTTTTAAAAAACAGGAAAAAAATGACTTCATCCATGATGTGGAGGAGGAGGAAGTGTGCATTGCCTCCACGGACCAACCTCTCCTTAGCGCTCTGAGCTGTGATCAAACACCCCCTCCCTTTGCTTCACCTCCCCTCTCTCTGTAGTACTGAGACATCAAAAGTAAAATGTCCATCAGTGTCTTGGTTTAAAAATGGCGACTTCTCTCTACAGACTCGTTGTCTCTGCTGCGAGAGAACATCTGTGTTCGTGTGAAAAAGTCATTCTAACACTGCCCTGAGAGCCTCACAGAGGTCGTTTCTGCCTCAGAGTTTCTGCTGAAGTTACAGACAGTAACCTGGATTACTTCACTGCATCCTTTTTGTCCAGCAGGCTCTCATCCCCATTGATCGCCCAGCCTGTATAAGGTCGACGTGGTCTCTCCGTTCAGGACCAGGAACCAGAATTTCTCCACGGGAAACAGACAATCATTAACTTCCAACTTCCCCAGTGATTGATTGATTGGATTCATCTTATTAGCCGATCGTCTGCAAAATGAGGCGATCGCCGTCCCGTTCTAACATAGTTACAGGAAACAAGAAAATGATGATTGACACAGATATTGACCACGCTTAAACTGATATCCTGTAAGAGGATCTCAAGCACATTAATCAATGAAAAACAAATCTGCCTTTTCCTCAATTTTATTTTCTTGATGCTGTTGAAATGAAAAAGGCAGGATTACAGCTGCCAGACCCAGTTAATGTTGAGCTTTAAGCAGAGGTGACAGCTGTTTGCTAAGCTCGCTTCTTTCCGATCAGTTTCCGTCTTTTCCATCAGGTCACGCTGTAGTTTCACCGCTTCATTTTTTAAGGTGGCGGCACAGATGACGCAGATATAATTAAATTTTAATTGATGATGTGATTCTAATTCAGCTCAGATTCAAACTCTGCTGTTCATCGGCTCATTTTGTGTCGAACAATATCGAACGTAATAATATCATGTAATGAGTTATTGTTTGTAGTAGATGGTGGCAGTAAAACGGCGCCCTTCTTACTCCGAGGACAGCAACTGTTTAGGTGTCAGGCACACCGGCTCGATCTGAATGGTGACGGCTTTTTAACTCTCTACTGCACACATAGTTACACCGTTTGGGCGAAATGTTGGCGTTTTCCATCCATCCGTCTGTTTTCTGCCACTTATCTGGGTTCGGGTCACAGGGGCAGCAGTCTGAGTAGACTTCCCTCATCCCGACCATCTTCTCCAACTCATCCATGTTGACACAGTCATTCCCAAGCCAGCCAGTAGATTTTATCAAGTTTTTAATCACTAAATATAACTTTTAATCAACACTTAAGCAAAGATTTGTTCTTTGAACTGCACAGACTCGCTGTGCAACAACATAAACTGTGTCTTTGAATTATTTGGGAAGTGCAGCATGAAATTCAGACACTTTTCATAAAGATTAATTTATTATGTGGATTCATTTTTGATCAAATCTGAAAACACAAAAATATTGCTTCAGAATTCTGTGAAAATCACATTTTTGTGACATTTTTATCCTAAAGCTGAAGTTTGCTTGTCCTCAGAGGCCGCAGCCATCAGCAGTCTCTCTTCAGTCGTGTCACTATGTTGAGCCTAACACAGTGCATTTGATCTGATCTGAGTTACAAAGAGATTCACATATTTGCAACACAGGAATCCACCGACTGCATGGTTGCGGTGTTGGTGCAGGCGTAAAGCAGAGGGGTGTTTTAAAAGGCACAGCATCGAGCCGCCACGTCTTCATCTGCATTAAGCAGGAGTTTAGGGTTCTTTGTGCAAATCAGGAGCGTTCGCTCCAACAGGAAGTCTCTGGGAAGTCGTGGAAAATTGTGAAATTAACCCCTGTGAGTCTGTAATGAAGACAGATTCAGCAGGCATCGTCCTCCCAGACGACTCGCTGTGTTGATTTTGGTTTTAATCCAGGACTGTGGGAGAAAACCCACGCGAGATGTTCATCCCCGCAGGTCACACATCCCTTTTCTCGTTATCGTTCCATTGAAAGGCCATCGGTGAGTTTAAATATCAGGAGGTAAGGCGTGCAGTAGAGGGTTAAAGAAGAAACTCCCAACAAGTCCTCAAACCTCAGTTTCACCCATTTCTGAACTCGTCAGCGAGCTGCAGCACGTTTGACGTGTCCAGATTAAAATCAGTGAAACTGAGGTTTGTCCGCGTGTTCCTGACGTTTTCTTCCTTTTTAATCAGCTGCTGCTCACCTGCTTTACCTGAAAGAATCATGTGACCTACTCGGGTCTTCTCTTTATTTCAAATCTATCAAAATCAATTATGTACACCGGGAAAAAAAAGTCACTCCAGTTGATGATTTGATTATGTAATTCTCTCTGATGTTGCTTTACATTTAGGCGACTACACTTTCCCGGCCCTCTTAGGACTCGCTGCCTTTGTTTTGTTTTTTGGGATTAAATGCAAATGTTTTAAACTGTCGTTTGTGAATGAAACTGTCTCTTTTTCTTTTTTTTTTGTTCTGATGGTTTATTTTGGAGTGAAACCGCTCTCTCATACCTCAGCGGGCCAAGAGCTTCAGAGTGAGTCTGTTTTCTCAGCTCGCATCAGCCGGAGCGTTGAACCGGTGGCGTTTAAACACACGTGGATGAGTGGGGATGCTTTGGTTTTTGTATTCTGTATCCAAGGAATAAAAGTGATGCCTCTGGGTTGAAAGAAAACTGCAGTATGTACAGTTTTATAAAAGGAATTGAAGTTTTTGTTCCAGCATTGAATGTCTGTGCGAAATGCAGCCTGTGATCTTTGAAGTTTCCTCATCTTCCTCTTCTCTCCGGTTTGAGCAGGGCGTGGTTGTGTGTGTTAGTCCGGTCTCCATCACAGTCCAGTCCTTTTATCGGTTGTTCAGATTCAGCTTGCTGCATCCTAGCACGCATGTTTAGGTGAAGCCACTCTGATTGGTTCACCTCCTGAGCCCAGCAGGCAGCTGATATCTAATCAAGTTTTACTGTCCAGCGTTCTCGGTCTTCGCCCACCTGCTGATTCTCCTCCAGCAGCCTGTGCAGCAGGGGCGTCTCCGGGCAGGTTTTCTCCTTCTCCAGGACGACCGACAGGAAATCAGAATGATCAGAGACGCTGTAGGGAACTAATGGAGAGTAAGCTGCATGTTCCTCGGCTCAGGATCTGCTTTGGCAGAGGAGGTGATTGCCTCTTCCATCCAAAATCTGAGTGTGACTCTGAGGGCAAGTTTCACCTCATTTCTCTGACCCCAAGTTCATCAAGTTTCTCTGAAAACACAAATGTAGAAGGCATACAAAGAGATGTAGCTTCTGTTTTTTTTATGTTATGAAAGACCTCGATGAGAAATGTCCACGTCAGAGAGGGAAGGAGCATCCAGACGCTTGTACAGCTTTTAAAAAATATATTAAATGAAATGAAAAGCAAACTTTTGCTTTATCTGTTTGTGTTTTATTCATTCAGCCAATAAATGTTTTCTCTCTCTCTCTCTGAAGTCTAACGTGTTTGTTCTCCACGTGAGGAAATGATTTAAAATGCTGGTAATATTTCCTACATAACAGAATCTGGATCACCGACACCGTCTCTGCTCCTTTTGTCCGCCACCAAGACGCGTGAATTCAGGTCCTGCTCGCAGACACAGTCCCGGACTGAGAAGCCGATCTGCGTCTGCACACACGAGCATCGCAGCTCCTGTTTGAACATTGTGACCTTGCTCGCTGCAGGACAGGAAGACAAACGGTTCCTCCTCATCCTCAGTTAACACTACATAACGGGGGCTAGTAATCCCCCCTCCTTCCGCTGTCTGTGACTCATCTGTGCAGAGAGGGTTTATTTATTTATTTTTATTTTATTTTGAGGTTTCTGATGTCTCGGTGGGTTTTTTTTTACAGTCTCTGTACAGATTTGTTTTGGCTGGAGGAGAAAATCTGAGGCGGTGATGATTTGTGGATGGAGATGGCTCTGCGCCTTCTGCTGCGGGACGTTTCTCCCAAACTATGACCCAATCGTCAGGTGTTGCGTACTTTGAGCTCCTCCTCGTCCACAGTTTCGTAAAGACTGTCAGGAAAAACTCGGAAGGCCGCCGGAAACGTGGCAAAAATTCCTTCACAATAAGAGGATTTCTGTTTTCTTTTGGCCTTGAGAGTAACTGACGACAAAAGAGCATCTCAACATCTCGGCTTCGAGATGATTGTGATGGGTCAACACTGAAGGACGCAGAGATAAGACACCAGAGTTAGGTTAGGGTACCAAAGCTTACAAATAACTCAGCAGGGACTCCAGTACAGCCAGTAGTTTGGCTGTACTGGAGCAGTCCGTGCGCAAGTGTGCCATGAATGAATGAAGAAGTAAGTCCCGTGTTAACTGGTGTGTTAGCTTCAGGTTGTTTATCTATTTACTTACAGTTTTTCAGACTTTGTTTCCATTTTAGAGCCGCTTCCTTTAATCCGTTACATTTATCATTTTGCTCTTCAAATCCGAGAGGAATTATTCCCACTTTTCCAAACTCAACATTTTTACTTCCCCAAAAGTTGATTTTGTAGATCTGGAAACGCTACGTCCAGATTCAGATGAACAGAATCAACTTTTGGGGATTTACTTACCTGGATGATTGAGCATGCATCAAGACTTTGTTTGGATATTTAATGTTCATTATTTTCTTCTCTGTTTTTGCCTGGGAGAAAAATATATTTTAGTCGTTTTAAATTCATCATGTAACTTTCTTCTAATTATTTTAGTTAGCAAAAATGTTTTTTCACATCTAGTTTTATTTATTTTTAGTTCACTATAATAACCTTGATTCTCGAGCTATGTACGTTTATCACTCGTTTTACTTCGAAAAGACACGCCGGAAATGACTTCTTTAATTCAGAGCAGCTTACTAGCGGTCCCATCCAGCTGATAGCGGAGCAAACCTTCCTGAGTTCAGTTTGCCCTGTGCGCACGGAGAGCTCAGAGGGCTCAGGGAGCTCCAGCATCCCGCGGAGACGCACCAGAGAACCTGAAGCGTCTGCGTCCTGATCCGGGCCCGGAGGAGCGCAGCGGGGCGGCAGCGTCTGCAGACTCCGATGAACGCACAACAGTCAGCAGGGGAGCAATCTTTGAGTAAGACTTCAGCGCTGATACCGAGATGAAGGCGGCCAGCAGACAGGGCAACATGACCGTGGAGAAGCTGAACGGGGACATGAACCGGAGGCCGAGCTACCCCGGAGAGCTGCGGGCCAAACACGCCAACATGTCAACTAAGATCTGGGTGAAAGTGGCGATGGCGATCGCCTATTTCCTCTGCGTGTCTGTGGCCGCGTTCATCCTGGTCATTTACTACGTGTTCTTCTGGACGCCGGGCAAAGCGGACAACATCACCGCGACACCGAACCAGAACCCGAACCAGAACGTGTGCCTGGCGAAGCCTTGATGACTTTTACAGCACGCACGCACGCACGCATTAAATAAGTGACTGCACACACCTGACACAAGGCTGCGGCGGCGGCGGATGGATGGATGAGAGATGACGGCACACAGACAGACATGACTGCATCCAGAGTTTGGGATGCTGACTGAGGACCTGAGGGAGGACAGAGGGGGGCAGGTGCTGCCGGGATGCATCAGTGTTCCGCATGCAGGATGCAGGTGGAGAGGAGGAGGAGGAGGAGGAGGAGGGGATTTTTCTTTCCAGCTTCACCCCAACACCCAGTCCTGAGGGGGTTTATGGTTTTTTGTTTTTCATTTCACTGAACTCGTCTGTCCAATGAGAGCAAGCCTTAGGAACACACACCTGGCATCTTTTAGGGCTGCTTCCCTCTGATTTGTGGCTGTGTGCCTGTAAATGTTGGTTATTCTGAGAGTCATGCTTACATCCTTTAAATCATGGATGGATTAGGTGAAGCAGGACTCCTGGGTGCAGACATGCAAAACGTCCCGCACTCCTCTGGGACTCCCCGTGAGGTGTCGCAGGTAAATGAGTGCTGCAGTTAAATTTCAGTAATCACTTCTCAGGCTGAGTCCTGACCACTGAGAGCAGATATCGCACTACAAAATGACAGATTGAAGAAGGTCCTGCATCTGAGTGCCACATCCTCAGCAGAGGTCACATTATTTCTTTATCGAACGCTGTCTGCTGAAGCTTTTAATGTTCCAGGACCTGGTGATTTTTCTCTCTTATGTGACTCTTCATTGAATGTGTTTGAGTTTTGGGTGGATGACAGGAAAAACCCTCTGGGTTCTGAGAGCATACAGTATGTTGCATGCTTTCATTTCTTCCATCATATTCTAAGCAAAACAAATAACAGATAAATTAAGTCTCTAGATCACTCGTTATGATGTGCAGCTAACCAGAAACAGGGATTATTTTTCTGCTGCTCCTTCTATAAGTGAGATCACAGATGCTACTTCTTTAAATTACCCACCATACATTCAGACCATTCAGTCTGAGATTTCGGTGTCTTTTTCACACTTGTCCTAGCCTCTTAGTGTAAATCTAACCAATGTCTGTGCCCAGTTGGTCGCCCATGAGTCCATCCGTGCTTTAACTCTTTCACGTTCCTGTGAAAATTGGACCTCTCCTGCTCACTTCCAGCTCTGTATTTTACACTCTGGCAACCTGCTAGAGTAGCTTTGCATGATCAGCAGTTCAAAATAATCTTTATTTTTCCCACATGGCCTTGTTGAAGCCCCTCAGCTCATCAATTCTCTTCTAATTGGCTGCCCAATGCAAACAGCAGGTGGATGGGACCTGTACCTGAGAGCTCTCTCTCACTCTCTATGACATCACAGAGAGCTGAGGGGGAAAAAACCGCCTGAACATGCACTGACCTCCTTATTTGAAACTTTGTCCGTGTTGAATATGAGCATCCAGCACTGGGACAGGAGATATATGCCAAAAAAACCTGGAAAACCATAAGAGGTCCCCTTTGAAAATTCACTTTATACACCAATGCTCCACCTTATGGAAGCTTAGAAATCATGAGTGTGCCCTGATCCTTTAAACATCCTGGAGAACATCCCAGCAGACCCCTCAACCCCCGAAGCTGATCCCCGAGAAACCTCATTAGAAAACCCCACCAAAGAACTCTCAAACCCCCCACAAGAGTGCTTGAGCCCTAAACCCCAGCCTACAAACCCCTTCAGGAACCCCTGCAACTCCTCAAGGACCCTGCTCTGCACTAATGGAGACTTCTTTTTTTCATGCCTATAGAGGACTTTCTGGTTTTTCTCTTTTTTCACAGCAGAATGCTGTTTTTATTCAGGTATCTAGAGGAACTTAAAGCGATACTGTACTGTAGCAGAAGTAGCCTAAATTGTGATCTTCTGTAGCTCGTAGCCGTATGAAATGCAAGGTGATCACTCTCAGTAGTTGCAGCAGTTTTACCTTTTTAGAGCCATCTTTGTTGTCTTGCACAGAATGACCGTTAATTCTCAATGCAGTGTCACGTTTGTACCTCTTCTTCTCGATGACACGCTTTGTTCACCTCACTTCCTTCTTCAGAATTTAGGCTAAATCTACTAGACTGTTTTATTAACAATGTAGCCTTGAGAATTTATTGTTATGATATGATAAACTATGCATTTATTCCAGTGTGGGTGTGTTGTCTTTCTGTCAGCAGTTGAGCAAAAACAGGCGACGGGGCGGGCAGCTTGGTGTCGTCCTGTGCTGAAATAACGCAGGGACATTTTACTGAAAAGGCCAAGCTGACGTCAGGGGAGTGCTGGCCTGCATCTGAAACAACACAGCCTCCACTTTCACTATAAATCAGAGCCGTTAGATACTCCAGATTACCTGGAAATAACACTTGTGTGAGGACATCTGGCCTCTTCAGTGTGAAAGCTGCTTGGCCCTCTCCTCACTGACCTTTCTCATGTTTATCTGAGTAGAGTGCTTTGGTAACCGAAGACTGTCGGTGGATGCTTCTCTGATGATTAAAAAGGTTGTCGCAGAACAGGAGCAGGATGCAGTGACACGTCCTGTTTAATGTGCATCGTTTTTTTCTTTTTGGATAAACAGCATGTAGAGATCAGTAGGAGTAGGCCGTGCCGACATCAACCTGTGCTTTAACCTGTCAGACTTATAGACTGTATGTAAAAGTTGGATATAAACCACGGTGAGGTCATCCACCGATTTAGGATTCCATGTTTGGAAGCCTAAAAATGTTATATTTTCCTAACCATGTGCAGAAACAGAGATACCTGCTGATTATTTCTAAGCAACAGACTAAAATAAACTATTGACGTTCACTCACTTAAAGCGCAGCCCAAACTTCTTGCCTGGGCTGATTCACACAGTCGACCATATACTTAGTCATATATTTGCATTAATGCTCCATTAGGCATCAGCAGCACAAACACGGTGACGAAGTCCAGTTCAGTGACTGAGTGATTTAGTGAATGTGAGGCCCAACAGGACAGAGCAACTACAGCGCCCTGTTAATCAAAGTGGCCACACCCCTAATTTTAACCCTTAACAGTGTCCAGATAGAGGAGTTATAGAGTAATTCACCCACTGTACAGATGTTATGAGAGGCCAAAACTCTTTGAACCAGACTATATGTATAATTGTTACCACTTTAAAGCCCGCCTCAAGTGGCCGTTAGAGGAACTGCATTTTTTGCACCTCCGCGTTTTGCATTTTTATTATATTCCCAGAGTTTGCAGAGTTGAAATGACTGCGTACCTTTCAGTTGGATGCTTTTCGGCGCAGGTGGCTCTTATTAATGCTGGAAATGTTCCCTCAGCGTTCTCTCCCACTATCACAGCTAGTAGAGTAGTAACAGCCAAAAAGATCACAGGTTGGATTTTCTATGGAAAACGAACTGTCCAGGAGTTAATGTACAGTAAGTGGACAGATTTTTCTGCCTAATAATGCCAAAATAATATTATTTATCACAGCTTTTCAAATAAAAATGGTTAAAATCGATATGGAGGAAAGCAGGAAGAGCACAGAGGAGATTTGTGGAAGCAGAGGATTGGCGTGACAGATGCTAAGAATAGATGTGGTGACCTCTAGAGCGAGCAGCCAGAAGGACAAGAAGAACTACCGCGCTATTATGCTGTGCTGTTTGAGATCACAGTGACTTCCAGCCATGATGCACCATTATGCACGCACATTAAAGAGAGATGGTTGCCATTCTAAAACATTAACATCTTTCTGCAGCTATTAATGTTAGTTATGACAGTTGTAAATCACATTTTACTGCAAAGCTGTAGAGAAACGGTGGCAAAGTTTTTAATGCTGAGGCAGCAGGATCAGTCAGGGTCGCAGCTCCTTTCCCTCCTCCTGTCACGTGCCCCTGAGAAACGGGACTGAACTGCAGGCTGCTGCTGCAGTGTGACTGCACAATGGGCTGCGCTTAAACACTAAAACTTTACTGAGCACCTAGCAGAGCCATCCTCTGAAACCATCAACCCCCTAAATAAAAGTAAAACTGCAATTAATGGGAGTCGCAGAGCTAGACTTGTTTCTTTCTTTCGGGATAAGCTCTGCTGTGTGGTGCAGACCGTTAGAGTTAGTTCTGGAGTCTTTTTCCAGTGTGATGAGCATCAGCAAACCTCTTTCTAACAAAAGCCTTTATTGGTTGATCAATAGTCCAAATAAACAAAATCACACGGTAGCACAAAGTAGAATCCGATGGAAACGCATATAATTCAGACAGGGATAAAGGCCAGTTGAAGGCAATCAGGGAACAGAAGAAGCACAAAGACAGGAATTAAAAACACAACACAGCAGAAAACCAACCTAAAATAACCTCAAGACAAATAACTGACAGCATGATAACAGAGACAGGAGAGGCACTGAAACGCTGACAGACTGGGACACAGTGGGCAAACTGGGGACTGCAGGACAAACCGAAAATATCAACAAAGTCAAAGCAGGAAATAAAAATCAATTAAGCGTGAAACCTGCACAGCTGTCATGGTGAACACATTCAGAGGACGTTTTTTTTTCTTTTTTCCTGCAACTGTGTGTCAATAAAAGCTAAAGTGTGACATTTTTCTGATGCAGCAAAGCATCCTTTTATATTTACTGTCTCACGCTGAATTCTAATCAGCTGAAACACAGGATGGGCTCTCAGAACTAAAAAATGTCAGCGTGCGCTTCATCCCACCCATACAGCTCTTGTTAACCCGCGTTTTCCCCTGGATTAGGAATAAAAGAGAAACACATGAGGCCAATAAGCAGCTGTGCTCGAGCCAGCTCGCTCTCATCACCGTTTACGCACACACAAAATCTCATCAGAGTGGGCTCCAGGGAGTTTCCTCTATCTATTATTTGTAGCGGCTCAGGGCAGAGCGTGTGACAGTGCGCGGGTCGCCGTGCCTCCCTCGATCAATAATTAAATTAACAGCTGAGGTTGTCAGCGCTTGTTCCTTCTCACAAGCTGCAGACGAGCCTCGCATGACTCAGCAGAGCTCGCCATCCTGTCCGAACCGCAGCAGCAACAAGCAGCAAAGGCCGTGCTGCATGCAGCCTGAGCCAGCTGTTCGCACATCTGCATCAGCCTCTGGGTTCAGTGATTCCTCCCTTTCTCCTGTCATCTTTGCTCTCCATGCTCCCGAAACAGCAGCCCACATGGAAAAATGTAAGAGTCGACATTCATCATTCATTTATGGCAGTTTTAATCCGCAGGAACTGTGTACTTCATAATATTCTCCAAAATAGACTCAAAGCAGTTGGCTGATCGGTTTCTGTCATCGTTCTTAAACTTTCTAAGTGCAGAAAAGGCCGTTTTAGGAAGTGAAACATGAGATAACAGAATAGTTTTCATCATTACACTGATAAACACATAGGTCAGCTACTTCACTTCAACAGTATTTCACAGGATACAGCAAACATCACACTCTTTTCATGTTATTTCTAAATCCGGAGCTTCTAACTACACTTTATTACCAAAAGTATTCACTCATCCATCCAAACCACTGACTTCAGGTGTTCCAACCACTCCCAGGGCCACAAGTGTATAAAATCAAGCACCGAGGCATGCAGACTGCTTCTACAAACATTTGAATGAGTTGCTCTCAGGAGCTCGGCGAATTCCACCGTGTGACTGTGAGAAGATCCCACTTGTGGAACAAGTTCAGTCGTGAACTTTCCTCGCTACTAAATATTCCACAGTCAGCTGTTAGTGGTATGAATGCCGACGCTTCACTGGCTGATGAGCTGAACACGTTTTATGCTCGCTGCGCACATGGAGTGCACCAGTGAAGACAATGCCTTCATCATCACAGAGCATGCAGTGAGGAACACCTTCAGGAGGGTGAACACCAGGAGGGCAGCAGGACCAGATGCAATACCTGGCCAGGTTCTGAGAGCCTGCGCTGACCAGCTAGCACCGGTGTTCACAGAGATCTTCAACCTCTCCCTGGCCCAAGCAGTGGTTCCTATGTGCTTCAAAGAGTCCATCATTGTCCCTGTCCCAATGCCACAATGATTACCGTCCAGTAGCACTGACTTCAATTGTGATGAAGTGTTTTGAAAGACTGATGAAAGATCACATCACTTCTTCACTTCCTGCCACCATCGACTCACTTCAGTTTGCTTACCGGACTAATCGTTCCAGAGACGACGCCATAGCTCACCTGCTCCACACATCCCTGAGTCACCTGGACACTGGCAGAGGGAATTATGTTAGGATGCTGTTCGTGGATGTTCAGCACAATAATTCAATCTAAGCTTTTCACCAAGTTGACGGATCTAGGACTCAGCTCATCACTGTGTCAGTGGATCCTCAACTTCCTCACAGACAGACCCCAATCAGTGAGGGTGGGAAAACAAGCCTCCCCCTCCATCTCACTCAGCACTGGAGCGCCTCAGGGCTGTGTTTTAAGCCCCCTGCTGTACTCACTGTACACTTATGACTGTGTAGCCACATCAGACACCACCTCCATTGTCAAGTTTGCTGACGACACTGCTGTTGTGGGCCTGATCTCCGACAACATCGAGACGGCCTACCTGGAGGAGATTAGGAACCTGGAGACCTGGTGCCAGGAGAATAATCTCCTCCTAAACGTCAGCAAGACTAAGGAGCTGATCGTGGACTTCACTACAAAGCAGGTGAGGAATTACAAGCTCCTCATCATCAGTGGCACGCCAGTGGAGAGAGTGGACAGTTTCCGATACCTGGGTGTCCACATCACTCAGAACCTGTCATGGTCCTGTCACATCAACACCCTGGTTAAGAAAGCCCGTCAGCGTCTCTTCTTCCTCAGAAGACTTAGAGACTTCCATCTGCCACTGAGGGTGCTCAAGAACTTGGTGCAAGTCCAAAGCTAGGAAGATTATGATGGACCTCTCCCATCCCAACAATGGACTCTTCTGACTGTTGAGGTCTGGGAAGCACTTCTGCTCCCTTAAGGCTGAAACAGAGAATGAAGAGGAGCTTCTTCCCCCCAGGCTATTCGGGCCCTGAACCAGGTGTAGGACTGGACTCTCCCACACACATCACATCACCACACGCACTCTGGTTTTTCTTCTTGCACACTTCCTATAATATATAATTTCTTTTGACTAATAACATCTTGCGTAAACTGTTATTTGCACATTTTTATTGTAAATTTCTAAGTTGAAGCTGTAAATTTTTGTAGTAACCTGTAAATGTTTTCTGTAAATCTTACTGTAAACCTACTGTCATTTAATGGTCGGGCACTGCACAGCTACAAGCGTTTCACCTCATGTCATACTGTGTATGGTTGTGTGTGTGACAAATACAATTTGAGTTATTATAATACATTGGAAGCAACTGGGAATGACAGCAGCTCAGCCATGAAGTGGGAGGCCACAGAAAATTACAGAGTGGGGTCAGTGGATGCTGGGAGCGCATGGTCCGCAGAGGTCGCCGACTTTCTACAGAGTCAGTCGCTAACGAACTCCAAACTTCATGTGGCTTCAGATCAGCTCAAGAACAGTGCATAGTCATGTGATGAGCAGCTGCATCCAAGCCTTACATCATATGCTGACTGCCACTGGACTCTAGAGCAGTAGAGACGGATTATGGTGTGGAGTCGTTTCTCAGGAGTTGGTTCCATACAACTTCATGCTCCCAGCTTTGTGGCAACAGACTGTGCACCAGTGCACCAAGCAAGGTCCATAAAGACATAGACAAGCGAGTTTGGTGTGGAAGAACTTGCCTGCAAAGTCCTGATCTCAACCTGATAGAAGGCTTTTGGATGAATTAGGGTGAATACTGACAGCCAGGCCTTCTCCTCCAGCATCATTGTCATAAATACGCTTCTGGAAGAATGGTCAGAATTCCCATAAACACTTCTCAACCCTGTGGAAAGACTTCCCAGAAGTGTTAAAGTTGTTATAGCTGTAAATGGTATGCTGATATCATATGAAACCCTGTGGATTAATAATGGGATGTCACTGAAGCTCATGCGCGTGTGTAGGCAAAACATTTAACAAATGCATCCTTCACAGTTTCAGTTGTGTTTTTAATTGTGCTTCACTGGGGCATACTTTCTATTTATTTAAATATTTAGCAATATCACCTCAAAATATTTCATTAGTGTCAGAAATAAAATTTTCTGCTCTTTGTTTTGATATATATGCTGTGGGTACAGTATTGTGTTCATTCATCATTCCTTTATATTTTGCCTCCAAGTAGCCAGACTTTCTTGAGGAACAGATCTCCAGGCCAACAACAACAACAACAAAAAACAACAACACCAACAACCAACAACAACATTTGAAAAGGTCTCAAGATGCTTTTTGAACTCAATACAAGGTTTGGAGTTTAAAGAAATATTTCAGGAGCATTCTGAATGTTTTGTCTTTTGCAGTATTTATTTTGGATGTATGTGGATTAGCATTTTTTTGCCGAGTTTTTGTTCCTTGTTTGCTTTTAGTGCGTGTTTCATGCTATATTTTTCTTTTGATTGTTTCTTTTCTTACCTTGAAAAATATTTTGAGCTTTTACACCATGACTATTTCTGTTTTACTGCACAGGCATTTTTCACAGTACAAATGACAACAATAAATGTCTGATTTTATGGTTTTGCATTTACAGTCTACAGGCAGCAAAACCTGGAATTTGTGATGTCTTATGAAACAGGCCAGACTACATTTTACATTTCACCTTTGTCCAATATATATTTGACCCCCTGTTAAAGTAATTAGATGCCCAGTGAACACTGGAAGGATTGATGATGAAGTCCTGCTTTGTACCATCCATTCAGGGCTTTCATTACCTCATAAGAGGATGTAAACCAGCGAGGCGGCTCGACAAACTGCTGACCTGTGGATTCATTTAAGAAAGCTGTTTGAGCAGCTTCACATTTTAATCACAGAGTCCAACCTGTAGTCCCTCAGATGTTGGTGCCTTTACTTTCCTCCACACTTCTTTAATGCAGTGAAACATGAGAAAACCATCTGTTCTCAGTTTATAAAACACAGCTGAGATCTGGTTAACTATATCTTTTCCCTAAGAGTTAGAAACCACAATGAGAGGAAAAGCAGGAATTTTAAAGGACAAATGTGATTTCGCTGTATAAAGGAAATTAGTAAATATAGATTTATCTATACATGCAGAAGCAAAGCTGGAAAAGAGGAGCATGCTCAGCAAACACACACGTCTCCCAGGACAAACAAAGCCTGTAAATAAGCTGGAGAGACACCAGAAAATGAGCAAAGTATTGATCCAAATCTGCAATGGGACACAAAAAAAGCTGCTACTTAAAATGTAACAAATTTGCTTCCACTGCAGAAATAAATGATCAAACTCTCGCTGAAAGAAACCTCTAGTTATATAAATTTCTGCTAAGGCTGCAAGTGAAGTTATAATCAGCTGATTGTCATTAGAGGTTAGCAGGTTAAGAGATTAATGTAGGTTTTTCCTCAACATATTAATACAGTAAGCAAGACTATCTAAATGGGAAGATGTTTCCACCGAGAGAAACTCTCAAAGGTGACCTTTCCTGCTCATTTCCAGCTCCGTGTGTTTAGGTTTCAGGGACATTTAATATGATCACCGACTACTGTAACAGTAAATATATGACAGAAAATAAGGGTGACGTGATAGTTTCATCTCCAGACAATGAAACCGGGAACAGAAGAGGTGTATGTACTTAGTATTGGCAGAAGAAATCTGGTAAATGCATCATATGAAAATTTGCTGTTCAATAATAAAACATTCACAGAAACGTATGTCTTTGAGAGTAAAATAAAACTTCACAGTTTAGTTCACAAATTTCATTATTATTTTTATCATTTCTGAAACGAATAATGACATGACTCTATTAGCAAAGCTTGACTGCTTGACAGAGCAGTGTGTGCATTTGATCACTAGGGGTCAGTGTTGTGCAGATGAAACTGCAAAGAGACTGAGGTAATATCCTGGCTTTTACAGTGACGAGGGGAATGTGGTTAATGACGTAATGGTGCCGTTTACTTGTTTTTAAACAAGATTACAAATGTTTTTAAAAGTTGCAATTAATTCTCAATGTTAAGTAAAAATTTACATAATTATAGATTTACATTTGTCTTTAGTAGCTAAAGTTGAAAAGTGATACTGCAGAAAAATATGTTCATCCATCCATCCATCCATCCATCCATTCATTCATTCTAATCCAGATCAGCCTGATGCTGCTGGAGCCTGTCACAGGGTGAGAGGCGGAGTACACCCTGGACAGCTGGCCAGTCTATCACAGGATTATTATACATTATTTAATCATTTTTATTGAGTTCTGCTTCACTGATGTTGCTGGTTGAGGTCAAGCTATCATAATGTAATTTACCCTGTTGTGTAGTTTAATCTGTAGCAGCACAGGAAATTCTGATGAGATCATCATATACATGGAAACTAATAACTTGCTGCTGAACCATGAGTTTACATGGTTCATGGAATATTTCACTCTTATCATATCAACATATCAACTAAATATGATTTTACGTGGAATCAAATATGATCAATCAGTATATACTAGAAAAGATCTGTAATTGACAGTATGTTGCATTTACATTTTCTGAAGTAAAACCATTAACTTTATGTTTGTATAGTCAAAAATGTTAGATTTTTTTTATATATAAACCCAGTTACTAGTTTAACAAACTGGTTTATTTGCATAGTAAAAAAAATTTTCACATTATGAATGGACTGAAAATACAAAATATTGCATAAATTACAAAGTAAAATTCAACAGTACTTTTCTCTTATTTTAACTGGATTAATTACTTGGACAGTATTTGAACTTATTATTGGGTAACATTGTTGTTTATACAGATTTAAACATCTTTATTAAATATAAAAAGAAATCTGTAAAAACAGACATTTTTCATGTAACTTAAAAATATCTGTATTTTAATTTACATGATTTTATTTTTTTTAAATACAACAAAAAATTGATTATTATTGTACATTTCGGGGGATTAATTATTCTTTGAGCTTTTTTGTATCACAGATGTGATATAAAAGCTTAATTTGTTTTTTAAAAGTCTCTGTCTTCAGATGGCAACATAGCAAAATCAGGGCTTTCAGTGGCAGATTAATGAATATGGTTGTTTATACAGTTCTGATTCATCTTAATGCCAAACAGAGACACCTTCTCTGGGTCGTTCTCGCTGCACTGCGGTGCTGCTCGGCATCACTGGGGTGTTTTTTTTTCTGGACGGTAAGCATACTGTTGCAGTCCCCTTTAACAAACTCGTGAGCAGCTCTGAACCAGCTGTGATGGAAATGGTGAATTCACAGATCCCCAGAGTATGCAGATGTGTTATTCTGGGATAAGGTGAGGATGTTCTGTTTCAGACAAAGCTTGTCTGGGCTGTTCTCACTGCAATGCGGTGCTGAAGCTCAGCAGAGAAAAACAGTTCTTCTTTGTGAATGTTTAGCAAACATTTGCTTTAGCTGCTCTAAATTACCCTGAACTATCCCTCTGTTGCCCTGAAGCTTCTTATGGATGATCACCTCCACCTGCAGACTGTCACATATCTGCACTCCTCACTGTGCAGCTAGCTCTCTCCTATCTCTCCGCCCACCTTCCTCGCTTTCCTCATCTCCTACAGGAGCAACAGCTGCAACGCGATGACTTGTCCCTGAACTTATACTGAGGAATGATGTCGCTCCAACTTTGCCTGGCACAGAAAGTCAAATTGCATCCAAGTATCTGTTCTCAAGGCTGTAGTCCCACCTATCCATCACCACCTCTGCATCACACAGGGCCCAATAGGAGCCTGGCGCTGTATCAGCAAGTTTTGTTCCCGTCTCTCCTGGTGAATCATCAACCAACCCCATTTGCCACAGTTTTATTTACTAAAGTTAAGATAAAACCTACCATATGACCTCATAGTGAGGTTGTTTGTCCCTGTTATTGATTGAATTGTCTCTGTTTTATCAGAATTTACTGCATATTCTACATATTAATGCATGTACGTATGTGTGCCTGCATTGCTTGGACATGGTAGATTAAAAAAACAAAACAAAACTAGCCACCCCCCAAAAATATATTTGACAACAGCATGGTAAAACTGGAATTTCTGTTTTTGGTGTGGGACCCCAGTATTTTTTGTTGGCCTTTTTTGAAAAATTTTTGGGGTTGCTTTTGCTTGGGCTTCCTTCGTTCCGGCAATTTTGCGGTTTGGTTCCTTTTTTAAAACAGACTGTTTTATACCACTGTGTTTAGTCACTGTAACATTAAAACACACTCTACTGCCATGAGATCAATACATTTCTTCTAAAAATTGTATTTTTTTTGTTTGTTTCTCTTGTTGTAACCTTACATTAACTCTCAAGATATAAACTTAGACAATTCTCTTATGGAAAGCATCTTGAAGTGGTTAGCAAAGGGGTTTACTGAAAGGTTCAAATTCCCAGGTTGGCTGAGACCTTTCTGGAGGTTTGGAGTTTAGATGTTCTCCCTGTGCTCTCGTGGGATCTCTTCTGTTACTCCAGCTTCCTCAAACAGTCCAAAGGCATGCATGTTAGGTTAGCTGGTGATTTTAAAGCAGCTGGATGTAAGGTATATGGAGAGTGCAGAGCAAATCTTTGTCATGCCAAGAAGAAGCCGTATGTGAACATATCATTGTGTTACAGCAGCGGGATAAAGAATAAAAATAGTGCAGTCTACCGGTGGGCGGTAATGTTTACCAACCACAAAGAAGACAAAAAAAGCCGAAGAAGAGTCGTCTCCCGGTAGCCCGTCGCTAACTCGGTTTCCATGGAGATTGGTTTCAGTTTCCCGGATGTTCCAGTTTCCTCTGTTCAACATGGCGTCGGGAAAGTAAGACTTCGGCTAATATCACACAGTTTGCCCTGAAGTTAGTCCGCTCCCGCCCTTCTGATTTTTGGAGAGTTTCCAAGTACGTCGCGGGGTCGGCAGAAAAGGTTTTCCTGGGACATCCCTGGTAAGTATCCCCGCGTGGCTCTGACTTCGGTTACCGGACCGTGCTGTGGGTTAGCTTGTGGCGCGTCTCCGCTCCCCGCTGAGCCGCTAACGGAGGCTAGCGTTAGCTGCGCTCTGGTCGGTCCGGCCAGTCCGGGTGTGAGGATACCGGAGCAGCCTCCTTGAGTCTGCTCTCCTTGTGTTTGTGTGTTAACTGATGAATCACTCAAAGCGTAGACTAAAGCGAATCGTGTCTGAGCTGTGGGAAAAAAAAATCTGAGGGCCACTTGTGAAAGTTGTTAAACAATTAAAATGTGAAGCTAACTTTAGGTTCAAACTGTCTTCCTTTGCTAAGATCTCATAAGCTCACAGGATGGTTCATTTTTGCACACCCAGGAGACAAACGGGTTCTGGTAACTCTGAGTCTGCTAGTCTGCTTTCCGATAAGTTCAGCTGGTTCCTGATAATCAGGATCACGGTGAACTTCCGTTTTCACCTGTGAAGGAGGACTGAGTTGTTTGTGTGGGCAGGCTAAAGCAGGAAAATAGGATATTAAGCTGCTCCCTCTCTCTCTCTCTCGTGCATGAATGAATTCTCCTTTTTAGTCTCTTTTCCCCCTCCCGCTTCTTTTCCTCTTGGCTGGCGGATGTCATGTTATGGATTGCATTTGTGTTGTGCTTCATGAGTGTGCAGTAAGAGGAAAGGGGGTTTGTGTTTGTAAGGTCGTGCGGTTGGTGCTGGGCACACCATACATTCCTGGGATGCCAGAGAAGCTGTACGAAAGGGTCATTCCTCTCTCTCGCATATGCACCATTCCCAAACAGCAGCGGGAGCATCTACATCATATATGGCAAAATATTCATCAGGAATATTCACGTGTTAAGTTGCGAGATGGGATGCAGCTGCAAGACAGCTGATATCCATCTACTAGTAAGTAAGATAAACAGTTAAGTTTATCTGCTGGAGAGTTCAAAGGCAGTGTAATGAAAAGGTGAAAGTCTTTTAAAAAGATGTTAGTGTTTATAGCACAGAAGTGGGAACAGATAACAAGAAAAGTACATTTAAATAAACTGTGGGTACATGAGGATAGGATTTAGGCCAAAGTCTTTTAACAGTATCAGCTCAGAATTTCACAATCAGTACAGCCATATTGAAAAGTTATATTTTTGTTAGATAGTAGCTAACTGACTAATATCTGTAATTACGACAACAACTACTACAACTATTGTAATTACAACTAATATCTAAATTACAGCATCAACTGAATCTGAAAGAAACAAATGGCAAGTTTACTGGAAAAATTGGACATGTGTGTGTTTTCTTTGAGTGAACAAAAACACAGCATATGTGCTGAATATGAATCTAACAGTGTTGAGATAGCATGGTTTTAAAATACCTTGTTAGGTCCCTGATAATTTTAAAATTATACAAACCAAAGCCCAAAGGGACAGGTGAAAGGAAGTAATTAGCTTTTCTAGCAGAAAATGGTTGAGTTGTGTTTACTTTTTCGGGTTTCCAGAACAGCTTTAATAAAAAGCATCTTCTTCTGTCTGCTGCTAGTTGTAGAAACATTGGAATTGTCTGCTCTGTGGTGAAAAACGAGGAGCCAACTGAGGTAATCAAACAGGAAAAACAGGCTGGCAGGTTAAACAGTCATCCTCACTGACATGATATGTGGACCAGATAAACCAAATCCACGCAGGTCATAGAAGCAGCAGACAACCAACAAGTGGAAAAATAAACGACTTTGTGTGGCAGACAAGGGGCATATAGAGAGTCTGTTGGGAAAGGAGCATAAAGTGTATGCTGCTGTTTGGTTTTTGTTTGTTTTTCCTTAAAGTAGGATATCAGTATTATACTTTATTATCATCCTGAAAGGAGGCTCTAGTTGGCTCTCCCTGCAGAGTAAAAGAGGGGGTTTTGTGGTACCCTGGAGGTTTCTCAAAAAGCCTTTATCCCAGTATAAATAATCAAAACTGGTCCCAAAAGATGCCGCTTAGTGTTTATTCTGCTTGCTGGCAGGAAACTTATAATACTACCTGGCAGGATAAATACATTTAACAACACTTTTTTACTTTAATTTTACTACTTCATAATAATTTCCTTTGGCTAACACAACAATAAACCACAATGTCTGCGGGTAGAAGTCTGTTGGGAACCATTGCTGCATCCATTTCTCTTTCATTTCCTGCCTTCAGTGCCTGCTGGCACTATGTAACAGGGCCAAACCTAAGAGAGCCCTGCCAGTTTCAGTCACTGACTAGCAGTTTCACTGGCTGAAATGAAACCTGTTCCTGAATTTATTCCCAAGACCATATGATTTATCGAAGTGCTGTGACTCATTACTGATGATGATTGAAATGATGACACAGATCTTTGGGGGGACAAAACAAAACTAGAACTTTTGGCCTATGGGTTAGAAATGTGTCTGGAGAAGGAAGAATAAACCGACGTATAGTAAAGCATGATCATGGCTCAATGATGTCAGAGACTTCTTTGATTCCTCAGGTAATGCAAAAGCCTACAAAGTATAACAGGCAACATGTAGTAAGTAAAATATCAGAAATCCTGGAAGAAAATGTAATGCTGTCAGTGAGGAATCATTGATGGACCTTTCAGTAGTAGTACAGTGACCCAAGCATACCTCAGAATATTGGCTTTGGGTTTCAGAAGAAGATAGATAGTGTCTGTCTGAACCATTAATATGGAGAAGCTGTGGTGGGACTTGACTAAGGTAGTTAGAAAGAAGAGTACTTATAGTTACACACTTTGAGGTGCTGTTTTATGCAAAGTTTACTGGACAAAGCTAGACAAACTTCTTCCATAATAAAGGCCCATTTGGCAGCTATTTCAGTGTGCAATGTAGGCTTTGGTGATAAACCTGCTGGACATTGAATTTATGCCAACAAACCTAATACACAATGGGGCTAAAGAGTTTTTGCTTCTAACTGTATTTAGCAGTAAAAAAGAGGCATTCAAAAATATGTCTGATCACTCACTATATGCTACTTTTTTCAAATTCCTCTGCAGTTTCTGTATTTCCTTTGCTCATATTTATAATGCAAGCTGCAGTACCTAAAATCTACTGAGTTTGAAGGATTCACTCCAAGCAGATTTAAGAGTTTTTCTTGATTCCTGGCCAGTTTTTAGGTGAATCACAGCAGAGGAGTCGAGCCATAAAGGTGGAAATGATCAGAAATCACAGATGACTGTTGACAGATGTGTCCAGCAGGAGACAGAGCTGCTGGCAGGAGGGATGTTGTCATTGCTTTGATGCGAACTGACCAGAAGGGCCCGAATGCAGCTGCTGTTCAGGCTTCTTCTGTGAAGTCCAAACAGCTTTCACAGCGATGTACATGGTGATGGCTGGAGGCAAAAGGGCAATAACGGGCAGGAGCATGAGGTGTGTGGGGGATTTGTTATTGAGTAAGAAAATGATGGTATTGGGGGGGGGAAATAAAGAAACAATTTTCTGGTATGGTCTGAGTAAAGGGCAACAGGGTGTCTATTTCAAAAAAGAGATCAGAAAGTTGCAGCCACTATGTTTCCAGGTATGAAACTTTGAAGACATGACGGCTGTCTGGCACATTTGATTACATTTGACTAGTCTGCGATGCACGGTTTTCCTTTTTCACTTAGTTCTGATCTTGTGTGATGACTTGAGGTGGAAAAATGAACTTCTGAGCCTTTGAATAGTTGAATTGTAATCAATTCAAATTTTTAAAATGTAGGAAATTAATTTCCTTCATTTATAAATAACCGTGAAGTTCATTAGTCACCACCACCAACAGCAATTAAAGCCTCTACAACCCCACGTTTTAGTTTGTAATATATGTGTTAATAAAAAAACAACAGTTTTGACCTTTAGTCAACAGAGATAAAAAATAGGATACACTCCTCTTATCTTATAACTAATACTATGGCTCAAGCTCAAATTAGCAGAAGAAATGGTTGCCTAAATGTTTAATTGGGTTAAAACCTTTACCCGATGAAATGTACCATTATAGGCTGAGCTTTATAAGGCCATTGCGGAATATAGTAAGTGGAGTAAGTTCCCCCTGTGAAACCAGAAGCCTATGAGAGTGGGAGGTCTTGACTATTTAGAAGTTCTTTGTTTGTATCCACATGTGAAGTTGCAATTACCTCCATTTTCTTTCTGTCCTGTTTGTGTCGTTGCTTGTTGAGTTGATGCTGTAGTGGAAACATTAAAATCTGACTTTTCTCATGGGGCCTGATCGCACAGATAAAACTGTGTGTGAGAGAGGAATCAGAGTTTAGTGAGTAAAAAGAGGGAGAAAAGAGGGGGGGTATTTGTGGAGATGTGAGCTGCAGAGGTAACGGTAAACCAGATTTAGCTGCAGGCTAACAGCCAAATTACCAGATCT
>NW_005187553.1:313433-372157 GCF_000239375.1 Pundamilia nyererei | reverse complement strand
AAAAAAGGGGCTCATTTTTGACAGTTTTTGGTGTTCTGTGTCTGGAAAAATTGAAATACTTTACAGTGAGTTTATTTTGCAATTGATATCATCATTTTTTATCTTTTACACTGAGTGAAGCTTGAAATCTGCATTCTTAGCCACAGTTGAAGACAAAACAGGACTTTAGAGCTTCTTATATCGAGTCTTTTAACGATGGTCAAGCAAAGCAAGTCAGTTTCAGCACCATCTGGCATCATTTTCTGACATTTTGTTGATTAAATTGAATTGAATCCCAGCATGCACTTATGTTTGCTCGCACAGTTGTCCTACTTTAAGCTGATAAGGCAAGCTTGCTCATATAGAGATTTTACAAACGATACCGATATTTGTGGATTTTGGCTGTTTTTTTTTTGTTGTTTTTTTACCTGAGTTGTGCTGGTGTATGGCAGAAGTGCGAGGGCAGACACAAGGGAAAAGCAGATTTTTTTGTTTTTTGTTTTTTCACTTGCATAACTTTAGATACTTGGGTGTGTAACATGTTACCTTTGCCATATATGTGATGAAAAATAAGGATAAGCCTGTTAAATCCCATCAAGATGAGAAAACTACATTAGAAATTTAAAATTTGATCTTTTTTAATACAAAGTTTTGAGTTTTTCATAATCCCTTCAGTGGGATTTCTGAGGAAACCACTGAATGTAACTGGAATGCTTTTTTGGCATGGAAATGTCCAAGCTGTCCAAACGTATTAATGTGAGCCTTTGCTTGATTATGGACTACACAGTGGTAACTGCCTGTATTTTCACAGCTAGCGTTAGAAGGATATTTGCCAGCTTCTGATTGCAGTTTCTTACCTCTGCTGAGTTTGGCGGGCGGCTCTCTCCGGTAGACCGTAATTCTTGGATCAGATGAAAGCCGGCCTCGCTAAAGAAAGAGCAGACTGGCATGAAGTTTGGCTTCTTCAGCACACCATCATCTCATTGCCTCTGTTTTCCACAACATGTCGTCATTATGTAATGATGGTGCTGTTCTGAGTCACATGCTTTACACTATACCTCAATGTTTAACACAGCTCTAACACTGAAACAACGCTTTTGTTGATGGGACTGTAGCAAATTATGATGAGAGTAGTTGAAGCAGAACTATCGTGCTTGCTGAGTCTCAAAGAAAAACACAACGTTCTTAAAAAACTTAAGAAGCCACTCCAGGTTGTCAGACTAGTTGTTAGTAAGCAGTGTTTTTGTGTGTGGCGATCTCTTATCGCTCAGCTAGTCCTGCAGCTTAAGTCAACAAACATCAGTGCTGTCTGTACTGCAGGTGCTCGATAGTTTGGGCTCTCAGGAGTTTGCAGCGTGGTTCAACCCTGCAGGCTCTTTGTCACGTCCTGCTGCAATTGGGGAGAAGAGTTAGTGTAAGGCCCTCTGCAACAAAGTTTTAGGCAGCTGGTACATAATCAGGATTGACCTGTTGGGGGACGACTACAAACATGAGTATGATTGGTGCAGTAAAGGCAATAAGTCGTTAACTTAATTTACATCATTCATTTAATTTTTCTGTTATTTCTGATAATTCGATAAACAAAAAATACTAATAAAATAATAGTAATAATGCATAAGTAAATAAAATGTCAACATAACTAGTGATAAAATAATCTAATATTGATTGGTGATGATAAGTGTGGTTGGTTGTTTATTAGGATTACTCAAAAGGTTTGGATTAGTGTTTTTTGCTTGGAGGGTCTTGGCTGAACTGGATTAAGTTTCATAGTTGATCGGGATTCCGGAATTTTTTAGTCTTCTTCACCACGATGAGATGAGGCTAAATTGGACATTTTGTGTCATATCTTCACAAATGCAGATGAGATGTGAATAGAGATCATCTTAATGTTAAAAAGAAAATACCACAGACTAATCCCGATTCAGCTATCCTTCTGAATCCAGAAGGATCCTGGATTCATTTTTTCTTTTCTTTTTTTTTATCTGGTGGTCTTAATGAAAAATTTTCATGATGTTGGAACGAGGTTAAATTTTCCTAAACTAAGCTTCCATAAACCTCAGTACTTCTGCATTTGTCAGTATGTGCTTAATGAGCAAAGGTCTTTCAGGTGAGTTCACAGCCAAACTAGCTCGTGTTCACAGTGTGTGTGCTGGGAGCTAGCTGGTGTGCTCCATGTAGCGCTCTCTATCTCTTTATCATTGACCTTTCCACATTCCACAACCTGCCTCTGGAAGTCAGCCCTCATTGGCTGCCACACTGCATGCTTTGTTTGAAGTTGCCGTCGGGATTGGCAGGTTTGTATGTTCCTGGATCTGATACGTTGAGTGGACTAGTTCCTGCTGTATTTTTACTCTCTGAGGAATGTGCCTTATTCTTATGGAGGCTGACACTTTGTAGTCTGTTGGAAAGCTGATAAAGCGTTGGCTTCACAGCACTCTGAGAAACTCCTGATATAAACTGATCTTGTCTTCTGATGGATAAATGGGTCATATTATTATGAACCAGCCAACGGACTATTGTCTTGATGCATGCTAAATCATCCAGGTAAGTAAATCCCAAAAGGTTGATTGTGTTGATCTGGACATAGTGTGTTCAGTGGGAGAAACGCTTCGTCACTCATCCAAGTGACTTCTTCAGTCTCAGCTGACTGCAGGCTTCCCTGTGATCAGTGGTTGTTGATCAATGGTCATGACAATTTGCATGTTAATGATCAAGGAACTGACCTCACAGCCCATTGTTCCTTCAGTGGGCTAGTTTCAGTTACTGTGCAAATGTACTGTTTATAAGACTGGGGAAACCTGCAGTCAGCTGAGACTGAAGAAGTCACTTGGATGAGTGACGAAGCGTTTCTCCCACTGAACATGCTGCGTCCAGATCAACACAATCAACCTTTTGGCAATCGAGTATTTATTAAACTACACACCTTATAATTTCATGATTTAATTGTTCTTAGCTCTGCACTGATACTACAGAATGCACAAAATAATCTACTTCCAAACTATCTAAATTAGAGTTACATTGTGAAGTCATGGAGGAAAAAACTGTTTAAAAAAGTAAACTGTGTACCTGTCAAGGGCATAAACCTGTAGAGTAGTTGTGACTAGAAACTCCAAAAACATATACATAAAAGAAATAACATGATAAACAATGAGGTGGGCCTCTCAGTGTTCATGACAAACTTGTCTTTATCTTTTTACTCTTTCAATGTCCTCTGTAGGCAGAATAAATTGTTTATGCTTATGGCCATTTGTTGGCCCAATAATCTTTGAAATATGCGGGTTATTAAAAAACATATTAAAGAAACATATTCATTTAGTTACTAATTACTTTTCATTTGGACTAAAATAACTTGTGCTTATATTATTAGTCATTATTAAGTATGGCAACAAGGCAACCATAAAAACCTGTAGACCAAATTCAATGTTATTTGAGAGGCCGTGCACTTACTAAAAAGTAGAACAATGTGTCTGTAATCATTTTCAGATTTGCCCATTTATGTTCTCGCCCTGAAATCTGTTTATTTCCCTCTTTTGAAACTAAGCAACCATATCACAATTTTTCTATGAGCAGCTTTTAAACGTGTTTTTAAGCAGCAATGTTAACACAATACATTGGCAAGATTTTTGAGTCTAAGATAATGTGTTTCATCATGTAGTCTTGACATACTCGGCCTCCGCGAGTCCTCCATGTGTTGATGGTTCTGTTGACATTAGCAGGCAGACGTGGTATTTCATAGCAGGCTGGACAGCACTAATTTGAGCCGTACTGGCAGGTCCTGCCATGCCAGAGTGACTCATATTGTCATGTGACAACAAACAACAACAGAAAGACCTAAAAATGTTTCAGCCAGGAAATAGCTCATCATTCATCCTTTGTTTTAACTTTACTTGGTATTTCAGAGTAAATGAATCCATTTTAGGGCTCAAACATCATTCAAACTATAGATTTACAATAAACACAACTAATACCTTATTGATTAGTTGAGTAAATAAACAGATTAGTTGTGACTGTATGTGACTGTATGTTGTGTTGACACCAAAAACAAGGCCAAGTTTTCACACAGCACATCTGCACACAGTAGCTTTGCAATGAGGCAGACTGAGGTGAACTTCAGCTTCATGTGATGTGAACATGGGCGAATCTGTTTGCCTGAGTTAAAAATATAATGCTAAAAAACAGTTAAAGGAACACTTGAACAATTTTAACCCTGAGGGCTGGACTCAAAATCCCACCAAAAGGATTGATGATTTTGGTTTCTTGGTGGCTGTTTTTTTTTTTTAATTGAATAGTTCATTCATCAAATCCAATCTGAGATTTAAATGTTTCCTTTTTTTTCACAAGTATAGTTCAGCTTTGAATATTTTACTTCATTTTGATTCTTTTTGAACCACTTTTGTGGGCAGATGGAGCTGTGTAGTTCAACCTCACTTTTAAATAGAGAGGATGAGAAAGGAGAGGGCCTGGAGAAAAGTAAGTGAAATTGTAGAACTTCATGATAAGGTCTTCAAATTATGTTACTGTAACTTGATTCCAGCTCTTCTTCGTCCCATTAGCTGTTAGGGGGTTTTATGATTTGATTTTATGGAGCCAAACAGTAGTTCATTTTAATCCATTATACTCAGAAAGGCTGGCAAAAGCAGGTAATACTCACTGACCAATGATTTGTGATTTTACAGGTCCTTAGCATAAAGACATGGCACACAAAGTATCCTCAATAGAAATCCTGTCATCCTTTCTGTCACACTTCAGGAATCTCCCGCCACAGGCATATCGTTACCTGTGCTGTCACATGATGTCACTCTGATTATGACAGCACTTGCCCAGTTTCAGCTCTAACCGGTATGACTGCGGTTAAAGGAATCCAGTAATAAAGGCAAACCAATTACCAACATTTAATCTATGGTTTCACTAATAAATACCACATAGTTTACTATTTGAAACTGTTGGTATTTTAAATGATGAACAATAAAGGTGGACAAAAGAAGATATTTGTTACAGATTAAACTTTGAAGTGTTTATGGGTAAAAAACAAAATACTTAAAGTTGAGAAAAAACCCCTCGATGTTTGAGTTCAGGGTTCCTTGAGTGACAGGGCTTCTGCATCACGTGACAACTCAGGTAACAACACCTGTGACAGCAGATTCCGTGTGTGTGACAGGAAGGAAAGCGTGGGAGTGGAAGAAAAAAGGGACATTAACGGCTTTTATTTAAAAGCAGGCAGGACATAAAGTTGTGAATAGATTCGAGCTTACCCGTGCTAATCTCGCTCTCCCTCTCTCCGTCTCTCTCCCCGTGACGTCATGATACTGGGCCGGGTTTGCTGAAACCATAGGAATGCGACGCATTTTGAGTTTTTACGGCCGGGAGCTACAGCGTTCCTGTGTTTGTCTGTGTTTTCACGCTGGCGCTGAGTGTCTTCACTCGTGTCCACTTCGCTGTGTCTTTAAGTAAAGACACAGAGGCGCTTCCTCCGCGGAGCTGAGCTGGATTTCTCCGCGGAAGTAACTTTGCGGCTGCTGCAGGGATCCTCTCCGTGTGCTTTCCCTTCGTCCTCCGCTGCCTTTCCGACATGAGATCAGGTGGATAGTGTGTCCTGCTGGATAAACGGAGTACCTGTGCTTTAAAGTGAGTATCCTCCGCTCTGAACGGCGTGTGAAATTTTACGTTTATCGCGTGGAAAGCCACTGAATAAGCGCGCAGCTCCTCGCTGGGTTGTTTGCGCTGGAAAGTTAATCCGAACAACGAAACTCTGTTGTTGAAATCTCCCCGCGTGGATTAACTGTGAGTCAGGGAAAAAAGCATAATAACTTTATTGTTTGCCTAGTGAGGAGGGGAGGGGGGCAGTGAGAAAGCAAGCAGCAAGGGATGATTCCCCCCCACACACACACACACCACCCGCTGCTCCCATTCAAACCTGTTGCTCACCGCTCATGTTTGCGGCTGTCAGGACAGCTGCTGGACCCCGCTGTCCCGCTCATGTGTCTTTCTCTGCACAAGTGTTGGTGACACATGGAGATAAGAGGGGGAGGATGGCGATTCATTGTGAACCTGTGTTTGTGGTAAGAGTTGTGAGGAAGCTTGGTTTAGCGGGACCTGAACACAAAACGTGAGGTGCAAGTATAATTTTAGCACTGTTTTATTTTTATTAAAAAAATATTAGGCTCCTTCACAAGGGGTAAAATAATGAGTAATAAAACTGTAACTGTAATAAAATTTAGGTTGAAGTTTCAGGATAAGCAGTTTTTCCCACATCTAAACCATTTAGGCCTTCCACTGCAGGAAGCTCAGTGGGGCTGTGATTTTTAAGGCTTTTTTTCAAGTGGGGTTTATATTTAAGTTTAAAATGCTTCTTTCTCTATCACATAGCCAAAAATATCAGGGAAGTGCGGGATTTCTGGTGAGAAAGGTAACCCAGCTGCCTATTCATTTTTCAACTGGAATTATAATTTATTTATTTTCTTTCTTTCTTTTTAAAATTTGTCCAGGACTCAGAGCCTGATCTTACTTCTCTGAAAGAGAAGCATGAAAAGCCTTAATAATAGTTGTATTAACCTGTTTCAGTCATGGTTTCAGGGTTGTATGGAATTTTGTGCATTTCAGCCACTTATTCTGCTTTCTGGAGGGCAAAAAGTGCTACAATAATAGGTGCATGTTCAACACCTCTGTTGGCCCTGCGGTGATGCTGAAGTTTAGACTGTCGTATATAAACTCCGTGTTATGAACAGACTGACGCTGTGAGAGCAGTCAGGAGCTCCAAGGTCACAGAGTGTGCTGTGTCTCTGCACTGCATTTGTAAATCTGAGAAACTTTGGCAGAGAAGTACTGTCCTCTCTCTATCTGTGTGCGTGTGTGTGTGCAGTAGTGAGAGTACAGGCTATTAGTTATCAGCCCTGATTCTGCAGAAGAAAGCTAATGAAAGCACACCACAACAACAGTGACAACTACCAGCAAACAGCAGAGGTAATCAGAACCCTGCAGTTCGCTTTCTGGTGCTTCACTCTTTAAACCCCCCTCTGTTTTCCATCTCACTCCAGAGTTGTTACCTGTGTATTCAGCTTTGGTGATACAAGGCGTGAGAAATTACCGCCTGACAAACATTCGGGTGAGTTTTTTGTTCTTGCCTGGCAACTCTGTACTCCACCATTTGCATTGGCAGGTTACCAGGTATCATTTAGAGATCATTTAATACCTCAGCCCTAGAAAATGTGCCTGGCTGTTAAATTTAAAGCGTTTATCAGTCATTGTGGCTTCATGTAAACATGAGAGTTCCTGTGCTTTAATTAAACATATTCCCACGGTCCAACAGCTTTAAGATAGGTCAGCAATATTTGAAGGGGCCTTCAAACTTGTGAAAACCAAATAAAAATGTACAGAACTGATCTGATATCTAATTATTTGTAAGGTTTTTTTTGTTTGAGGGTTGTTGTTTTTTTTATAGATTGAGAGACTTTTTTTACTCCACATTAGCAAAACTGGATGGTCTTACTTGCAAATGTAACTTTCATATTTTCAGAATTTATTAATTGCGGCACTTTTTCCTTCTTTGGTAAAGCCAGCGAGATTGTGACATTGTTATACATCATTATATCTGCTTTTCTGCTTATTTTTAAGTGTTTTATTAATGAAAATAGATATTAGTCTTTAGTTGGTGAAAATGACAATACTGGTTTCTTTGCAGGAAGGTCACTGACTAACAAGTTACTACATGGGGTGATGAACATCTGTGCTACTTGGCATAATAGTCTAATTTATAACGCTGCCTTAAAGATATAGTTTGACTTTCTGAAGTTTAGCAACACCTGAGTGCTGTAAGTGCATCCTTAGAAAGTTAGCTATGTGAGGTATGTCTGAATGGAGAAAAACAATTAGCTTGGAGGGGAAAAACTGTAGTGCATGCAGAGCAGGTGTCCTTAACTAATTATGCCAATAAAATATAACATTCACTGGCGGGTGGCAGTGTTTTACCTGTAGTTCTGGTGATGTTATACTTCTGTTTTCATCTCAGGGAGGCTTTGCATTTTCTTAAATAGAATGAGGTGTTAATGATTTGACTGCTTAAATAATGATGGCATTACCTTGTTTCACTATCTTGTGGTGCAAATTGGTATTGCAGCAAAGTGCTAGTGCGTGGTTGTACTTGATATCTGTTCTTGATATCTCCTCAAGTCATAGTGGCTGTTTCTTCACACCCTGTTGATAGCTTTAGTTAAATTTAGAGAGGAAAAGAATAATACTAATAAAAATTAACTTTATAGTATCTTTCCAACTGAAAATGGTACGAATGTTTCACATATAGGCAAAGCAAAGAGTCGCTGCTACCTGATTTAAAAGGAAAATAGACATTTTTGTGTTATTTATGATGAAAAGAAATGCATTTTATACTCAGTAACTTCTTAAAAATCAAAGTCCTGGTGATTTTCCTTTGATCCGGAAGACTTGAACCTAAAATCTGTTTCAGGTGCTATTTAAGATTTTGCTTTATCTTAAATAACCACTGAAAAATCAGGCTTTTCATACTGCTCCATCATAAATGGACTGTGACTGCCATTTAGCCAACTGATGCTGTTTATAGAAAGAGAGAAGAAGAGAGACATTTGTAAGTTAAATAGAGCCACATCAAACGTATGTCTGCAGTACAATCAGAGGGATCATTCCTAACAAATCCCTCTGTGTACTGTATATTTGGATCTGGTGCCAGTTCAGAAGCAGCCTTTCATAGTGCGGTCCCCGTCATTACACCGCCTCTCGATGTCTCTCAGAGTGCAGACCACCCATAATGTACAATACGTGAAACAGGCCGGAGGACAGCAGCTTCGTCCAGAGCTCATCAGCCCGGCTCTCCCCCACTGACCAGACAGGCTTTCTCACGGTTCAGCCAGGCATACAGCAGAGGAGGTTAAATTAAGGAGGGGGAGGAGATGGAAAACGCTTAAAGGGAAAAGGAGAACAGGGAGATGGAGATATTGAAGGGAATTTTGGGAGCAGATTGAGAGCTAAATGGCGGGTGGTGGGGAGAGAGGATGATGAGAGATGGATTTTTTTTTTTGTTTGCAGTAGGAGGGAGGGGAAAATACAGGGGAGCTGTAACTACACTGATTGTTGTGTTTAGGGAGGGATGTGCTTGTTTTGCTCAGAGAGGACAAATTATAGATGTTTGAGGGGGTGATGCAGTGCAGTCCTGTCCCATTTTGCCTATTTGTGACAACCAAACAATCAAGAGCTCAACCAAGCAGGACACTTCCTGTCCAGCCCAGCTGTGCCAGCCACAGTCAGGTCCAGAAATACTGGGCCTGTGTAATTCCTAAACAGTTGATGCAGAAAGTCTGGACTTTGTTTTAAAGTCAACTGTGGTGGTGGACAAATATTTATGACCGCACCATGTGCTGCCTAGATGTTAGTTGTCCAGTTTATTTAATCCATTTGCACATGTGAGATTGTTTTGGAGTGATTCAGATCTCTGATCAAATAGGGCTGTGCGATTTGACCAAAATCTCATATCCCGATATAAGACATCGATAACGATATAAATCACAAAAATTTAACATTTTCTGTAAATTCTGTGCAGCTCCACTTGCGTGAAGTGTTTCCAGCTGGGCGTCGTGTAGCTGGAGTCGAATGTTTTAACCGATGCTTGAAACTGTACATGCCGTTTTCTTTGTAAGCATTTATTACACGGCGTGCTGCGGGGAAAAGCCTGTTCCAACGTTTGAGTGTATGGTTTATTTTTTTAGCACCTGGCGGCTCTTTTTGGCTTCTCATCTGTAAACACCCTTCATACTCTTTCATGTGATTCAATTTATTTTGAAAAGTCTCAAAAGGATCTTGAACTTTATTGTGAAAGGTTTATGTGTAAACTAAACCAGCGGACACGCGATGGTTTTACCATCGTTGTTGCTAACGACAACGCATAAAAACAGGCGCTTGTCCGTCAGTAGTGTGGTTATATTAAATATAAAAGAAAGAGAGAACTTTAAGAAATTAATATATCCACTACAGTGACCATCAAAACGATGAAAAAATATTGCCGTAAACGTTTATTTTGCGACGCCACGAAACAAGCGATAGCGTAAAATGAAACGATAGATGTTTTTATATCGTCATCCGATATATATCGTTATATCGAAAAGCTTGTTAGGCAGATTTTACTTGCATACAATGAAATTGCTTTTCAAACGAAGCTCAGTTAAAACTTTTACTCACTTCTGCAAAAAAACCCGCTTGGCTGCTAAATTATGCAGAGCATTCAGTCACTTAGTTACGTTAACCTCTGGTTGAAGTTCATATCTGTTATATATTTTCTGTATTCTCTATTTCAACTTTTTTTTTAAACAGTAAAAGCTAGAAGAGTGGTGTCTGGTTTGGTCTCCAAACACATTAATTTATGTGTTTGTTTTGAGATCAGTGGGCTTTTATAGGCCAAGATGTTAAAGAAATATGCAACTTCAGCAAAATGTTTTTTTTACTAACAAGCATATTTATTTTTGTGCCAATAGTTTGAGACCTTTTATGAATAGTATAACAAAACATTTTAATTGTCACTTATGACTTTGTCTTCCAGCATTCATGAAAAAAGGATAAACAGTCTTTTTTTTTCATTAATTATATTTATGTTCGTGTTGTTGTTGTTGTTATTTTGACCCCTTTCTTAAAGCTGAAACTTGCAGTTTAATTCAGATCGTGTCTCTGTGACAGGAGGAGATCCTTCCATCAACAAAATCTGTCAAGAGGAAGTTAAAGATTTCAAAAGGTGAAGATGAGGAACAATCTTTCATGGTTTCACCTTCGTCTTTGGAGTTTTCTCCTTTGGTCTGATTTTGGCAGCGCGTAGCTAAGGTGTTGGCAGGCTGTCAGCTGTCTGTCTTGTAATTTAGTTTAAGTTCAGATCCAGTCAAATCAGCTGTTCACTGATCATATATAACAGAAAGTGTGGGTTAAGGCAGTGAGCCTCTATCCCCTTACATAACAGTAGTAGTATTTTTCCATCAATTTTGGCTGTTTGATAAACAAAAATGTACCTGGTTATTCTTCAGGTTAGTGCACTTGAATGGACCGTTTTTAACACGCTCATTCTGTGTTGTGTGCTGGAATGAATGAGTTACTGACTCATCTCTGTTGTTATTTTGTCCTGACAGGCTTGTGCAGTTATCATCTCCTGATTGAACTGCATGCCTGGACTCACTTGTCCTTTCATGTAAACTTTGTCTTTGCGCCCACACACTTAGGTTTGTTCATGCAACAGTGAAGCAACCTGTGAGAGAAGAAGGTTTGCTCTCAAATCAAACGGGATCTCTGAGGTCAGAGCTCCATAATCTGTTTATTGTTTGCCTCTCGGCCTTTGTTACTTATGAATCTTATCATTTCTTGGCTCTTGAAGGCCGCAGTAAAATCTTGTTTTTTACCCGCAGCCATTTGGCTCAGAGCTCCGCATATTTCCAAATGCAAGAGAAAGAAAAAGCAGAGGATTTGAAAGCCGCAGGGCTTTTTGATTCAAGGCCAGACCGCCACAAATATGAGATGCTCAATGTCATTATCAGCCCTCACATGTGTTTTTTGTACTGATTTCCTGTATGTAACAGGCCCCTGTGCTTTGTTGTATATTACAACTTAATCCGTCAGATAACTGTTTGTATTTAAATGTAGGAGTATAAGGTTTGTGTTACTGTAGTGTAGTAATCCTCCTCAGTCTTTTGTCATAACTTTTTATCCTTCCTTTAGGCAGTGCTTTCTTTCAGTTCCTTTCAGTTCAGATGCATTGACTGACTGTTTTGGTGTCTCAGCCCAAACACTAATGATAGGCCTCTGTGGTGATTTATTCTCCTCTCCCTGTTGTCACCAGACTCATTATAACTGGAAAGAGGCATTTATCATCCATGTTGTAACTGTGCTGTTGCAAGTCAGCTGCGAGTCAGTTCTGCTAATGGGAATTAAATCCAGAGTTGGGAGCTGGGTGGGGATTCCAGGGAAAAAACTGAATATGTGTTCAAGTGTGAAGCTAAATTTTTTGATCTGGTCAAAAAAAGTCTGCATGCTTCAGCTTTGCTCACTAAACCTAAAGCAATAAGAGTGGCTGTTGTCACACATGACTTCCAGATGCTGTTGTTTGTTTTTTAGCATTATTAGCATTAGCACCAGTGTTAGCTTTCCCTGTCTGCTTGTGAAATGCTGACTTGTTGACTCTGTTTCTCGTATTTTAAGGTTCTGCAGTTCTTCATGTCGTGTTATTTGAACAGAGGCGAGCTCCCAAAAACTGTTACTCGGCCCCTCAAAAGTTTTGTGATCAGTATTCATGCGTAGTAGGTCTCACAGTTTTCAGTGTGGACAATAAGCTTCCGAGTAAAACAAACCACACAGCAACATATTAATGACAGCATTTGTCCATCAGGGACCCTCAACAGGAACTTTTATTGAGGACAGTTTAACCCTCATCCCACTTTCCTGTTCTGATGTGTTGATATTAGCCTAACCACAGCTCTGTAGTTAGCTAGTCCAACATCACTAACTCCTGAAGTGATCATTTTATTGGAGCTGAAGAAATTTGGACCATTTTGTATTTGTTTACTTTTAGGAACTGAATCAGCATTTGGAAATGGTGATAGCGACAGACTTCTAATCTAATTCCTCCTGACCTTCTCCAGTCATTCATACAGAGACATAAACATAACAAGCGCTTCTTGTACAGATGTCACTAAAATTCGTAGAAGAGAATAAAAAAATAGGTTAATGACCTTTGAAAATGGATCTCTCTTTACAGTTTACATTTTATAGTTGTCCTGTAACTTCAATGGTTGTTGATATAAGAGATGATGAAGGAAAAATACTTGAATTTAAAGCAAGGAAATATTGACTAAATATAGAAAAACTTAAATTATTTGATTATTTGTGAGATTTCACTGAGCACTGAAAATTATTTCATAGAAATACAGAACAGAGTTTAATTTAAATAATATTTTTTTTAAACTTTTCTCTAAAGCTTGGTTCTTATTTACAGTATGAACTGGTAATGAGTCTGTATCTCTTTCTGTTTTCATCTTAGTTCATCTCTTTTCCAATGGAATCTGTCTTTGATAATCCTGTTGAGAAAACTGAGATAACAGCTTTGCATATATAAATCACAGCTGATCTGTCTACCATTCATTTCATTAGATTTTTTATCCTATCAAGAGGAAATAGCCTTTTTCAGACACGTTCATATTACTGGAAATACTTGGTTTGTTTTAAGGGGAAGCTTCCTGGATAGAGTGCAAGGGAGGCAAAACACATGACACTCGTTTACTCAACCGCTATCTACGCTGTTCTCATATGCACCACATGTCAGGAGCTGTCGGCTTTAAGATCTGCTGCATCCCATCTGACTGTGTTGGGAATTCACCTACCTCAACCTCTCTTAAATAACTGCATACTTGTCATAGACTTGTGACTTAATAATAATGATAGTAATGGATTGCATTTATATAGCACTTTTCGGGGCCCTCAAAGCGCTTTACAATTCCACTATTCATTCACTCTCACATTCACACACTGGTGGAGGCAAGCTTGCTCGGAGTTCCCACTCAAATTCATTGAAGTTTATATTTATCACGAGTTGCATACATGGCTTTTTGATGGTTGTAATCATCTCTTGTCTTTCATGTTTCTCTTGTTTCCTGCTTCACTTGTCTGACCTCTGGTAGCTAGTATCATGCTGTTCTTGACAGATATCCTAGAGGTTATTCTGCAGGTGTCGAAGGGAGGGGGAAACGGACAATAGTTTCCAGTTCCTTTATAGCTGTGCTTCCAGTCCAGATGATATATAATCTCTTCAGCAAGTTTGGGCTTTACCTCAGGGTCTCTCCTAGTTAGACCTCCCCGGGACCTCGTTAGCTTGTTTCTTCTGACACAAAGGAGCAGTGTCTCTACTGCGAGCTCCTCACCCGATCTCTGAGGATTAACCCAGCAGACTCGTTTTTGGGTAACTAAATGGAGCTCATGACTGGGGATACACTGATCCAACTTTTTCCAGTTGAAATGTGATACCAATACCTTGGTTTTGATTATCTGCTGGTACTGACTTCTGATAAAGTGTTAATGTTGAATTAATAAACTTTCTTCCTCACTAGGAGGAAGAGACTGTGAGTCTTTCCCTAGGGTGTAAGGAAGCATCAAGCTAAGGTTAAAATTTATTTTCGTAAGTAGGTAAAATAAAAGGTATTTATTAATAAAATATTGTAGTAACAACAGGACCAAGAGGAAGCTGCACCGGTTTCTCACACTCCATCTTCCCATCAGTTGTGAATATGATGCTGAGATACCTGAACCTCCTGTGTTTACAGCACCCGCTCATCCCTGGCACACAGGGAACCGTCAACAAGAAATAAATGTTCAATCAACTTAATGATTGAACATTTGAAGATCATGAGCATTTCTACTTTGATCCATCATTTAACATTTGCCTGCGCCATTCATCGGCTGCTTTCGCACATCTGGCAAATCGAGTGAGGTTTTAAGATTTGACTGGAATACTTTTCTTTTTTTTAGTCCTTGGGTTTTCCTTTAGTTCTTGATTATTTCTATTTTCATTTTGTGTGCTCATTAAAATGCTTAGAGTACTTTGTAGGTACAGTTAGTTTTTTCTTTGCCGACGTTGATCCTGATTTATTTTTCTGTACTGATGTCCTCTGTCTGTGCTGCGTCGTTGGCTCTGAACCTCTCATTTCTCATTGTGTTTCTAGGCGGGTCTCACTTCACTTCAAACGCTCCTGCTGTGAAAGACTTTATTACCACAGCAGCCTGTGAGCTCAGCAACATGATTCATGCTCTGTTAACTTGTGACCCGCCCAGATCGCCCTCTGAATTGCCTCATCACGCCCTCTATCCCCCCCATCCTTACATCCCAGCATCTTTTTCATCACTTTGTTTTCGACTTTCTCCTGTTTTTTGTTCTTTTCATGAGCAAATGGAGCGAATGAGCACAGTATTTTGTAGAAAGCAGCTGTTTTTAACAAGCCAGCTGAGTCATTACATCCTCAGAATCCTTCTTGTGCAATGAAGCCGTGTACGATTTTACTGTCCTACTATAAATATACTACAACTGAATTTTTTCTTAGTCATAGACTCTCGGAGTGGTGATGGTACACAAACCAGCCACACAATGATGATGTTGGATTCAGACTTTTCCCTATCACTTAAACTGTTCAACTAAACTAATAATGAACACGACTAATAATGAATAACCAGAACTGCAAAAGACAGTGAGGAGTAATGCCAGTGCTGAGAGGGACCCATCAGGCTCTACCTTTTGTCTTTATATGCAAGCAGAGGATCGTTTGCAGCAAATCACAACGACTGATGCTGAATGTTGTTCGCAGAAACAAAAATCACACAGAAGAAAATAAGATTTAGCCTTTTAGATTGTGATATTTGGAGTGGGTATAAAATTGATTTGGTTCAGCACATCTGTGTAGTTCAGAAAACATTTACTGTGATTTTAACATTTTTTGCACTGCTTCATTAAGTACATCCAAAAAAATCATCAGGTGATTTCGCTGAGGTGGGAACTTTTCAGATTTGACTTTTTTAAATATGTAATGAGCACGCTGCTCCACCTCACCTGTCAGTCACCTGCTTTACCTGATTCCCCTGCTTGACTACAGGGAGTGGCTCTTTTCATACTGGATCCAGACTGCTGTTTTCTAACATATGCTGGTTTTTGTTTCAGTCAACCACAACAGCAGGTGATTTTATTAAGGTCACTAGCTAAGTGTGGACATCTGTCAAACATGAGAAAACATCATTGGCGGGACAGACTGCCAGTTTATTACATGGCTTTTTTTCCACTTGCACGATCTGTTGAGCCTCACGTGGGCCTGTGCTCATGTTGTCAAGTATCAGGGACACGTGGAGGCTTTTTCTGGGAGCAGGATGGCAGAACCCTCAGCTGAAGTAAAAAGCGAGTGTCAATCCTGAGTCGGGCCTCACAGTCCTTCCAACAAGTTAAATATCGAAAATATTAAAACCACTTCTTTTTTTCGTCGTCTTATGGCCATCTAATATGAGTCCTCAAAGGAAAATGTTGCAGGATGAGATAAAGGGCGTTCTGAGACATCCTCCCACTTGCACACGGTGATAAGTTGAAATCACAATTATTTTTAAGTGATAAGTGCAGAATCGTGTATTTGTCTGTTTTATCTGGCAAAATGTGAGCTGTTAATGACTCACTACAGAGTATGTACGTGACACGCCGCGAGTGCTGCCAAAACTGGCCCAAAATCACATTCGATTAATGGTTAAAAAGAAACAGGATTTTGAATCATTTGACTCTCGATTAACGTCTGCGAGAGGCCAAAGCAGTACAACAAAAGATGACTCGATTAGTATGTTTGTTTCAGCCTAATCATGTTTTTAAAAACGAATTGAGTCTGTCTCTCCAAAAACACACAAATTTACACTGACAAGCAAAGCAAAGATTTAAATACTTTTTTACGAATAAAAATATCTGCTAAGAAAAAAGCTCTCAGAGTTGACTGAAAGTACTTTTGCTTTGTCTTAATAGTAACATTGGTAGGAAACACCCGGTTATGACCTGCAGATTTCTTGAAACTGTTTGATATTTGAGTTTACTTCTGCCGAGCTTGAAGCTCCAGCAATTCTTACTGTGTAGAACACCTTTATTTGACTGACCGGTTTCAGTTTGTGGACTTCATCAGGTTCATCATAAAACAGAGAGCCACATGGGGGAGAGAGAGAAGCGCTTTAAATATGATAAATGAAAAAAGAAAACTTAAAATAAACAAATGGTATAACTGAGTGTTTAAAGAACAGGTAAAACAGAACACATGATAAAAGGAGCTTAATCAAACATACGATGCAAATTAAACCCGAGGCATTTTAAAACCATGACAAGAAAATTGAGACTTTTAGAAAGTGATTCATTGAGAAGACTTCATCCACAGCCTCTAAAACCCTTAAATGAGATGTGACTTTCAAAGCTTGACAGCAGTTGTTTTCGAGCGTCGCTGCCTGTGAGCATGCATGTGTGTTTTACATATTTTACTTGGGAGTTTTACATTTGCATTTTCTCCTTACTGTTACTTTCTGTTAGCCTTCATCCCTTTCCACCTTCCTCCACACAGGTCTGATGCTCGGCCACAGCTGCCATCATGTTTGCCAAAAAGAAGAAGTCTCGTATCCAGATCTCAGCTCCGTCCAACTTTGAGCACCGTGTGCACACGGACTTTGACGAGCAGGAGCAGAAGTTTGTCGGGCTGCCGCGGCAATGGCAGTCACTCATCGAAGACACGGCGCAGAGGCCCAAACCCTTTATCGACGCGACCATCATCACTACCGTAGAACCGCGAAAGGTGAGCGAAAATCAGAGATTGAGTTTATCATACTGATTCTTTAGTGATAGACGATCTAAAATATTCTCGTGATTGTAGTTTTCAGTCATTTTTATACAAAAACAACACACGTGTAACCTGCTAACTTTACAGATTGTAATGCATCCTCCGTTTTTTTTCTTTCTTTTTTTTAAATCTCCAGACCATCGTACGCGGCAGCAGGATGGGAACAGAGTCTCTAACATGGCTGCTGGATGAGTTCGACACCATGTCCGTTACTCGCTCCAACTCCCTGCGGCGCGGGAGTCCTCCAACACACCCTCGCAGGGACTCGAGCTCTTCAGGAGGAGGTGGAGGGCAGGAGAACGGAGATCCTCAACACAGACACTACTCAGACAGACAAGACAGGTGAGACGATGAACTACAGCTCCCCGTGGAGTGATAATCGTGCACATTTGCCTCGTTCCAGCTTCCTCGGAAGTTGGATGCCGGAACTGTTGAGTGCGTTCTCGTAAAGTCGAAAAAACGGAAAAGCAGGGTTTGTTTTGCTTCTTAGCAAGGTAGAGCAATTCATCCATTACTACCAATACAGCATAAAACAAAACACCACTGCAGCACGTTCATGGATGCATCCTAATCTCTGGACTATCCATAGCTTATTTAGTGAGTCACAAATGCACAACAGTGGCAGTACAGATTACAAGTTTTGCATATTTTAATACTGCTTACGTTCACTGCCACCATTTTGGATTGTTAACTCGGGTTGATGAGGCTGAGATAAGGGCGTGTTCCAATTCTGACTTCCTCTGGAAGGCACCATTACCCCCTACACACCAAATGTTTTCAGGACCAGCTAAAGAAAGCTTACTCATGAGTATTGGATTACTTAAGTAGGAGTGAAGAAACTTAGTAAATTGTCATGAAATCTAAACTATACTGAAATGATATTGTGTACTTACCATAAATGTTCTTTTATATTTTAAGTAGTTTTTGTGTTAAGTTTCAGTTTTTGATTACTCTGTTTGTTTATCTTTTGTTTTGTTTTATTACGTGGCATTTTTTCAGGTTGTCAGCACAGTCATGTAGACATCCCAGTCTCAATAAACATCTGCAGCAAAGGAAAAAAATGAAGATATTGTCTGAGTTTTTTTATTTTGACTGAAATGACCTCCGTTTACAAAAAATAATTAAACAGAAAGAAAACTGTACGGGAAATGTCTTTGCTTTCGTTCTTCTTGACACAACCTGCCTAATGAGGCTTCAGTCCTTTTGTTCATTCAGATTTGGCATGTCAACATGACCGTGAGTCTTCTGTCTTCACTGCAAGCTATGTTTATATCATAAAGTCTATTTTGAACAGACAAACACCCTCTGTAATAAACTGTAATAAGTAAAAATACTAAAACTCAACTGGAAACAACTTGAAAATAAATAAAATGCAAAATAAAGGAGAAATGCAAATTAATGAAATAATATAAAGTTATTATAAATCTGTTCTGTATTTACATTTGTGTCGATGTGATTTTCAGAGACCGACTCAGACAAGACCAGCAGAGCGGAGGTGACCCCCGCCACCAAGGTCAGCGCGGAGTCCGTCCTCCTCAGACAGATGAGGTGATCCAGGGCCGCCCCCAACAGCAGCCCCGGGGTCAAGAGCCCAACAGAGCCCAGAGGGACAGACAAGGCCCCCCTCCTCCCCCTCACAGAGACAGACAGCCTCGGGACAGAGACCAGGTAGACACGGAAGAACCTGGATTCACATTCACAGCTGTATTATTATTTTTAAGGCTGTTTGATGCTCAGTTCTTGCCCAGTTTTCTTCTGATTGACTCCCCCCTCACAAACAGAAGGCGTCATCACATTTATCCAAAATTAGGGGGGGAAAATGTTGAAACTGAGAGTAATCTGAAGCCTTTTGCTTCACACTGATATCATGATTGGAAATTTGGGCATGTTTGACATGAATATTATAACAAAAGGTCGGTTGTGGTTCAGTTTGACCCCTTGCTCCTTTAGCCCACATATTCTCGCAAAATAGTGATTCTTATAGAAGTTGCTTAGCCACAGAATTAAACGCTGTATGAATGTGTGTGAGTGGGTGAATGAGGCTTGTAGTACAAAGTGCTTTAAGTGCTCAGAGTAGAGAAGCACTATGTAAGTGCAATTCCATTCACCATTTATATTAAATATTACAGAAAATAAAAGCGTAACAGGCAGTACAAGCACCTCCTCTCTGTCGGTCTCTCCGTGAGTACTTCCCATTAATTTACTTTCTCTGGATTTTTGCCGCTCCTCAGGATCATGGGGCTCAGCGGGATCAGCCTGGTGACCACAGGCCAAAGTCCAGCTATGTGGCACGGGACAGCAGTCCTCAGTCTCCCAGAGACAAGAGGCCTCTCTCAGGACCCAACATACGCACCCCAAATCTGCCAATGTCTGAGGGAGTGATGAAAACTGCTCAACAAGCCACACGGCCGTTTAACACATACCCGCGGACAGAGAGCGATGGCGGGCGCAGCCCCACTGGACAGGTAGGGGTGGGAACCCTCAGGGAACCAGTGATAAAATCACAGACGTGTCTAAACTGAGCCTGCTGGCAGATCTCCAGATCAGATTTAGCTGCTTTCTTTGTGACGGTTACCATAGCTCCATAATAATCCTGACACTCGTGCACCTCACGAGATGTTGGAAGATGTTGTGACAGAAAAGCTTCATTTAGATTTAAGTTTGTGCTTAAGTTTGGCTCTCTTTTCCAGGTGGGTCGACACCATGAGTCCTCACCTCAGAACGGCCCCTCTAGCGGCTCCGTCCGAGGTTCCTCTGGCTCCAAACCCCCTATAAGCCACCCACACCCTCATCACTCTTCGCACCCCATCCTGGCCCCCGAGTCCTCCCAGCTCCCGCACACCCCTCACCCCAACGTTCCAGCCCCACGACCCCCTGTACCCTCTGGGCCCGCTGCATCGGGTGCTCCTCCTCAGGGCCGCTCACCACAGAGGGAACCCCAGAGAGTTTCCCATGAGCAGTTCAGGGCGGCACTGCAGATGGTGGTCGATCCGGGCGACCCGCGGACCTACTTGGATCACTACATTAAGATTGGTGAGGGCTCCACAGGGATTGTGTGTATCGCTACGATGAAAACCACAGGAAAACTGGTCGCCGTGAAGAAGATGGACCTGAGGAAACAACAGCGCAGAGAACTCCTCTTCAACGAGGTAAAAGATCTGTTTGGCAATTTAAAAAGGTCAGAGTTAACATGCCAGATTATGGCAAAAAGTACACAGAAGTAGGGAATGTAGAGCGTTTGGTTATTCCAGTTGGCTCGTTTCCTCTGCACTTTTTACTGCACTGATGGCCATTGCCTTAACTAGCTGTGAGGTCACTGATCTCTGGAGATCTGTAATTGATATACTTTTAAAAATTTACACAAGGCAGTGTATGAGGTTTTAGGTGGCTTTTATTTTGAAAAGGGTCCATGGTAAACGTACAAACCCAGAAAAGTTAGGACACTGTGTTAAATCTAAATAAAACCAAAATGCATTCTCAGTCAGATTCAATTATGTTTTTGTATATTTAAAATTTATGAAGTTTGATACGTTTTTAACACAATAAACAATCAAAATTTAACCCAGTTTAATCAGCACAGTGAAACATTGTCAATACAAATGTTGCGTTTGTATTTCAGAGGCATTCAGAAAGCTGGCTGAACCAGAGAGGAGACGAGATCTTTCTCTGTTCATACAGATCTGTTTTTTTTTAATAGTCTCAAATCTAAAAATAATATTTGATGCTTTCCAAACATAGATTTTTATGTTAATACATCAGAGTGGTAGGAAATGCATGAAATCTCTCCCCACACTCGAGTCAAGATAAAACCAATACAGTAAGTAAGAAGTCGCCTTTAGACACATCTCAGGAGCCTGCGCTGCCGCCTGAAGCGTTGTGGGGTTCACGCTCCATCTCGTCTTCACCTCAGTTGCAGATTTCCGCCTTGGATTTTAAACACTGGACTCCCTTCATGAGTGACGAGGCAGGGCTTCAGTGCGATCAAAGTAATGTGATGATCCTACCTCTCTGTGTGGTAACTGCAGGTGGTGATCATGCGGGACTATCACCATGAGAACGTGGTGGAGATGTATAACAGCTACCTGGTGGGGGATGAGCTCTGGGTCGTCATGGAGTTCATGGAGGGAGGAGCGCTCACTGACATCGTGACACACACAAGGTGAGAGAGAAACTTTATACATCAGTCATTTATGCAGCACCTCGCAGTATTAAATGGCTATAATAATAACAATAATAAGAGTAAAAATCCACCTGTCTATTCATTTTCTTAATCACTGAGACATTTCAGGGTTTACTGAGTTCTCCCAGCTGCAATAGTGATATGAATTACCAATATATACACACACTAAACCTTAATTTATGCATATGCAGTGAATAAACATGGAGCCTATCTAAGTATCTGACACTGATGCAAGCATGTGTGCACATGTTGATCTCCATGTTTGCTGTATGACCAGTAGCGAGGCCGTTCAAGGCTTTATGAGTGATTTAATAAAGTCTCAAAATGAATACAAACTTTAGCTGTAAGGCGGTGAAGTAAAGCAAGAAAAAAGGTGATGTCAGCTAGTTTCTGTTAGCTTAGCTCCAGTGTTCAAGCTAATGAGGACTGAATGCTGGAATTTAAGGAGGAGAAAATTAGTTCCAATTTTTTTTACTGTATAGATTTGTTTTTTTGCGATGTTTGCTAGTTGAAAGAAACCAAAATACTTTAGGCACTGTACCCATTATATTCCTTTTTCATATGCTTTAAGCCATTTACGTCTGCCCCTTATTAAGCTGTTTGTTCACCAGATATGATTTCCGCCATAAGGGGGCGCTGTCTTCTATCTATTCAGCACAGAAACGTACTGCATTGCATCTGTGTCATTTTACATTCCACGCAACAGGAGTGAGAGTGTTTGGCAGACTGAATCATCTAAGTCTAAAACGCATAGGGGCTTTTTTTTCTATAAATGTCATAAAGTAAATTTGGATTGGTGTGATGGGAATATTTTAGTCATGTCACGTAAATAATTTCTGTCCCTCTGAAAACATTTAGGTAATACATTATGATGGATGTGCTAGTTTCACCACCCTCATCTTGCTGTTATATACAGAAATGTTTAACGGTAAAAGACCGATAACCTGCATGAGCTAATGAAACAGTTCTAGGTCTTATTTACCAAAGTCACTGAAATCTTGCCCAGGCAGGTGGTTATTTTAGGCCTGGAGACTTGCAGTACACTGATAGAAATGATGATGACGATGAAGAGGAAGCCAATTTGCTCGTTAGTTTACAGAAGTAGGAACATTCAAATTTATTAACATATGACCAGAGAATAGGGTTTAAGCCCCACTTGTGAAAATGCTAACAAACTGTGCTGATTGTTGTAGGTCAGAAAATGTGATGTTGTTTAAGTAAACAATGATTTGTTTGCTAATTTTGTCAATTTTCTTAAATTTAATCAGATAATTTAATTTCATGTTATTTGGAACTGACTGTGTTTTAGCTTTAATATCTTAAGTTTGTACTAAAAGAGGTCTTGAAGTCTTAAATTGCATTTGTGTTTACATGTAGACACCCTTTGTGATGCGTATTATTGTAGCTCAAGAACTTTTCACTCCTGACTGTGAACTGAATCACAAAAACTGGTGTCTCTATTCGTCTGCAGGATGAATGAGGAGCAGATCGCCACAGTGTGTCTGTCCGTCCTGAAGGCGTTGTCTGTCCTTCACACACAGGGTGTGATCCATAGAGACATAAAGAGCGACTCCATCCTCCTCACTCATGACGGACGGGTATGTACTACACTTCTGTAAGAATCAGTTTAAGTTCCTGTTTTGCAGTGTAACACTCAATAAAACTTCTCCGGAAGGAACAAGCGTTCAGATGTTGTCAACATTTTCCACAGAATTAATTTGTATTTCTCTGCCATTGCTCTGACATGTGCATCTGTAAATGCAAAAAGACAAAGTCATAGTATTGCATATCAGCAATAATCAGCTGACTTTCATGTCAGTTCCTCTCATGAAAAGAACTTTACGATGATAACCTCGCCCAGCCCTGCAGCCTCAGTGAGCTCCGCACATCAGCGTGTGAACTGGTTCTCCAAATGCTCTGGTTTCTGGTTAGAGCGACCCTCAGCTCACAGTGGATTTCCAGAGCAGAACAAAAACTGTCTTCTGAAGGAATGTGGGGTTTGAGTCAGTGAATAAGAGAGCAGCTAAATGCCACTTGGTCATCCTGCCGGTGGGGTTGCGATTGGCAATTGTTAGCTGGTTTGCAGGGACTCATCTTTCAAAATAATTTTGAGGGAATTAAAACATGAACAACGAAGAACTGCTTTAAATTATGTACGAATGTCTGACATGTTTTTTCCATAGAACCGAACAGTTTTTTTTTAATGTTGGAGCAACACAAGAGAAACCCCAGCCAGCTGATCGGTCAAAGTTTCACAGGAAGGTGAATCATATAGTTCTGTTTTTAAAACAACGGCCTCACACTCGTGGTTTTATGTCAGACCACAACGTAGTTGCTGAGAAAGTACTTTTTTAGCAAAAGACTGTAACAGACCTTTTATCACCGAGCGTCTTTTATTAGTCATACGAAGAAGAGCACAAATATCATAAATCGCAATGTTGTGCATGTCTAAATATAGACTTACACATGACCGTTGAAGTATCACCAAAGGAGATTCGTTTTCCCTCAGACCCTCGTATGCCTCGGCGGTGCTTGCAGAGGGCAGGAGAGCCCGTCGATAGACAGAACTCGCTGACCTCCTGAGCGTTACTGGGGCTGGGACAGCTTGAATTAAAACTTGTCCTCCACTCGATTATGTGGGTCACAGTGGCAGAGCCTTCTATGACAGGGGTGTTGTTTCTCTGGTCCTATGATCACTGAGCTCTCCACCCCCACCCTCAGTTCCCTTACTGGAGTTTGCACAGTGTTTTTGTTTTTTTTGTTTTTTTGTTTTTTTTTATAATGTGGTGCACTTTCAGTTTAGCAAGTGTAACCCAGATTTTTTTTTACTATTCAGAAAAGAGCTCACAGCTGCTGAATGTGCTCAGTATGGGGCTGTACATAATGGGCAACTTGTGGGCTGCAGTTTTTTGGGGGGAGTTTTTTTGTTTACTCGTTTGCATGTTGAGTGTTGGATTAATCTGTCACAGGAAACCATTTTAAACTAAATAAAACATGTTAAGCGTGAGACTGTCAATTGATGAGGTAGAGCTTTGTGGCCGGCTCACCTCTCCATAGGTCTCTTTAAGGATTAAGACTTTTAGGACTTTGGGCTTATGCTTGACGTTGAGGTGAAGGCGTTTGGTACTTACTCATGATGGTTAAACTTCATGATTAAGAGATGTGAAAAAGCCTTGATGTCAAAGCTAGCCAAATAAACATGCCCGCGTATGTACTGCACACGGAGTGGAGCAGGCAGCAGTCACTCAAACGGAGAAAAAGTGTTTTGGTAAAATATAAGAAAACATTCATCCAAATACTGTCAAACTTGTCACTGCCTTTAATCCAGCCTGCACCAGTATACCTGCCACGTTGAAAGTGTACTAGATATAGAGAAAGGGCAGAACAGTCAGATGTAGAGACATTCAGAGTAGAGATGAGCCTGAAATGTCAAATACGAGGAGTTTTCAAACACTTCAAACAAGGGAAGAGAAGAAATTTCAACCCAGGCCTGTGTTCATATCCATGTAAAACACTTTTATGTAATAATTTCATTCCCTTTAACAAAAAGGCTGTCTCTCCTATCTTTTTATTTTTAGTTTTAATTTTAAAATTATTAATTATTAGCTAGTTATACAGTGAGCACAGTTGAAGTATGACTCTTTTCTATTTAAATGTGAGGGTGGGGGTTTCCCAGTAAACCATTACTTAAGCAGAATGCACTAACCACTAATATTAATAGCATTATCAGAGTTGTTTTCTGCTGTAGCGCATCACGCTGCCTGCTGTGAGAAAGGACTATGGCATGCGCCCGTAGTGGTGCAGCTTTATCCCTTCTAGTTAAATTTAGTCTCTTGAGGTGCACAAACTCTGCAGGATGCACTGCAGCCACTGACAAAACCAAGCCCACTTCTTGCATGAGTTAAAATAAAATGGCAGCTAGAAAAAGGAACCAGATGCCTCTTAACCACTACTGCATCTGAGACAGATGCCCAATCGCTTCCTGCCTGGTGACAAGCAAGTTTCTACTTTCTACAGAAAATGAAACCACAGTTAAACCAATAAAAAAAGGAACTTATCCTCTGGTGTGTCATAGTGCACACACACACACACACACACACACACACACACACACACACACACACACACACACACACACACACACACACACAAACGAACTGTGCCTCTAAAACTGAAGAACTCTGCAGGTCTTGCTGACTTAATGTTTTAATATCACTGCTGCCAGAATTTTCTCACATAGGATAAGTTGATGTAACCGTGACGCTGAATGCGTTCACTGTGTGTGTTGTAGCTCTCTCATCACATCATGAAATCAAAATTCTGCAGAAATCCACACACATTTCTTCATAGAAGACGAGGCTCTATATTGTGTACGATGAAATGCCCAAAAATCAGTTCCTCATTAGAAACGTTTTTTGTGCTGTTCCTGTAGAGAAGCGGCTGCCGTGTATTTCTGGCGTCGTTACACCTGCAGTTTCTCCTGGCATTGTGATCATCGTCGTTTGGTGGTTTTGTTTGTAATTCTGTTCACATCTCAGTTAATAGCTCATCAGCACAGAACAACCATTTGCCTTATTATACAGTAAATTATTAAACTGGAGCTCAGCAGTTTGCCACCTTTCCTTTTTTTCATAACCTCATAATCATCTTTGATCTGGATTCACACCCCTTTAGTCAGAAAGTGCAGATTCAGATCACGGATGCTAGGCTGTCTGTAACAGCTGTTAAAGCTGCAATCAAGACCACACGTTTCACTGTAACTCTTCAGCCCTGCAGGGCCGAGTTGGCCCACCACTTCTTAATTCACGTTTAATAATTCGAAGAAATTCCAATGAGAGGAAACCTGCTTATACAGTGTAGTGCGTATGTATTATACACAGACTGAGGTCTTTGCTGAGCCTCTTCTGAGAGCGCACTTGCTGTGCAAGTCACACATTTGATGCTTCTGCATAAACCACTTTGCGCTTGATCACATCTGATGAATGCTTGTGGGTTGATGCCTTTATGAGCTGTGGTTTCGCCATCCCCTCGGCCTCCAGATCTATGCATGACCAAGCGTTTGTCTGCAGTGACACCAAAGCGCTTTGTCTACTCTGTCGTGAGACAGATAAAGCACCTGCCAGCTGTGTTTAATCTTCCTGTGAGACTCTGTGTCCACAGTTTGCTGCAGTAGAATAACATGAGTAAACGAGCGTTAACATGGCAGAAATGTTTCTATTGTAATGTCTCCAGTAGTGTTTTGGTAGCTCTAATGACCTTCAGATTGTTTCATTTATTTATTGTATGATGTGTTGGCTAGTTTTTCAAACACTGCAGATTCTACAAACACAAAGTGTTAGCTTATTATTATTATTATTATTATTATTATTATTTAAATTTCATCTTTGGAGGGAAAAGGCTCTAAGGGAGGGATTATATTTGCTTACTGACACAGATGGACACCACAGATGAGTCATTCCTGTTCTCCTTTTTTCCAAGTAGACTTGGAGTCCATCTGTAGGGTTTGTGTTGAAGTCCTCATGGTCCCAAAAAAACTGGTGGGCACGCAGATGTTTGCATGCAGCCTTGTGCTCAATGTCTGATGAGGAAATTTACATCACTTGAATGCAAAACTTTTAACACCCACACAAATCATCATCACCATCTGACAAATCTTATTAGTCTAAATACTGAATGCTGTTGAAACTCAACTATATAAAATACTCACCCATACAGCACTAAAACTGAAAGCACAACTTCCATACATGTCTAAAGACTGCAAATGTATGAAGGGTGGCAGGTCCTCTAAATGATTTTCTAAGAATATTTTTCTTTATCAGTGTAATAATAAACAGTATAAACCCCCACAACCTTCTTAGAGGAAACAAGTTTAAGAGTATAACCAAAAATAAATAAATTCTCACCGTTTTATTGCCTGTAAACCAGCCTCATAGTTAAAAACATGGCTCGGTTAACATGAGTCTAAAGTGGCATGTCTAAGGAGTACACTTCCCAGAATAAATTGTTTCCCCGTTGTAAGCAGAGGATGTCTTGCTCCATCCTAGTGATTAGCTATTTCCAGTATCTGTATTAGTAGTTAAAGTTTCAGTAAATTAAAAAAATCAAGTCAGAGTGTCATCTGTTAGCACCCTGAATGAACCTAAACGGGTTACAATAAAACATGAAGCACTGACGTGCATGCAGGCTCTGGGGGAAGTAGCGGTCTGCTTATTTGAAAACCGTAGTTTGAAGTTCTCTGGGTGGTCTCGTTCTCTCACGGAGTGCTTCCTGTTGGCAGCTGTGGTGTTTTGGTGCTGGGCTGGGTTTTACTTGCTGCTTGTGGTTTGGCCTGGCAGGGGAAGCAGAATCAGCCAAGCAAGAAGCGTTTCTCGGCAGAGGGGCGAGAGTGTTCGTTGCGTCTGAATGCACCTGCGTGCTGAGCGCTGCATTTGTGTGATGGTTTCATCCTCCTACGGTAAGGTCAGGCAGTGGGTTTTTGTTCTGGGTTGTGCTGTATCGTCTGCTGGAGCTCAGTGACCATCGTGTTCATGTTTGTGTATGGTGGTGTTCACACATGTGCAGTGTGAACCACTTCTCCTAACAGGCCGTTTCATTTCTCTTTGTGAGTAATCTGAACCCAGCAGCCAGCACTGTGGCAGACACTCAGCACAAGGCTCAGTGTCTGAGTGTGCAGCCATGCAAAAACTTTCTCAGAAAGAGGTGTGGATGGCAGCGATGCCTGACTGACATGAGGTCATGTGTGGTTCATCAGATAAACTGTGTAGAATATTTATTTTTATGCGGCTGAAACAGTAAACCGATAACCATTCTGGCTCTGTTACCAGGAGTCTATTATCTAGTATCCAAGTGGTGTTTTACACAGAATCAGATTGTATATGTGTGCATCATGCAGGCAGGAAAGTACACCCACACTTATCTAAACAAATGAATGAATAATTGCACACACACACTTGGGGAACTTCAGATCAGCTGAGCTTAAAGTCACTTCCAAATTCAGTCCACTAACTCCACCATCTTAATCTGAAGGTAGCTGCAGTCTTAGCCTTTGGCGTCTATCTGACCCATAGCTGAACCGTAAAAGATGTTTGTAACTTCCAGGTATGAAAGGTGCCCAGCTGGGATCACCTTGACTCTATAGAGGTTTTGGGGAAAACATGCCTCAGCTCTCTGTCTCTGTAAACTCTTATTTGTTAGTTTTTATTGAACTGAGTGAACATGAGGGATGAACCAGGGCATCGTCATTGGCTCAGTATCATCCCTTCTTTGGTCAGATTGTGTGGAGAACATCAGACTTCATTCATCTTTTATATACAGTTTACACTCTGACTGTAGGGTGAGTGAATGATATCAAGTAACATGACACAGGAAGTGCTGGAACCAGCTGTTTAGCAACAACAGAGCGTTCAAAATAAGAGCTATGGGGACTGCCCACAAATGAGACTCAAAATGAGCACGAGCTGCTCGCTCAAGTAAAGTCTGTTTGAGAAAAGCTGTTTGATGTTAACAATAATGTTCCTGTTTCTTCTTGTCTTCTTCTCCTCCTCCCTCTCCATCTGCAGGTGAAGCTGTCCGACTTTGGTTTCTGTGCACAGGTGTCTAAGGAAGTGCAGAGAAGGAAGTCTCTGGTTGGAACTCCATACTGGATGGCACCAGAGCTCATATCCAGATTACCTTACGGACCAGAGGTAACACTCTGGCTGTGTTGTCTGTCAGGATAAACCTGTATTTTTGTCTCCACCCCTCACTGGTGGTCTCTCCTCTCTGTGTCCAGGTGGATATCTGGTCTCTGGGTATCATGGTCATAGAGATGGTGGATGGGGAGCCACCGTACTTCAATGAGCCGCCACTCAAAGCCATGAAAATGATTCGAGACAACCTGCCACCCAAACTGAAGAATCTGCACAAGGTAGAGCAACAGAAGAAAGGGCAATAAGCTGAAAACACCAGAAATAAACCAGACAGATCAGCTTTTAATAAAACCAGCCTTTGTATGAAACACAGTTGAGTTGGCAGAATTTAGTGTTGCAGTTTCCCCTTAGTGACAGAAACACAATCAAAAGCACAGAAATTTTAGTTTTATATGAAAGCAGAACTTCTGCTTCCACAAGAGGAAGAATGGAGTGGTGGTGTTTATGGCCACTGCTAGCACAGGTGTGATTATAATTTGTCCTTATTTTAATGTTGCATGAGCGAAATGACATGCAAGGTTGAAAGGAGTGTTCAGTAATCTGCAACTTTGATTTCTACTTTGTGTCATCAAGCAACAATGACAGAAGTTATCTGTGGCCTGGCTCAGGTCCTGGTGCTGATGCCACCTGAACTAAAGAGTCCCCAAAAGTTGCTTCTGTTCGTCTGGATGTAGCGTTTTCAGTGGGAGAAACGTTTCATCACTCATCCAAGTGACTTCTTCAGTCAGTCCAAGTTACTTGGATGAGTGATGAAACGTTTCTCCCACTGAAAACACGACTCACCAGATGAACAGAAGCAACTTCTGGAGATTTACCTACCTGGATGATTGAGAATGCATCAAAACGAGCTAAAGAGTATCACATCCATCAGGGCAGTACGCTTTCAGATTAAAAGCAGTGTTCAAAGGGAGCTAAGACTCTCATTTCCTTCTTGATATTTTTAATCCTGGGCACTCCCAGAGTAACTCTACATGATTCACAATTCAAAATAATACTACTTTTATTTATTCTGGATCCCTCGGTGCACACGGTCTGAAAAAAGCTGCTTCTGTGCAGCTTCCATGTGCCTGAGATGACCGTATCAGGCATGTCTGCTCTCAGGGACATAAAAACAGTTTGAGACTGTTTTTGAACTAAAATATTTGAGTCTTTGGCTTGTAACAGTGTTTTTCCTGCCTTTGGGGCTTGTAACTTCATCGGCATCTAAACACAATCGGTAAACATTAAAGTACAAGCTTCAACTTTTATTCATGTTTTAACAAAACAAGCAAACTGTGAGTAACTAACCAATGTGGTTAAATGAAGCATCTGATTGGTTGTTAGATTAACAGCTGGATGTTTTGGCGTCAAGCAATTAAAATCTTAACTCTAGCATCAGTAACACCTGGATGTCTCTTTTCTCCCAGGTCTCCCCTCTGCTCAAAAGCTTCCTGGACCGGATGTTAGTGCGAGACCCGGCTCAGAGGGCCACCGCCAGCGAGCTTCTCAAGCACCCGTTCCTGTCGAAGGGGGGGCCGCCGTCCTGCATCGTGCCTTTGATGCGGCAGAACAGGATGAAGTGAGATAATACGCGCCACTAAGACGCCTGGACTCTGGAGATGGTGTTACAGGATACTCCTGCACACACAGGAGTGACCCTCAGAGGTCACAGACAGGAGACGTGAAAACAGGGTGTGCAGGAGTATCCTCTGTGAGTCACTGAACTGCGAGAGTGAATTCCATAAAACAAACAGAGGCAATAAGGTGGAGTGTGTGTGTGTGTGTGTGTTTCATACATGTGTGTGTGAGCAGCAGAGGAGCCTCCTGTAAACACTTTTACCTGAAGAGCCTCAATTGGAAAGATTAAGAACTGTGGATCTTTTTTTGCTCCTATCTGTGGACCCTGCCTGGATTTGAGGTGTGAAGGTGAGGTTTTGCACACCAGTCTGATGCTTTGAAGGAGCCGAGAGCCCATTGGCTGATTTTTAACATCACTATTGGACAATCTGTAAGCCGATTTTCTTTCTTTCGTTTTTTTTTCCCTGCATTCGGAGACTGTCCTCATCACAGCCAGAACTTACTACTGAGAGAGGAAATCTTGTGGCTCCGACTTTATTCTGTAGCCTTAAAAACACTAATTTCCTGTCGTAAACAAGCAAACGTACACTAAGTGAAAAAGTAAACACTGGAGTCGTGGTTTCAGATGAATTTTCTTCTTCTTTTTCTCCTGAAGTACAATGAACATAGAGAGCTATATCACTTGTGATGTTATACTATCTGTTTTGTGATTGTTTTATTATTGTTGTAAAGTGTTTCCTGGTTTATTTTAGAGTGAGATGTGGTGATTTTTTTTCTTAAGCACTGTTGATGAGAGATAGAAGCTGCACTCCCAGTTTGATTTTGTTTTGTAGAGAAAGACCACATACAGACACACAGCCCCTTAAACCTGGGTCTGAGTGTCTGAGTCACCCCCTGGGTTTGGTTGATTTTCACTCGTGTTTTTAGAACAGTAGGGTTTAAACGCTCACTCGACGCTCACTCGACAAACTAGAAAACGAGCCTGACTTGCTGCTCGTTGGCCCGTCACTGAGCTGTTTTTATTCTGTGGTCCTTTCATGTCTTTGTCCAAAGTTTCCAGCTGCTGACATTGTTCCTCTGCTCGTTTCGTGTTTGATTGCCACTTTGAGTCCACTCTGAAATAAGACAATACCAGGTCTCTGTCACGCAGAGGCTTTTATTTATAGGACGATGTTAACACTACTCCACCTCACAAACAGAAGTGTCAGCCATGATTAAGAAAAGCAGCTTCGTTGTCGATGAGCTGTGCTGCTCACGCTCCAGCGGAGAGTGTGTCTGTTGGAGATGTAACACTCGTGTGAAAATCTGCTTCCAGCTGCTAATAATGTAGAGATGTTTAAAAACTAAAGGAAGCACGAGACCTGAGGCACAGATCTACCCTTTAAGGGACAGGTTACCAAAATCAGGCTTGTTCATTTTTCCTCTGGACTGTTTTGCTACTTATGCATCTGGATCATTTTGGTGCGAGTCGTGCTGTTTTGGAGATATCAGCCTTTGCTTTAATATAATTCAACTAAATGGTTATTAAAGTGCTGCAGAGCTTGCCATCATTTTACCCGGTTACTCAAACGAACAGTTTGTTTCATGGGGGAACTGTTTTTTTTCCAGTGAATAGAAGCATGTGGCCTGCTATCGTTACAGCTCAGCCGAGAGGGAGGACATTAATGTTGTGGTGCAGCGTCTGTTTATTCAGCTCTTTGGCTGCACAGAGAGAGGAACTGTGCAAATTCAACCAGCACACATGCTTTGGAGTGTTTGCGGCCCTCTAAAAAGCCAACGGGGTTGGGTCAGATGCTGATTGGTTGATAATCTGACACAGCAAGAGAAGAGAACAGCAATAAAGTTCCTCGCAAAGAGGAAGAAATGCAACCAAAAGAAACTGACGAAAGTGGAAAGTTGTCATTCTTTTTAACACTCGGTTTAGCGACAGAGAAGAAAGAGAGAGGGTGTGTATTTTGACTTCTGTCACCTAAAAACAGTCAGCTGCTGGAGCAACAACAGCTCAGAGTTTACCATATTTTTTGGCACCACTCCCTGGTAACAGTACAAGTTTCAATATGTAAATGTGGACCTGCAAGCTCTGCTGGTGCACAACCATTAGCCTCTCGACACGGGCCGCTTACACTTCCTCCTGGAGAATGATACGCTTTCAGATGTGGTTTGGTTGAGAGAAAATAGTTCCTGCATGAAAATTCTTGGTTTTTGTATAAGGGCACTTTTGTTGAGCTTATCGTGCTTTCAGGACTATTTAGTTCCACAATTTTCTAAATCCATGTTCTCCAAACCTGCACAACTCGCACCAAAACAATCTAAATGGGTAAAGAGCTCTGATGGGTAGAAGAAGAATATGGAAATGCGATTTTTTTATTTTTTTTTTCGGCCTGCCCTTCCTCTTTTAATTTTCTTGCAGCTCATAGAAATCATAACCGTTACCAAATGATGACGACTCAAGTCCCAAATTCCTCCTTAGGCGGCTGAAATCGACTGACAGTATCACAGTTTGGTAAAAATAAACTAAAACCTAAATATGAAAAAAAATCGAGATCTCTTTAGTTTCAGTGAAATATCAAAGTAACCCGAGGATTGGGCTGTCTACACAACCACATTACAGCAAACTGAAACATGCAGACCACTCAGGAAACTGATTTTAAATGAAGAATTTTTAAATAAATAAAGATATAAACTAATAAATGAAAACTACTTATAATAGTTCAGTTTGATTTTTCTTTTTTTTTTCTTTTTTTTTGGGGGGGTATGCTTCTGCCCTGGCAATCCTAAGATCAGTAAACAGAAGTCATTCCATGAAAACTTCCCTTCTTCCCGCCTGACCTGCTCAGAATCAGCTGATTTTTCTTCATGTACAATAACTTTAGTATATTTCATGAAGCCGTGCATAATTTTGCTTTTTCGTCGCAGACCATCAAGAGTACAAAACTTTGCACTTTTAATGACGAGCAAGCCTCTGTTAGGGGCTGTAACTCTGAAAGTATGAAGGTAAAATGTTGCACAGCTTCATTCCATAAACTGAAGTTGGTGTAAAAAAAAAGCAGTCAGCTGATTCTGAGGGGGTCAGGCTGACATTTTCAGACTTAACTACCCATCTGAGATCTGTGCAGTGTGTGACTGTGAGCAGTCGTTCTTAGAACGATGGAAGGAAAGCTGCTTCTGCTGTGTTCCAGCGCCCTGCAGGGAGACGGAGATAAACAACCTGCAGACGCATTCCTATCTCGGCCTGTTTCCATTCCTTCTTTGTCTTCCAGTTCAGCCTCCACATCCAACCAGAACTCGGTCAGGTGGCTTTTTATAAACTGCCAACCCAGAATACTTCCAATCGATGGACACAGGGAAACATGTAGCACACTTACAGGTGCCTTCTGCTTTTTGGAAACACTCCTGGAGGTGTATGATTGGGTGGCCTTTAGCACATTTACTGTACTTGACATAAATGTATTGTTAACCATGCTGACGCAGCAGCTGTCTAACTGACATATTTGAAGCTTTGTACAAAGATCAGCAGCACAGAGTAGAAGCACGTCGAAGCAGGAAGTAGGTTTTAGTTCAAGCTCATTGTTTCCTAACATTGTTTATCATTTCTGCAAAGCACAGCTAGCTGCGGTTTGAAGATGGTTAAAATGACACCCTCTTTTCCAGCTGCGCAGGACTGCTGGAGTATTTTGCAAGTCCAAAATAACACGGGGTGCAGTTCATCCTCCATCTGAGAAGAGCTGTTTTAGCTCCACCCCCTTTAACCCAACTAACTTCTGATTAAGAATAATTTTTGACCCATTCATTTCATTCACTATCCAGCTTAGTGTTCGAGGCTGTCCCACTTTAATAGGGTGAGAAACGGGGAACAGATGTGACAGTTTGGATGACTATTTGACTGCTCAGTGAAAAAATAGTTTTAAATTATACACGCCTTCCCTTTTTTTTAGCGATAGACTGTATATAAAAGATGTCTGACTGTGCATAAACTGGATAATCGGCATCTGACTCTAAAAATGAAATCTTTACAAAAAAGACCTCTATACAGAGTAGCTGCTCCCTTTTGGACATTTAGAAGAACGCAGGTGTAAAGCTTTGTTTTTGACACTGGATTGCTTCTGTGGTTTTTATCAGATGTGACATCAGTGAGCCTTTATTCTGTTTGCCAATAACAAAAATAAAAGAAGACAACCTGCTCCTGGTGTCCAGGCGGCAGACCAGTAGAGCCTCCGCACTGATGCTGACGTGTCCAACTCCTTAATGAGGTCCTCTAATCTTTAACAAACCCTAGCTTTAAAAAAAACAAACAAAAACAACAGCTTATACAACCCTGGTGATTTTCCTTTGGTTGGAGGCCAAAACATGTTTGGAAGCAGCTGCTCGATATTTGAAACTTTGGCCTTGTTTTCAGGGATTTTTCCAGTCTTAAAACGAGCGTTTACGCACGTGAGAACATGTCAGCAGGGTCTGCGTTACCTTCACTGGTAGAAATGTGTGATTTCAGCTTACTTAAGACCATTTCATAAACAAAAACAGTACGCCTGTGTTAATGATACCCTGGTTTTCTTTGGCACAGGCTAAAACCTGGAATTTCTGCAGGTTTAACATCCACTGCCCTGACAGCACAGATGTGGTAGTATATAAGGAAAGCAGAACCGACCCTGCTTTCATGATGCAGGCTGAAGGATTTCTCAGTGAGAGCAGCATCACCCCGCACAGTTTCACGGTTTTTCTTCTGTGGTTACATTGAAGATGCAGACTCGGTTAGGCGGCACCTTAACCTCGGGGAAAAGCTTTCTTTCAGCCGCTTTAACCTCTGATCATATAATAATGTGTTGAATTTTTAGCTTCAGGCGCTCAGCACTGATGTGCCCATGCCTTCCTGCAGTTTTTCATAAAAGTGGAGGCGGAAAAAGAATAATTTCCACCCCATGAAAACGTGCGTTACGATACTTTCCATGCCCGGGTTTCAATCTGCATGTTTTTGTGCCACCACAGGATGAACGTAGGTTAATTGTAAACCTCGTCCCTGCCGCTCTTTTTTTCCTTCCTCTTCAGAAGCATCCGCTCAGTTGAAACGTCTCGCAGGCGTTTTGTACTTTGTCTTCTTGGCAGCTTCCCAGGCTGTAAATTATCATCTGGATGTTCTGTGGTGAAAAGTGGAGCAGGCTGGTAATGAGTCACCGAGCGCAAAAGGCGAATGAAATGCCGGACTGGATGACAATCTTTATTTAGTGATTGAAACACTCTGAACTTTGCTGTTCTCTGTTTTGTGTATCGATCCCAGATAAGCCTCTAAATTCAGCTTTAAACTGCACGTTTTCACACTGATTAACACGAAGACTGGCCTCCTGCTAATGCCGCTGATTCTTGTTGGGTTTTTATTGGCTGTATTTCCTGCTGAACTTTGTTAATCTGTTATAAGTTGCTGGTTAAAATGACTGGCTCATACTGGGGGCACTGGAAAAGCAGAATAAGAGTCCAACTCTTAATTGTTTTGAGGCCACATCAGCCCCAACATTAAAACCACTTAAACCTCGTCCCTCATCCTGGGCAGCTCTGGTCTGTCTGGGCAGGAGGCTTTTTTTCAGATAGCCAGTGGAAATAGAACCTTTTATATCGATTTAGAGTAGGACTGCATGTCTGGCAGCAGTTCTTTGGGGTCTCTGTGGATCAGGCACCGGGCCGGCTCAGCTTTTAACACATCAGAAGGTCATGGGTTTAAACCCTGGCTGTTTGCTTGCTCTTCCAATGCCTCCTAGGGTTTCTCTGGAAGAACAGTGTAGGCTATCATCTTCCACATAGAGACAGGGGAGGACATCCAGGAGGCTTCCCCAGCAGGACAGCCTCGTTCACCTGTTCAGCCAAAACCCGTGACCAAGCGTGGATCCGCTGAACCACAAAAGCTGCACACGGTCGTAGCTTCTGCCCTCATTTCTCCTTCTCCTTAACTCCTCCAGTCTGTTTTTCTGTGTAAAATGTCTCACCTGCCTGTCCTCCACGCTTCATCGTGCCTTTCACACACTTTCATCAATGATAAAAAACTGAAAAACAATAGCAGCAATCAGAATCGCTCTCGTTTCATGGATGAGTCGCTGCTCCACACGTGCACTCATTCCAGCGAGTGCAGGAGGCGACATCAGCATCAAACTGTAGTGAAGAAGATTAAATGTAAATATTAATTTAAAAATATTGATTAAATGATGCAAGAACAAGATTCTCCCAACACTGAGAAACGTGTTTGTTTAACACAACCGAAAGAAATTCTTCAGCTCAACAAGAAGTCTGTGTCCAGCTGTGAGAGACGGCAGCTGTCGGGGAGCAGAACGTGTTCAGGTCACCTGTGAGAGGTTTGAATTTTGTGGCTCGTTGACACCTTAACCTAGATTTACTTTAATTCGTGCTTTCCGGTTTAATCGGTCACTTCACTGCCCTCAAAACTGCGATGCACAGAGAAACTGGCACGCACGAGACCAACGGCTTCAGTCTCGTAATTTTTAACTTTGTTCTGCGAACGTTTCGCGTGTTTTTCTTGCAGTAGAAACGTCTGGTTCGTGAGTCGAACAGAACACGTCCACGATGAAGGTCTAATATGAAACATTGCAAGTAAATTAAATATGTTTTTGGATGTTAGTGCGCAGGAGTCTGTTCATAGCTGTTTTTAAGTTTTTCTTTCTGTTGTGTGTGGAGTTTCTTTTGTTTTGTTTTTTTTTAATTGTCCCAAACAGCGGCCCTGATCCCGGGTCAGATCGAGTCCCTTTTAGTCTGGTGACAGTTTTTTGTCATGTTGTAAAGACGCTCTGTTTTTTGTATCACCCCCGTTTGATCAGCTGTCCTTTATCAATGTGAATCTTGTTCATCTGGTGTGCCAGATGTTGCTTAAGTAGCCGTAACTACGTGTCCGTGGACCAGATTGTACTGCTGTGTGTGCAGACACGTCGCGATTTCATGCCTTAACATTTACAGCCACTACTTGACAGACAACTAACTGACTCTGACGCTGGGACCGCTGGTGATGGGGGAGAAGGACACTTCCATGATGCTTTTATCCTCTTCTCATCTCACATATCTGAGGGGTCTTCATCATTTAAACATGCTTAAAGTGACAGCTCTCACTGACATTCCTCACAGACATCTGATTGATTGATGGGGCCAGGGAAGAGGTCTGGTCCAAAAGGATTTTTTTTTCAGGAAGCAGGGCTGCTAACTTTCAATTTTCCTACAGATCTGTCAGAGGCGTCCTGTGGATCATTTTGTTAACAGGGTTCAGGGTTCAGTGCCTTTCTTTGAGGCATCGTTTTTAAAAGTTTTCCTGCTTCTTGGGAAAACTCCTGCAGGACCTTCCTCTGGTTTCCACAGCGAACGAGTAACTGACTGGAATACAACAAACGGCCTGTTCAGATTTCCACTGACTTGTTGAATATCTGATTTTGTTGATGTGTTGTTTTGTCAGACATGCGAGCGACTACCTGCACCGTTTTTGTAAATGTCACTGGTGTTGTAAAAACATAGATTTTACTCTGCAAATGTTACTTTTTTGCAAATACAGTTTTTGTAAAAGATCCACAGAATCTGTGTGTTTCTTATTTCCTTTCTTCGTGTGCCTGGTGTGTTTGAAATGTTGGTCGTGCATGAATGTGTTTACATGGTGGAAAACAAACACGACTCAAAGAGCTTGGCCCAGTTACAGATCAGAGGTTCTTACAGAGACACGGACCAGAATTCATTTTAAAGATGGCGTCTTCATGCTTTGGTATGTGGCTCAGTGCAGCTTAACCCTTCCTCTATGACAGCAGCTTGCGGCTCTTCTGGCCACGTCTGAGGTCTCGATGACCTAAATAAGCAAATATGACAGTAAAAAAGTTTTTGTTACATTCTCATTTCTAAACATATGTTACCTGAAAACTGAATTTGAAACATTTAAATTAGTGTGTCAAGCTGGCTCCTCATTCTCGTGCCTAACCTCTGTGGTAGCAGTTAAACAATAACAAACGTACGCGTCTGTTCCTGAGTCGTCCTTCACTCCACTTGAGTTTAAGATGCGAAGAGGAGTAGTTCAAAGGCCTGATAGGATCTCATTATCCTAACGCAGCTCTTCACTCTCAGACTCCAGGCTTAATTATAGGTTCATAGTTTGTAAACATATGTTACAAGTGGCCATGGCTGTGCAGAGATGTTTGAAGGGGCGGGTGCTCAAAGTTACAGGGACACATAGAACCAAGCTGAAGAACAACAACCCAGAATCACATCATACTACATCACTGTCTTCAGGTGGGGGACAATGCAAAGCAAACGTAGCCCATGTTTTACCTGATGGGTACAATGTTGCTGCTGATCGTGCTGGAGGGCAGGCCTGTGTTGATCTAGACATGATGTAGACATTAAAAAGTCCACAGGAGAGATGGTAGCTGATTAAACAGGTGTTAGGAGATAATAATGAAATGCAAAGATTGGTGACAGCGCTTGGAACCGTGATCCAGAATTCTTCCCTTATTATTTATTTGTAGTGCGATAATAATAAAGTAATAAGAATTAAAAAATAAAATAAAATCATAAATATAAAAATGTATTTATTGACAAAATAATGTATTTATGATGTTGATTTGTTTGACTATCCACTCTGTGCAGGCAGAATGCTTATTAAATGTTTAAACTGTAGAGATGTAATAATTCTGCTGCTGTAAAATCAGCATTTTGAGATATTTGGGGCATTGGTTAATCGTAATCATGTGACTGATGCAAGCCAGATCCTTTTATTTAGCAAAAATGTGATTACTAGTTAAATGTTATTGTTGAAGGGCACAGGCAGGAGTCCACATGCACACACAAATTTAAAAAACAAAGTAAAAAAGGGAAAGGGGCTGGTGCCAAAGCCCCCTGCACGTGCCTGCAAGTGACTTTAGCTTGCAACTAAAGGGGAAGTCCACACAAGGAAGATATGCATTAACTGTTTTATTGACACGCGGTGGAAAGGATCAGTGAATCAGTGGTGACGTATATGAGCAGAAAGTCTGAAGTCCATCAGGCAGGAAGCGAGAAAAACCAGGTCAGCTCAGATACAAACACATCTGCTCCGCCCACAATTTAAGCAGTAACTGTAACTGAATACAGTTACTCATATTTTGTATTTTAAATATGTAACACCGGTACATGTATTCCGTTACTCCCCAACACTGTCCATAGCAGTGGTGTCAAACACAAGGTGCAGGGTTCACAATCAGTCCAACTAAGACTTCAATCCAAACAACTTCCTGTGAAAAGGGAGTTCTTCCTCCCTGCTGTCAAGTGTGGGATTTTCTCCTAGTATTTGAAAAGCAGTTTTATTTTCCTGATTTCTGCCTTCAGAGCTGCTGAGTGTGTCACAGTCATTAGTTTATAAGCAGGAAGTCGTACATGGATGATATGCAATTAGTGCAGAGATGTTGCCACAGTGAGGCCAAAATCTGACACCTGATAAACTTCTTGTGAGTTTGCTGATGAGCTGATACAGCCACCAGAGGAACCTTTATAAATAAAATAAAAAAAATCACTTGTGTAGCATGCAGGGAGTCAGTGCCGTTTTATTTTTAGTATTTCCGTCAACTCGCCCCGCCGGCGGTGTTCTGCAGGCTGTGGCTCGTCGCTTTTACTGTCAACAGTGAGACTGAAGGGTGGGTTCCTCCAAACAATGACAGCTGTGTTTGTGGTCCCTGTGGGCGTGTGAACCTCAGACAGATGGGAAAGAAGAAGTGAGGGGTTTGCTTGTTTGTATGTTTAGATCTTGTGCTATATTCAAGATGAGTGTGCATCTGTGCCTGTTGGGATGGGTTACCTAAAACTTGGAACCAGGTTGTTTTTGAAATATGTAAAAAGAAAAACTGAATTTGGATACTTTTTCTACTTGTTTTTCTTCCTGTATTCATTCTGCTCCTCTCTTCAGTTGAAATGTGGTTGTTCACACACACACATTTGTGTGCAAGAAGGTCCATTTTATAAAAGATGAGGCCTGAAAAATTAAGTTACTTTAACCTGCAGGGGGCGACTCCTCTGATTAGAGACAAGTTTCTGCTTTTGTAATCTGTGACCCCAGTAAACAGTTTCCTGGTGGGTTTACAACCTCAGTCATTAGCTTGAAGCCCTCCTTAGAGCAACCTGATGGTGGATTTGTAAAGTGTGGTCTAATTTGGTCATTAAAGAGCCCCGCTTTACCCGTGCAGGAGAAATCATGGCTAAACTGTCTGTTTCTGATCATCATGAAAACATCTGGTTTCAAATAAGTTCCAGCACTTCACCTGCGGTTTGCTTGTTTTGACCCTGCGCCCTTGTCTTACTAATGTTACTCACAGTTTCACTAATAGATGACTGTATGAGTGTTGATGTCACATAGTGGTTAGTGAAGCTCCGTCATAAAGACTCAATTTGAAAGTCGTCGTTTCCATCTTGATGTTTTAAAACACTAGAAATAGGTCGATCTAACTGCGACACCTAGGCCCATGTTCATGAGGCAGACACTCGTGAATCACCCGCCCTGAAGAATCCCTCCGTGCTGAAGCAAACAGGGACATTTGTAAATGTGGATATCATGTTTTATAAAATAACACCTGAAACTAATGAAGGAGACACCAAATTCACCAAAGTCATAGACCAAAGAACAGGTAGAGTTGTCAATTTTCAACCAGAAAAGTCGCCCTCTGCTGGACATTTGAAAGAAAAAAGGTTTAAGTCTTTACTTACAAAACCCGAATGCTACGTCCATCTTTTAAATACAGTCTGTGCGTGCAGCTGTCTAGCCTCCAGCAGGGGGCGACTCCTCTAGTAGCTAACAGAAAAAACACATCTATAGAAGAATAGTGGGAATTTTCCTGCTTGTTACATGTAGATTATTCAATTCTTGTGAAACACAGCATGATTTACAGTTTTTGCCTAAATTCATGGGTATCTTGTGTAACATCACTACCATAACACCCATAATCTGTTGCCATCACTGACATGATTCCCAGGGTGTAGTAACACGGCTGTTGACTTACCTGACTATGAGCTGTAGTCTGCTTTGTGTTTAACAAACATGTTAAACAGGCTCAGCTCATTATAACTGCGAGCAGCTCAGCCCACTGCTTAATTAAATGTGCTTCCAGGAAGTCACTTCATCGGCTTTTCAGCTCATTTTAATGTTTCTTTGTATATGTTTATTTTTATTTTGGAACCGGCCACAGTTTCCTTTTCCTAATTGTGCTAAGAGGAACTAAAGCGTTAAAGGGTGTGTGTGTGTGTGTGTGTGTGTGTGTGTGTGTGTGTTTGTGGCTTAAAGAGAGCGTTTCCAGAATATGACGGCAGGCGCGCAGGTGGGCGGTGTTTGGAGGCAGCAGCAACCAATGGGAGGCCTATGTGTCGCTGTCAAACACAGCTGATCGATGAGTGAGGGGAGAACAGCCCAAAAGGTCCCACTTGTTGCTGTGCAGGAGCAGCGATCGTCAGCTGGTCGCGGAGGTCTGATCGACCCTCGGTTCGCGCCCTGAAACCGGTGAGGAAGCACACCAGGAGTCCTCGACAGCCCTGCAGCCGCTCCGGTGCACGATCACCCCGCCGTGCCTCGCTCTCAGCCCTCAGGTGAGCTTTTTTCATATTATTTCTGACATTTTCACTCCCTTCCATTGCTCCATTCACACCGAGGAGGTGTCGGGCTTTGCGCTTACCTGCCCGGTGACGGCGGGATAACGCAGGTGTAAAGACGAACAGCGAGGACTTCCCACTGTGATCTGGTGTGTGGGTGTTTTTCTGATGTCGCTGGATCCACACACAGCAAACATCGGCGGTCACAGCAGATCGCGCAGGGGCGCTCGGTTTCTGTAATCGAATTATTGTTGCGGTGACAGAAGAGCGGCTCCTTCACAAACGACCGAAGGGCCTAAAAATAACAAGTCCGTCATGCTGATGATGATGCGGTGGAACGGGGGGGGGGATTTTTACATAACAAACAGTGTTTGTGCGCAGAAATCTGTAATCCGACAGGAGCTGTGCAGCTTTTAAGGACCGGCTTTTCGTTTCAAGGCTTTCCAGGAGTCCTTGAAGCCTCTTCAAGGGTTAATTTGAATGGGTTTAAGTTGTCAGGGCTCTGCACTGTAAGAGTGTAGGTCTACAGATGAAATATGACTTTAAGCACTTTCCTGCTTTTCTCTGCCACATTTCGTGAACATTGGAAATGATGCGAGCTTCAGATGTAGCAAAAAACGCCTTTGAGTAATGAGGTTATCACCCTCAAGCGCACTTGTGATGTTACCGATGTATTGTTTGGTTGTGAGGTGAGGAAAGTGCTCTTTGAGTCACGTTCATTAACACCAAGACCGTCAGATGTGGACTTGTGATGGGGGACGTACTTTTCAGTCAGTTTTATTTATATATTGCATTCATATTTATTTTTATGTGAGAGTATTTATGCTAAGGTTTTTTGCAGTCCGGCAGTAATGCGTTAATTTCTTTATGCTTGCGTGAACGAGGAGTCTTGACTCTTGAGGGACTGAGGAGGCAGGATTAAGGAAAACCAGTGTATGAGTTGTTCTGAGTTATTTTCTGCTTTCCTTTGTTTTTATGCTGCTTGTTGAATGATAAAAGAAGCAATCTGAAGGCGTAGCTGGGCCGATTTCCACATTCTTCAACATTAATCAACTAAAAATCATAGCAAAATGAGAGAAAGTATGAGTCAAAACATGTTAATTGTAAAAACCTGAAGGAAGGATCTGGACTGTGGTGGATGAGCTAATATGAAAGTTCCTGTCAGATCTGGCTGATTGAGCGGTTAAATGAACCTGTAATATCAGACCAAAGCGGTTTTACTGCCATAATATTAGTGCGTGGCTAATTTCTGGCAGATTTTATGACCTTTAGTATCTTACATCTGACTCACTGAACAGGAAACACTTTATGGATAAAATCATTTCCACAAAGAGATCTGAGATCATCAGGAAGGATCTCCAGTGCTCATTTAGCTTTGAACTTTCACCACATTTCAGTCTCGATCTGCAGCTCCCTTAGCCGCGGCACGTGTTTTGCACAACATACATGCAAAACACGACACACTGTAAAACCTGCATATGTATACATCTATTTCTAAACATAATATAGAAACCAGGCAGCAATTCTGACGGTGCTTTTAAGCGCGAAATGATCCTGCTTTCCATGTTTTTCTCTATTAATTTATGTCTCAGTTAAGTGAAGCACACATGATATTCCTGTTTCCCTCCTGCACTGAGATGTGTTCGTGTGTCTCAAATAAATATTGGTGCACACGGGAGCAGCAGCTGCAGGGTGGCATGCTTGCTGCATCCCTGCCATCGGCTCAGTAATGCAGCATCAGCACTTCCACAGAGTGCTGCTGTGCATTGTGTACACAGAGGCCAGGTTTCTGTTTCTTTGTTTGTTGTTTCATCACTGATGGGGTTTTTTTCTTTCTTTCTTTTTTGTTGTTGTCTCAAAACATAAGTGAGGAATAATTTCCTACCGCGTGGTCAGCTGAAAAGACGGATTTTGGAGCCTGACCCCAAACACAGGTTTAATCACATGCTATCTTATGATATCTGAGATGGAGCTCACATGTTGACTCTAAGTTGTGGTTAAAAACTGGAGTCAGTTCTTAATTAAAAGCGGTAATAATCATACCCTGACATTAAGTGTTATATCCTCCATCTGCCTGCTCGTTTCTCACGTTCACACTGGAGCAAAAAGAGCAAAGTTCAGGCTTTCACAGGAGGACTCTTCTTCACGGCTACTCATCCACCAGGCTCTCAGATGTGGCTTAGCACCACCTTCTACAAACTACTGTTGATAACTTCCATAACTCACGCTTTTGTTTCCCCCCTTATCTTTACTGTCTGCGTCATGTTGTACGAGACCGCGAGGCTTCCTCAAGGTTGCAGTCCCCTTCTCACCTGTGCTCACGCCAGCTGCTTCCTCTGTTTGTGCCAAACAGCTCGATGTTGTGGCTGCAAACATGGGGGGAAAAAACCATCAGGTCCTGTGCGCCAGAAAATATTTCCAAGAAAGAGCGAGCTAAACAAGAGCAAATGCTACTCTAATATGAGATAAAGAAGGTTAAATGTGTACACACAGGCGTGGCCACCCTGAGTTACGGTGAAATCATTTCACCTCAGTCATGAAGGGGAGGTGTAGGTGATGGGGGAGGACAGTCCAGCTCCAGGAACTATTTTCTCTGTGAAATTATTCTGCTTTTGTCTTATTCTCACTGTGCAGCTGCATTTTTGTTGCACCTGCAGTGTGGAGTCACCTGTAGCATCAGCCAGTCATATCACCCGTCCTCAGCACCCAGACTGCACCGGCGCAGCCTGAAGTCAGCAGGAAATCTGACATTTAAGCCTCTCCAGAACGATTCTGATCGAGTCTGCGTTGGTGCTTCACATCTTCAAACGCAAAGTTTGCCAAACCGAGCGAAGCCTGGCTGTCGTTTCAGGGCTTTGTAGCGAGACAGGAAGGCCTGATGAGGCTGGTTTTATTTTATCACTCTGTTGTCACGGCAGCCTTGTTGCCTCCAGGCTTTTTCGAACTTCACAAACATTACAGCACAAGTTCTAATATCACGCAGATCCATGATGACTAAGATGCAGACCTCCCACACAGGTTGTGGTCACAGAAGATGGAGATAGTGTGAATGTGTGTGTGTTTCAGTGTGTTAATCTGTAGTGTGTGTGTGTGTGTGCATCTAAGCCTGGCTGGCTCGCTGAGGCAGTGGGTCCTCCCCCGGCTGCTCCAGAGATGACTGGCATCTCTGTCGACATGAAAGCACCGAACACAAATGAAAGAGGGCAAAGTACACCTACACGCACCTTTTCACACATGCTGGCATTTGGGCTCCGGCTCCGGCAGAGGTCTGGAACCAGTTTATCTCAGGAAGTGTGTGCGTGCAATGTTAGTGATTTGGAGATAAAGGTTTGGTTGCTGTGGCGATTGCTTTCGGTTTCGGCGTGAAGAAAGTTTTGTATCGGCGCCGTCAGACGGCGGCGGTGGTCGATATGGCCACTGTTGAAACCGTAAACAGTGGGAGGTGGTAGTTTCAGAATGGATCACCTGAAAGGTTGAAGTCAGGCCGTGCTGTCTTGGTTAAAGGTTTGATGGGAAGATGGTGAAATAAAGTAGGGTGTGTGTCTCTTTTAGAGTAGCTCTGCATGATTCTGAGTCCAAAATAATCTTTATTTGAACTGTACTGAGCATCAGTGCAGATCCTCAGTTCCTCCTCTGACTGAAACAAGCAGTCAAACTTTCTTCTGATTGGCTGTACCTCACAAACAGAAGGTCTGAAAAGCTGGTGGGCAAATTTTTATCTGATTATTTTTGCAGAAAACTTCTGCTCAGCCATCATCAGCAAAATCCACGTTTTACTGTTACTTTGCTGCATTTCCAGTAGAAGCAAATAAAAGTGTGTGACTGTTTGGCATTTTAACACAGAGCTGTGATATAACGTGTGGCTGACGCTGCTTTGTGACAAAGTGACAAACAGATGCTACACGATTATTCAGTTACTCCGTTGGCTCTCAAACCTCCTTCAGAGGCTGGAGAAACTCCCCAGTACTTCCAAACATTAGACAAAGATCCTGATGGGATATAATCTGGATAATAGTCTTAAACATCTTCATCATTGTTGCTTCTCTGCATTTTAAAAGCAGCTTTCTGAGTTAAATGTGGCTGAAAATGGCGGGTTTTATGCTGCAGACAGAGGGGGGGACGTGGGGCTTTAAATCTGATGTTTTGTGTTTAAAAATCAGAGCGAGGTTCTTTGTCGCTGCAGCTGCAGCTACTTGGTGAGCAGAGGGTGTGGTGGTGCTCAGCAGCTGACAGGTGTGGATGAAGACAACAGCTGGCTCGCTCTGTAGGTGTTCTCTGAAAAATAAAGCGGACAGGCTGGTTCACAGCTGACAAAAGCAGGGTGAAGGTGTTTGCGTTCACAGCTGGGGTGTCGTTTTAATCAGAAAGGTTTTGGCAGGTGGGGGGACTTCTTCCTGGTGTGTGTGTGTGTGTGTGTGTGTGTGTGTGTGTGTGTAGATGGCCGCTGGCATGTTTGTGTGTGCTTTCTCCTCCTCTGACTCTCTGTTGTGTCACCAGGAAGTCCGGTTTGATGTCGGCCTCAGTCCTCTCTCCATGGCCATGTGGACCCGTCAGTCTGGTCTGTGGACTCTTCCTGCTGGCCTCCTCACCACTCCTCATTGCAGGTACGACCTCTGACCCCAACAGGGTCGCTTTTAAAACACACAGCAATCTCCACTCAACCTTTTTGAAAGAACTCAAGCAAAAACTCTGAGCTGATGGCAGAGAAATGACGCACACTTTGATTCAGTGTTTGAATATTAGAGAACTAACAAAGTGCTCATTCATCTCATCGTGGTGGTTTTACATTTTGGACTGAAAGAAGAAGTAGGGAAAAAGATTGCCAGTGTCAGCTCTGCCACTTCCTCTTAACCCCTTTATGACAGAAATTGCTCTCAGATGATCCAAAAGATACGAGGGGTGAAGAACCTAAACAGAAAGTGATTATTTCTGCCTGCTTCACACATCAGAGTTTAGTTTTCACAACTGTTATATGAGTAGTGTGCATGCAGGCCAGTTCACTTTGCACATAAACGTTCATCTAAAGCAGTGGTGTCAAACATAAGGCCCAGGGACCAGAATTGGACATTGAAACATGTAATTAATTTTTTTTTTGGCTTGTCCTACTGATAAACACCTCCCCCCAACATTCATACTACACCAAAGTAATGAAGTGATAGATCAACATTTAAATGACAGAAAATTCCCATTATTTTTCTTTCAAAAGTCTTTTTATTAGACAAAGGTTCCAATACAATGTATACAATAACACAAAATGCTTCAGAATATTCCAAAATTTCAATCTTGTTCCCACCCCAACCCTTAAAACAACAAATAATTGGCAGCCTGCTGCCCAACTAAACAAAAAAACAAACAAAAAACCAGAAAAAACAAACAAAAGCAAAAAACAACAAACAAATTCCCATTATTTTTATTTGAATTAACAAAACTTTCAACTTTATAATTAAAAGCAATGAGAAACCAGAACTTTTGCACATTTCTTATGCTGAGATAAATGTGCAGTTAAACCACTTTGCTGTGACCGAAAGGGAATTTTTGCTGCCCACTTAAGATCAAAGTGGGTATGTGTGTGTGGCCTTTGATGTAAAGTGAGTTTGACATCCTTGATGTAAAGCGTGCTGATTGGTCAGTTTGATGACGGTGCTGTGATGTCCCTGAAATTCACAGACATGTAAATCTGTTGCCTCAATAAATTTGATTTAAAAATGTGGAAGAAGCCAGAGCTCCACCGAGCCCCATTTATTCTGGACTGTTTCAAAGCGCTCTATGAACCAGGGAGCCCTCAGCCTGACGCATCATAATGCAGCTTTGTCAGGCGCCTCCAGTGTTTCCCCTTCATGCAAAAGGCATCATTGAGCGTCAGTTGTCCCAGCCGCAGCTCTATCGGTACCTGACAGGTCACAGTCCTGTTTTTGCAGGACTTTTTTTGTTTTGCCCAAAGACTGGGCTTGGTTTAAAGCTTGTCTCTTCACAACAGGAACCCTGGTATTTGAGAAATGACGAGTTGGGAGTTGCCGATTATTCTCACGAATGTCGTAAAACCCTGTGTCTTTGTATTGCTTCAATTCCCACAATCCTTCTGCAACCAAAGAGCTCCAAACACAGACGCATGGCGACCCCGGCTTGAGTTGCATAAGCGGTTAAATAAACTGATATAATCTTATTTTATTCAGCTCACCTTATGTGTACCAGCAGAGTGAAACTGGAAACCACTTTTTTAGTGAAAGTTTTGAAAAGATAACTTTATTTGGAAATTCAGATTTCCACCTGATCTTACCTGAAGAGAAATTTAATTAAAGTAATTTAGAGATTTATTAAAGCCACACAAACACTAAAAGATCAAAAAGTCACCCTTATTTTTTATTTTTTTTTAATTCACTGAAAAGGCCACATAAAGCCTCTGCAGCAGTTTGGACTGAAACACACTTGTATGACACCTTTACCATGACTGATTTTGAAACACTACATGAACTTTAGGCAGGATGTCTGCAGTTTCTCTTCAGGTCACTGTGTTCAGTCTGTTTTGGAGGTTTGAAACTAGCTGTCTGGCTCCTCCTGTCCTAATAAGAACCGTCTTGTCACGCTCTTTAGCTCGTATAGGAACCAGCTGCGTTTTGTAACGCTGCAGTGCAACTTTGTGGCTCAGATGCGTCTAAATATCTGTTTCTTTGATTTTAGAAGGTGAGTGAAATCCCTTGAAAGTGTCTTACTTTATTCATTCAGGTGTCATTTTGCGCTCTCAGCTTCACACTTGCCCTACTCTCAGCACGTTAACGCTGAAGAGGTGGAGGAAACCATAATTCTGCAGACATACGTTTTTAAGGTGAAAGATGAAGAAATAGAGGAAGTTGGGAACACAGCTGGGTTTCTGGTAAAGCTGCCTGCTGTGGGCGAGTAAATAAAGATCATAAAAAAAACCGGAACCAAATCTCTGTGGAGCCTTTTAGCCACATATCAGCTCTTGTTTGCTGTAATAATATCCCCTCGCTGTGCTTTCATGTGGACACAGCTTGTGTTGCACTCTTCATCCATCACCCCGCACCATGAAACCTCGCCTGCATGCTTATCTTCTTCGAGTGTGATTGAATAGCAACTTGCACTCCAGGCTGACTTATTGCCCTTTGGTTTCTTTTTTTGTTTAGTTATTTAAAATCCAGACAAAGGATGCATGCAGGTCCTCTTTCATTATCCATAAATTCAGTGAACCATACAAGTGTTTGCACAATGACACATTTAAGAACAGTGCAAATACAAAGGGGGCAGAAACCTGCAAAATCATTGGCTAGCACTGTGAAACCAAAGGACACTGTGGACATAACTCTAAAGCAATGCAAGCCTACAGGAGATATAAAACCCCCCCTGAATATTTATGTAATGGGGGGAAAAAAACCTCAATCCAAACAGAGCTAAATCTCTCTTAGTTTCAGCTGATGGCAGCTGGTGGAAGGAAGGAGTGAGAAAAACACCTCCACAATGTTTATCCTGTTCTTTAAAGCCAAAAGCAAACAAACGCACATGGAGCAGTGCTGCAAAAATGGAGGAGGGCCGAGGGAGAACATAAACAATATCCAGCAACAGTGATGGATCCTGAACAAATGTCCAGGTCTAGGGCCACAGGACCGTAGTCTAACAATGGATGTCCAGAGCTTCCTCTCAGGACCCACCTCCTTCAGCTCTTCTGGAGCTGCACTGAGATGCTCCCAAGTGGCCATCTACTCTCAGCTGGATATGGCCGAATGTCTAACTTAGGAGGTGTCGAGGAGGTCTGGTGCTTGGAGAAACATGGCCCCTTCTCATCACTGTTTTGTTTTTCTGCAGGCAAAATGAACTGCACTCACCCTCTGGTGCCAGAATATGGAGGTTTTCGCTGCGATCCCTCCCCGTGCCAAGGCTTCCCTCACAAGACCACCATCCGCCTCTTCTGTGAATCAGGATACCAGATGAGGACACCGCTGTCCAGGTGCCGCAACGGGAAGTGGGGTCCTCCCATATCTGCCTGCATCCCCATGAAAGGTGAGAGTTTGACGGCCTCCAGTCAGAGTTATAGCGTGTTGTGTTTTTGTTTGCGCTCCAGCAAAGTGATCAGGGCGTGGTGTTGATGTTTGTGTGTTTTGTTAAGTGCAAAGAGCAGCGGTACATTAAACTCACACTCTTAGATGTGTTTAATGGAGCTGATACGCCAGTTTCAGTTTCCATGCATCCAATCGCCTCTGAGGCTTCTGGAGTTACTCAGTTTAGAAGTCATATGATATGAAACTTTCTTTCTTTAATAATAGGATTTTCTTAGACAACTCTTAACATTTCCCAGCAGTAGCGAGCATCACAGCGTTGCTTAGAGATTATTACTTAAGTTTATAATCTACCTGTGACTCATCTCCCCGTCAGCCCAGCCGGTCTAAAGGCTGGTTAGTCATTTTAGTCACCGCTCATTTCTTGTTTTAAGCATTCAGGAAGTAGATGGCGTGTGTACCAAGTACTTGTCGACAGCATACAAATATGTGTTAATGCTAATTTCCGATATGAAGAAAGTAATATGAAGCTTCATCTCATCATTAATACCAATGAGTATCAGCCACTGTTACATTTTTTCTTTTAATTTACAGCCGCTGACTTTATGGCACTATTGAAAATGATTAAGGAAACAAATTGTACTTGCGTGGCTTTTTAAAGTGTGCAGTACTCAAAGAGCTTGAGTCACATGAAATCAATACAGCATACCACGCGTTCAGCAAATTATGAACTCAAATTTCCCAGATTTTACAATATTTGAAACAGATAGCCGAGATCACGTGCCCCATACACCGCACAGTTTCAGAAACACTGGTTTCATGAGGAACTGGATGACAGCCTGATAACAACCCTGGACACAAGCACGGACTAGGACTCAGTAACCACTCCAGGAGTTAAAGCTAAACCAGCACTCTTGGTCAATGAAACACTGACGGCAGCATCACACGGCCGCAAGACTCAAAGTCTCAGCAGAATAAAAGAAAACTATGATCATAACACACTAAGTTAAGCATTAACAATCTAGTGAGACTGTGCATGTGCCACTGCAGATGTATCCCTTAAAAATAATTAAATAACACACTTGTGGATGACTGTGCTTCTCAATAGAATAGAATAGAATAGCCTTTATTGTCATTGTACAGAGTACAACGAAATTGGAGTGCCACTCCCTTGGTGCAAGTTTCAATAATAAATATAAATGTAAAATAGAAAAAATATAAAATATTCACAAATAGGTAGTTATAACTAGACTAATATAAATGTATTAAATTCAGCATCTTTTTAAAGATAATATTATAATGGAAAGCTCATAAAATGGAACCAACGAGCATAGATTTCTTTTAGAAAATGTACAGTATTTACATTATGTGTTAAGAGACAGAGATCTCAGTTATGGCCACATGTTGGTGCCCCATACACCACACACTTACCAAAACACCCATTTCATTAACTTCTGAAACAACAACAAGGGGGGGGGGAAACGAGTCTCTGTCGTAGTTTTCTGTTAATGTGTAAACTTTCATGTTTGTGGCTACATTATTGTTGGAAACCACATTATTCATTCACAAGAATCAACACCCACCAGCAGTGCCACTGAACTGTTGTACTCTTAGTCTCACAATGCCGCCAGTGCTGCAGTGTGGCCCGATATATTTACTCTTAGATTCTGCTGAAGTACACTTTTATTGGGCTTGTATTGAAACTTCAAATCTCTACTTCCTTTTCCTTTTTTTAAAAATATTATTTCACATTTCAATGATGTGTGATTCTGCACAATGACTGTTTTATTTTAAGTACTTTTTAACTATATTTTGATGCTCAGAATCTTAACTTTACCGCAGTAAAGAGTCTGAATACACATTTCACTGCTTTGCTGAATAGCTATGCAAAACAAAAGGACTTTTAGTTTTGTTTTTGTGCACAGGGCTGCGCATGAACCTGAAAATCATCCTCAATGTTTTCTACACTGACACAAAATGTAGATAATTCAGTACCGATGTAAGTTAAATGCATCAATTATGCAGAAACGGCAGACGCAGCAGCTTTATCGTCTTTATCTTATGACCTACTTAAGAGGTGAACACAGACACTCTCTACAGAGGAAGTAGCAGCTTTACTTTCCTCAGACCAGTTCCAACTTCCTCTGTCGCCATTCAGTCAAATGTGCTGCAACAGGAAGTCAAAGTGCAGAAAGAGGAAGCGGGCAAAGCCACCATAATAACCATTAAACATTTCCTCTCTGATGCTGTCAGTCTCATGGAAAGCTGCTGCCGTGTTGTCACGGGCACAAACAAACCACACAGCTTGAAAATCTCTCCTCTCGCAAAGATCTTGAGATAGATAATGAATTTCTGCTCAGAGCTTCTACTCAGAACACACAACCTTTCCCAGGGTTATGCATTTAGGTTCAGTTTACCTGTCTTATTGTGGTGACAAAAACACCAAATGCACATCTGGCATTCAGGCACAATTTTGGAAATAATCAGATCTCCTCAAAGAACCTGCATTTTAGTTTTGGAAGCCTGTTCTGCTGAAAACAATCCTGTTAAGTTCAAACCTGCTGCAGAATGTTCTGGTGGCTCTGCTGCATATGCATGGTCTCATGCATAAATGCGACCACACCCAAAATGGCCCAAGATGTTCAGTGTGCACACGCACAAAGTCAGGAAAAGGCAACAAAATGTGAAGGTTTTGGTATTTTCAGCATCTGTAATGTCTGTCTTTTTCTTCCTCAGGCAATCCTATCCCAAAACCCGACGACTCAATGCCCAGCATGGCCACGACTGCAGTGGGTGTGTCCATCTTCCTGCTCACCACCACCGCCTGCCTGGTCCTCAAGTCCCGGCTCTACCCCTGTCAATCACAAAGGTAAGAAGAAACGTCTATTGACTTTTTATCCATGTATTTGTTTCTGAGCACCTATTTTTTACAGGTGTGACATCTTATGTGTATTTATATGCACATGATATCTTATTCTACCTTTATAGTCAGTACCTTTTACCTTTTTTGACTTTTGTTGCCATGATGCCAGGTCTCTCTTGGAAATGAGATTTTTAATCTCAATTAGATTTTTTTTTTAACCTGGATAAATAAAATAATAAAAATACAGTAATAAATAAACTAATAGCTGTACAGGACAGACACCACTTCAAACACTCTGAGTGTTATCAGCCTATCAAAGCTGTTGCCACATGTTCTTATTATTATAATAAATAACTTCTTAATTAGGTCAACTCCACCTTGTAGTAAGTCAAGAGGGTTCGTAGTATCCATTCTGGTTACTGATAAATACTGATACTGAAATGCGTGTTAGCATCACGTGCTGCCTTGTCTGAGTGTGGGAAGCTGGAAACACAGGCTGAACTTTAGTTACTTTATATTCAGTGCTGTAGTTTCAGGTCAGAGGTCAGGAGCACTTCATTTGTCATCTGAGCATTAACCTCTTACTTTTCCTTCCTCCCTGCAGCCGTCGCTCCTCAGACCAGCTAGACCTGATGGTGGACGGGCTTCCAGTTTCCCTTCCCTCCTATGAGGAGGCGGTGTACGGCAGCTGGGGGCAGCGCATCCCTGCCTGCTCAGCTCCCGGGCCCACGCAGCTCCTCCTGGCTCAGGAGGCTCCGGGCTGTCAGCAGTCTTCCCCGAGTAGCCAGTCAGACGGCAGCCACTGCCTGCTCCTATCGGGCCAAAGCCCTGACAACCCTCCACCGCCTTACGAAGAGGTCCAGTCGCCACATGCCAGAGACAGGATGAATGACGGGGACGTCCTGCAGCTCCACGTTGCACTTTCAGACGATAAGGACACATGATGACGGACGGAGAGACTCAGAAGTAGTTTATGATTTTGACAGGTGCAGTGTTCACTCTGCAGATAACGGCTCAAAAAACATAAAAACAGGGGCTCACGGCAGACTCCTGTACTGCCCGCACTTTTCCTGGTTGGCTCACCAGCATCAGGACCTATCACATGGTATTTTAGACGATAAGCTCTGATTGGCCAGTTGTTGGGTCAAAAAAGACCCGAATGAAGAGGACTGAAGTGCATTTATAGCTGAAACGTTGATTGTATAGTGTGTTTGTATAAACGTTGATTGTATAGCAAATGTATGTGACACAGGGAGGGGGTGTGTTGTGCGGTATCATCGCTGTCTTGTGAAAACAGGAAGGCTTTTACCAGACAGCGGTGGTGTGTGTGTGTGTGTGTGTGTGTGTGTGTGTGTGTGTTTTCAGTGTGTTTCTGGAGACGTCGTCTACCTTTTCCCCTCAGTGACGGGGCTCATTAAGGCTTCGTTTGTGAAGTCAGTGGCGTGTTGTTTCTTTTCACTTCTGCATTTGTGTCTGAGACTTTTGCACAGTGTTTCTATTAAAGTCCAAACGGGCCGAGGCGCACGGGCTGCTGATTTAAAAGCACACACACTCGGGTCGTGGATGGTGATTTTGTTTTTTTAAATAAAATGTTAATTTCATGTACAGCAAAGTGCTTGGAAACCAAATGTTCTCTCAAAGTGTTTCTGCTGTGTTCATTCAATGCTGATGGAGGAAAAACTATTTAATATTTAATCGCTTTCAATCTACAGTTATGAGTCGATTGGTTTACTAAATGAAATCAATATATTTAGTAAATCATTGGAGATTTATGTAGGCACTTTTAAAAAAAAAATCAATTTAAAATAAAATAAAAAGAAGATTTTAGGTGCAAATCTCTGAGATGACCCGGATGCCTTTGAGGATCATCTTCATGTCCTTACTGGGTTCCTCGAGTGACTGACGCCTTCAGACCTTGAATGTATTTAATGTTTTTGTTTTGTGCAGATAGATCTGAACTAATATATATATAAATATGTGTATATAAATTGTAATATTTACAAAATGATTATTTCTATATTGTGTTATTGCACAGAACTATATGATTAATAAATGTTGAGGTGTTTCTTTATTTGCACGTCTCAGTCTCATTTGTTGCTGTTGTAAACACAGCTGATATTTTGTGCAGCATTTGTCTTTAGCTGCTAGTTTTTACATAAATCTGAAAGTTTTCACACAACTGTTTGAGATGCTCTGCTAAAAACAGCAGGAACTCTTTAAGGGGTTGCAGGGTTTTAAATTCCTGGTGGTGAACTTTTCTTCTTGCTGAACAGTTTTTCCTGGCTGGATGAACCTTTTACCCCCTACATGCTGCAGGTTAGCCCACAACAACCGCTGTCAGCAGTAAAGTTGATGATTGTGTTCCCAGAAAGTGACTGAGAAACAGTGTAACTCAAGCACGGTGAAGAAACAGCACAGCGAGTTGTACTGTTTGAAGTTGTGAAAACAAAAATGACACAAAATCTGGTCTTTCCCTTTTAGGAGACTGCAGGTTAGCTGGCATGAGAACTTTGCCCATGATGCAACACAACAATCAGACATCTGATGTCACGTCGCACAGTCAAATCAGGTCAATTTGTTTACAAGGATGGTTAAAAGAAAAAGCTAGACATTGATCATGCACAGCTAATAAAACAATAAATGCATTAAAACATAAAAGTACTATGACCTAAAAAGTAAACAATACAAAACAAAGCAGTCTAGTTTAACCTGTTTTCTAGGCTTCCTGCTCGAAAATGACATCCCCAAAATGAATGGAGTATTTCTCTGCAATCACAAACTGTGTAAACAATCTTGGTATCAAAATAAAGCTTACACTTGTTCATCAGAGGTGTAAAAATTGCAGCAGATGTTACTGTGTCAAAGTTACTCAGGCTGGAACACAGAAAAAGTTTTTAGTGTAAAACCCTTTTAAAAATACGCTTTAGATCTCATTTTAATCCAGAAATTCAGTAATCAACATATAAACATCATCTGTGCAAAGATTTGTGCTTCTAAAGTAAAACAGTGAAAAATTGCAGCACGTTTAATAAATAAATATTTAGACATTGTACAACAAGTCCAATCCTGACACACTCTGGACACCATATGTGAGTAAAAGTTTTAGGTATTAAACAGCAGAGATTATTTAATTTCATTAACATGCCTAAAAATGCTTGTTTTTTGAATATTTTTGAAGAATTAACCACACATTCACAGACAATGGGCCCTTTCTGAGGGGTTGTCGCTTCCGGCTTCTTTTGGCTTCTTTTAGCGGATTTGCATGATTGACACTTCTTTTTAACTGTTTGAGCCAATAGAATCATGGTAACGATGTCACTTCATCTAATCAGAAGTTGCAAAGCCAGACCCCACCTGGGCCCAATTTATGTCTGTAGCTAGGTCTAAAATGACGGAAGTGGCTCTGATGCGCTAGTTAGCCGCGCTAGCTGCTGATAATCAGGGTGCTATCGGCTACCTGCGAAAATAACGGAGGAAACTGGGAGGTAAGCCAATTTTGCGCTGCTACGCGTTTCTTCTTTTGCGGCTGGTTCAGTGACTTTTGGTCGGAGCGTGGTGAAACTTAGTGTTTGGAATCTGTGATAGCTCTCGAAGCTAACTAGCCTTTGTTTAGCCGGTTATATGAAGTCTGGAGAATTTCTGGTTTCGGTTTTGTTTGTTTGCAGGATTTTTTCGCATTTACATAACTGCTCTTTTAATCATCGCTTGTTTTCGCTGTGTTTGGTGGTTGTAGAAAGGTTTCTGTGAATACTACACAAGTTGATATTTGATTAAAAGGCTCTACGCCATGGCGGGTTACATAACTCGTGAGCCCCAACGCCCCCGGTACCGGGAACAGAAGCCCCGCCCACTGGCTGCTCAAACCTTCTGTTTGTGATGGACAGCCATTCAGAAGAATGGAGGTTGTTTTCAACATATGAACTGAGATGCTGTAACGAGATCCAATTCAGGATAAATAAGAATTATTTTAATATGTGATTCATTAAAGCTACTCTAGTACAGTCTGAGAAAAAAAGAGTGGAGTTGGAAATAAAGGCCTCGAGTATAATTAAACACAATTCAATTAAGGCTGATTGGACCTTATTAACATTAGGATGCAGTTACCTGTTCAGGATACAGCAGATCACAGACCACACCTCTGAAACCAACATTTTATCCTGTCTCGGCAGATATATGTAAAAAAGTCAGTATTTCTCTTTGAAATGATAAAACCTTAAAATAAGCCACAGACAGAGTAAACGTCTCTCTGGTCTCTTAAACTGAAAATGTAGGATCATGTTTGTTTGTTTTTTTTCCCTCCTTGGATTTTCTCCAGGAAAATTCCCATAAAGATAAAACACATCGTCTCTTCAGTGATGTGTAATGCACCCATTTCCAGGAAAGCATTATCGGTCTTTATCAGTTTGTGACTTAGTTCAAGGACTCTGTGTCAGATAAGCCTGGATGTGTTTCACCTTTTCCAGTCGGACTAAAAGGAGAAGCTGCTCCGATGAGTCCAAGCTGTCCAGAAGTGAAACACAGACTGCTGCAACCAGTCAGCAGTGATTCATTTTCTGCATTAGCCACAGTGTGACAACATCCTGTCACACGGTGGAAGTTAGAAGAAGACTTAATTTCTCAACTCAGAACCAGAAAAGACACCGTGTGATCTTTGAAACTATTACCAGCCCTGAGGGTTTCCCTCCTCCGCTCAGCTTCCTTACAAATGCCTTCTTCAGAAAGTGACCAGCGTGTGACATCACAGCGAGGTTGTGCAAACAGGGTGGATTCACAGTTACCGTCAGCGTTTATGCAAATGCCCACATCTGTGATTTCTTTTTTGATGACAAACCGGTTTTCTTTCATTTGTTTTACTTCCCATTTCTGCTTCTTTGTTTCTTTAAACCCTAAAAGGTTAACAGAACTAAAAATTTAAAACTGCCTTACATCAGCTATTTTGACAGTTTTCATTTTGCCACATAACTGGGGCTACGTTCTTACAGTCAGTTTAAATCTTTACTATAAAGTCACATTTCCACTGGATTATGAAACTTAAATGTAAGTTAACATGTTTATGTTGCCTTAACTCAACACATCACTGTTGTTCCAATGATGAATGATTGACGTCATTATTAATTATGTTTTTATTTTAGTGTTTAGGGCCACCTGCTGACGACTTGAAAGCCACCTGTAACAGACGAAACACACCTGTGGGATGAAGTCAGAGGTAAGGGCTTAAACTACTTCAGTTTTGCACCAGCTCAAACCTTTATGGAAATCAGGAAATGCTCCATGACGCCTTCAAGTTGTGAACAGAAAAACATGATGGCTGTGTCCCAATTCAGGGTCTGCACGCTTGAAGCACGCATTTGAAGTGCGGTTACGTCACCGCCACGCGACAACGGCTATCCCAATTCGAAGTGTACTTCAAATGCATACTCAAGGTTCAAGGGTCTTTATTTGTCACATGCATAGTTATACAAGTATAACACACAGTGAAATGTAGCCTGACAC